>NC_058518.1:130423381-130755326 GCF_904849725.1 Hordeum vulgare subsp. vulgare
GAGCCATTCACCATTGAAACAGATGCCTCTGGAGTGGGAATAGGAGCAGTCATGATGCAGAAAGGAAGGCCACTAGCTTATTACAGCTCCACTCTCTTCCCCAAAAATGCTGCACTCTCAACTTATGAAAAAGAAGCTTTGGCAATCATTGCTGCTCTCAAAAGGTGGAGACATTACTTTCTGGGGAATGATCTCATCATCAAAACTGATCATCAAAGCCTACAATTCATGACAGACCAGAAGATTTCCACAAGCATTCAGCACAAGCTCATGCTCAAACTGTTGGAATTCAATTTCACTCTGCAATACAAGAAAGGCAAAGAGAACATTGTTGCTGATGCACTGTCTAGAAGAGATTCTTTCATGGCTGTTTCTGTAGTTACACCTCAATGGATCTCTGCAGTTGAAAACTCTTATACCCAAGATAGCAGATGTCAAACACTGTTGGAGAGACTCTTACTTTCACCAAACCATACTGAAAACCAAAACAGCTTACACTCTGGGATCATAAGGCACAAGGGAAAGATTTATGTGGGGAAGGACATGGAATTAAGAACAAAGTTACTAACAACCCTCCATTGATCAGCTATTGGGGGTCACTCTGGCAGAAAAGCAACTTATCACAGAATGAAACAGATATTTTACTCGCCAGGGCTGAAACAAGCAGTAGACAACTTTGTGGCAACATGCCTAGCCCTTACCGAGGCTATCTGGATCCTCTACCACTTCCTGATATGGTGTGGACACACCTGAGCATGGATTTTATTGAAGGGTTGCCTAAATCCGGGGGACATGATGTTATCTTAGTAGTAGTAGACAGACTTTCCAAATTTGCTCACTTCATCCCTTTATCTCACTCATACACTGTTCAAACAGTTGCCCAAGCCTTCATTGATAATGTGACTAAACTACATTGTCCTCCTTTGGCCATTGTCTCTGATAGAGATAGAATCTTCACAAGTCAGTTGTGGCACGACATCTTTAAGGGCATGGGCATAAACCTCAGGTACAGTTCTGCTTACCACCCTGAATCTGATGGCCAAATAGAGCGAGTGAATCAATGTCTAGAGAACTACCTTTGCTGTCTCAGCTCCTTGCAGCCCAAGCAATGGGCCAAACACCTGGCCATGGTAGAGCATTGGTATAATACGGCATACCACAGTTCCCTCCAAAAACACCGTTCGAGGCTACTTATGGATATCCACCACCAAACATCTGTGAGAACATTCTGCTTGACAATATGACAGCAGATGCACAACAGTTTTTCTGTGACATAGAAGCACTTCTCCAGCACCTCAAGGAAAACCTCACTGCTGCTCAAGCTCGTATGAAAAAGTATGTTGACAAGAAACGCACAAAAAGGATCCTGGAAGTTGGAGATATGGTGTACCTGAAATTGCAACCCTATCGTCTCAATGCCTTCGGACTGCGTACCCACGTCAAGCTCCAGAGCAAGTACTACGGCCCTTTCCGCGTCATTGCCAAAGTGGGACACGTCGCTTACAAGCTCCTTCTGCCAGAGAGCACCAGCATCCACCCAGTCTTCCATGTCAGCCAGTTGAAGAAGCACGTGGGACCTAAGGCGATTCCTTGTTCAAACCTCCCCTTGGTGCGATCCGATGGGATGATCCTCACCGAGCCAGCCCTAGTTCTGGAAACACGTCAAATTCCTCGCAACAACCTGCCGATCGTCCAATGGCTTGTTCAGTGGGCAAACCTACCTCTGGATGAAGCTTCGTGGGAAGATGCAGCATTCATGAAGAAGACGTTTCTAGCATTTTTCAAAGCTACTGTCGATCGCTGGTTCAATCGCTGAGCTTCTTGAGGACAAGTTCGATCTTTCCCGGGGGCATTGTTAGTACTGAACCTGCAAGACCAAGGTGGCACCATCTTCAGTTAATGAACGGCTAGGATCGCTTACATCCAACGGCTCAAGCAGCTCGCCGTCACTGTACCGTTTCACTTGCCGTTACTATTTAAGTTCCGTTGCCACTCGCCGTTGTCTGTCGCCAGCAGGCTATAAAGCGAGGTGCTCGCGTCTGTAATGCGCATTGATTGATTTGCTAAGAAGCTTATTACTTTATAGTACACTTATATCAATATAAACCCTAGAGGGGCTACTTTCCCCTTTCTCTCTTGATCTGGCTCGAGTTCATTGTGTTCTTGCGGGAATCCATAGCTAGGGTGTGACATGCGGGTTCTGGCGACACCCGAAGTAGCCATCGAGGGCGTCGTCGAAGATCAAAGTCTCGATGGAGACTGGAGAGTAGGCTGGTTGTCGTCGAGCCGTCAGCCTAGGACTGGACATACTTACATCTGGAGCTGGCGTCCCGGGAGGTGCCAGAGAGCGCACGACACGTGTCGGACTGGCAGAACACGCGGCCGAACGTCGACAGGACAACGGGTTGAACACACAAGGCTCGCGCCACCGGCGACTGCTGCCAGAGGCGTCACTATGGTACGGATGTTGGTGCATTTGAGCCAGACGAGGTTGCTGCCGGTGTCAACGACGGTGAGCATCCTGGTGGCCTGCGTGCCCAAGTTTACGTACATCACGTACTCGAACGGCCCGGAGACGACCTCCGACACGGCCCCTTAGGAGAGCCGCCAGCTTACGAGCGCGCGAGAGCCAAGACACGCGTCGTGGAGCGCCCGCACGGGGGCAAGCAGGCGGCCGTGCGAGGTGAGCAACGGGTCATGAAACGGCGACTGGACAGAGTCCCGCTGCATGACGTACACCGTGCATCTACATAGCTGGTCCGTCAGGACGATGGCAACAACAAGGAGATCGTAGCATTTCGCACCTGCCAATGCGTATGATCTGTTAGAGTAACTAGATGATGCCCCACGCGTTACTTTGGAAAACATGATAAATAGATATATAAGTAGGTGTTTAAAAACTAAAATTATTTGCTAAATAAATAATAGGATTGCCCTCGTTTTATATTTTAAAAATAATAACTCATATAAAGCATTTGACAAAAAGATGCATAAAAAAGTGTAACATGATCTACCTATATTTGCTCTAAAGTATATACCGCTTATGACGATAACAAAAATTAGTGAAATAATGTATAGATTGGTGCAGACATTATAACTTGTGAGCATATGCATGACTTGATGATGTGGCATGATTACATGAGGAAAATAAGTACTTATGACTAAATGCATGACTTGATGATGTGGCATGGTTGCATGAGATGAAAAAATAGGTAGTGGGTTGCAACTATTTAAGAATAGAAGATACGAGATTGAATGAAAGTGAATGAACCGTTAGTCATGATTTCTATTGATGCTTATGTATATATATACATGTGAAAGAGGTGGGAAAAAGAGGTGTTTGTTCGGGGTCAATAGCTCCTGTGCGACACATTTCATGCGAATTGGGAGAAGCACGACATACTTGCCAGCAATAGCTCGTGTGCGGTGTCTTACATGGCAATAATATCCCCAATACGACCAGGTGGTTAAAACACGGGTCCGGTCGTCAACGGGACTGCGGTTAAGGTAAAAACATGGGGTCAAACTAATCAGTGCGTCTAGTGGTGGGTCTCATTTGTCAGTACATTGATTCCCCGCCTTACTGAATGCGTGCTGCTCCCCGCTTCTCCCTGCTTCATGCTGCTGCTCTCTTCTTCGTTCTCTTCAGCGGCGGCGGCAGAGCTTTCATTCACGGTCGCGGCTGCGCATTTGGTGTGTATTCGGCACCATACCCCTCCGTCTTGAGTTAGATCTGACCAAGTCAGCCTCTGTTTGCCCCTGTCTTCCATGGGATCCAGATTCTGGAGGTAGGTGGGACTGGGGAGCGGCGAGTGGGGGGGGGGGGCGGGGGGCGTTGGGCTGAACAAGATGGAGCCACGAGTCCAACCTCTTCAACCCTGTGATGTATGCCTCGTCTGCTTTTGCTGCCTCACAGTGCCCGCCATTGATAAACCGGGGCAATGTTGCTCGGATCTTCGAATTCAGTGTTGAATTCTTACCATCTAAAGCAAAGCTAGTTGATGGTAGCGTGCGAGACACAGAGAGGGATACAATTGTGTAATAGGAGGTTGAATTTGAAGATATTGATCCACAGGAAATACACAGCATGGAAGAGAGGGCCGTGAGGAATGTTGTGGAGAAAAGTGGGGAAAACATTTTTTGGGGTCCAGAGCAAGAGGTATCATTGTTACGATTTCATAATTGGAAGGGTCAGTATGTGAGAATTGAGAATGGTGAAGAGATAGTTGATGAAATCGATCGGCAAGGCGGCTAGGGAAGCAAACAGACTAGTTTTCATGCCGAGCTCGTTGATCTAAAATCAGATTCTAAGGTTGGATATGTGCCCTCAAAGTTTGCTTCGCAAATGGTAGATGATGATTGGGCTTCACAAAGATAGATAAAACCCATGTGTATGGGTGAAGTGAAAGTAATACCGGGGGTTGATCAAGATACGGAAGAGGGCTGTGATGGTGCTGCAAGGGTTGTTTCTGTTGATTGGGATTCAGTACAATTAGAAGACACTACTTATTTGGTCATTGCACCAATGGCTGACACTGAGATGGCCAATTTTTTGGTATTCGAGTATATCCAATAGATGATCAAGATGAGGAAGAGAGGGGTGAATGGAATTTTCCCAATGATGCTAACATAGATGCTTGTGAAGATGTGTATGGAGAGCTCATAAAAGATGTTGCACATGGTGTAGATGATGCACATAATTATGAGCTTGTAAGTGTGTAGGACAAAGAAAATCATGTTAATGAAGTAGGCAAGTTATTCCCAAGCATGAAGGGGTTTAGGATGTATTTCAAGACTTATGGAGTCAAACATGAATTTGATGCCAAGACTATGTGGACTGATAGAAATAAATTTTATGCAAGGTGCAGAGGTTTTGATGGAAGCGTCAGGCCTTGCAAGTGGTACATATGTGCTAGAATTCAATGTGATGGAAGTACCATGAGGGTTAATCAAATCCCAAATCCACATAATTGTATTACAAGTTCAGAGAGACTATCAACCATGACATCACAACTTTGGATTGCAGAAAAGATCACTCCAATTTTAGCCAAGAAACCAAACAGTAGAACAAAGAAACTTAAAGTGGATTTGGAAAAGTAGTACCCCATTATGGTGAAGTATACCACAGTGTGGAAGCAAAACAGAGGGCAATGAAAGAATTATATGTTGATTGGGCAAATACTTTTACGATGCTTTATAGCTTCAAAGGAGAGGTGGAGAAGAGGTCACCTCACAGTATTGTGGAGATAGATACTGAGGTAATAGAGGATGGTAGAGTTCTTTTCTCCAAGTTCTTTATAGCTTCAAAGGAGAGGTGGAGAAGAGGTCACCTCACAGTATTGTGGAGATACATACTGAGGTAATAGTGGATGGTAGAGTTCTTTTCTCCAAGTTCTTTATGGCTTTAAAGCCTTGCGTAGATGGCTCCAAAGCAGGGTGCCGTCCATATTTGAGCATAGACTCATCTTTTTTTACTCGCAAATGGACTGGTCAACTGGCATCATGCAATGCTTTAGATGGATACAACTGGATCTTCCCTATTGCTATTGGTTTGTTTAAGTCAGAGATAGAGATTTCATGGACATGGTTCATGATGCAGTTGAAAAGATGCATAGGGCCAGTGTGACCTTTGGCAGTACATACAGATGCATGTAAAGGGCTAGAAAATGAGTGAAGACTGATTTTCCTCATTGTGAGCAAAGGGAGTGCTTCCTCTATGTGTGAATGAATTTGATTAAAAAATTCAGAGGAGAAGAATTTGGGAGAATGTGGTCAGCAGCAAGATCTTACACCAAACACACACATTCATATCATCTTGATAAGATAAAAGCAACATGAAGTGAGTTTGGTCCATTGCTAAATACATATCATTCTCTATTGTGGTACAAGTCAGGATTTTACACTGCCATCAAATATGGTCATATCAACAATAACTTGGAAGAAGGTTTTAACAACAAGATAAAGTAGTTAAAGAACTTGTATGTGCATGACATGGTTGAACAAATCAGGATCATGATCATGCGCATGTGGGAATTGAGAAGAAGGATTGGTTTTTTTTGCAAGGGGATGAGCTTCCTGCAGTGGTAGAACAGGTGGTGAACCGTAGAAGAAATCTTACACATTTGTGTATTGAAAAATCTTCATTGTGGGGTGCTGAAGTTCGAGATACCAAGACTGGAAGGAGGCATGTTGTTAACACTGAGTTGCATGACTGCACTTGCCTCGAGTGGCAACACACCGGGAAACCATGTGACCATGCCATACTTTTTGTGTCCTCCCAACCCAAGATAAAGATGCACCCATATTTGCATGAATATTACTCAGTGGCAAGATTCAAGGCTGCATATGCAACTCCAATTCCAGCACTTACATATTAGTCTTAGTGAAGCGAAGTGGAAATTGAATTTTCCATGTGTCCTCCCCTAACCAAAAGAAAGGCTGGCAGGCCTAAAGAGAGTAGATTCAAGGCACAATTTTAGAAAGGTGGGAGTAGTAAAAAAGGGAAGGGGGAGAACGATGCAAAGACAAAAAGGTCTCAAAAAGGTGACAAAAAAAGATGCAAGTTGTGCCAGGAACTTGGGCACCGAAAAGGATCTTCAAAATGTCGTTACACTCCTGAAAGGCTAAAGTATATTTATGTTTGTGTTTTTTATTTGGATGTTGTTTTTAATTACTAGCAAAATTACAAGTATTTTTTTCAGGAGGAAGCGTGGAGGTCAACCCCTTGTTGTTGAAGATTGTTGGGCAATCAAAAAGGCAAGAATAAATGGCTATAGAAAATAGAGAAGTTTTGGTAAAAGTTTGCAAAATGAGCAAACTAAGCAGAATGTGGTGCAGACTAGAACTGAAGCTGATGCGGCTGATGTGCAAACTGAACCTATATTGGAAGTTGTGTTACAAATTAAAGCTGTTGTAGTTGATGTTGTGCAAACTAAACCTCATTTAGATGTTGTGGTGCCAACTAAAGATGTCCTAGATGGTCAAGTGAAGAAAAGCAAGAGATTGAGTGAACTGGGTGTCGTACCCGTCGTAGGATCGAGAAGTGCCAAGAAAAAGAAGAAGAAATCGAGTGGTAAGAAGAAGTAGAAGTGAAATATTGTTCTTGTATGAATAAAAAAACTTTCCTGGATTTGTGTAAAAAGTTGGACTTTGATGGTTATTTATGTAATTCTATTCAAATTGTGGCTGAATCTCAAATTTGAGCGAAAATTCAAATTTGAAGTTGTTTAGTTTGGGTAATGATGTTACATTGCTTTCTCAAATATTATGGATGTTAGGTGATCAATCCAATGATTTTTCGTTGAGTGAAACACTAGTCATGAAAAATGTGCTCCAAATGAGCTCCAAAGCTAGGATAAACACCCCATTTGCAAGCAAGTTTCTTTCAGACCTTCTCTAAATGTGCTAAAAATCAAAACTTGACATCTAGTGTGCAAATATAGGGTCCTTGTCCAATAATGGATCGTTTGGATAAACTATGACATGCTTAACCCTAAACCCTAACTCGAATCCCACACAACATCGTTCGTGATAGCTAGGTTATGTGAAGGGTTTTTCACGAATATACCCGTAGGCCAGGTTTCTTATTTTTCCAGCAACCTAGTAACATAAAACGATGATGGGTGCAAGTTTCATATTGTTCTGAATTTTTTAAATTAGTTATGGTCAACCCTAGCCCTCAATCCCACATAACCTCATT
Source organism: Hordeum vulgare subsp. vulgare (assembly GCF_904849725.1). NCBI lineage: Eukaryota > Viridiplantae > Streptophyta > Magnoliopsida > Poales > Poaceae > Hordeum > Hordeum vulgare. The sequence continues at coordinate 130,431,081 of NC_058518.1, forward strand.
TGTGATAGCTAGGTTTTGTGAAGGTTTTTTCATGAATATACCCATAGACCAGGTTTCTTATTTTTTCAGCAACCTAGTAACATAAAACGATGATGGGTGCAAGTTTCATATTTTTCTGATTTTTTTCAATTAGTTATGGTCAACCCCAACCCTCATAACCCATTCAAAACCCCTCATAACCTCTTCAAAACCCCTCAAACCCTAGCCAAAACCCCGCATCCTTCTGGCCCATTGGATCTCTGCGAATGGACGGTGTGGATCTGGTGCTAGGGCAACGGTAGAGATCTGAGTGAGGCGCTCTGATTGGCCGTATTTGACAACGTTGGATCACTCCCCCAACCAATTCTGATCGTTGGATGTGCATCAGCCTGCAGTACCACATTAGCATTCCACGCGACGCTAGTTCGGCACTGTGATTGGATGGATTTGGAAACGCCTGTTTTTGCGCTTGGTTTGTTCTACGCTCGTGGGTGGGCTGCTCCCATGCATGCGTGTTGTTGGGCTGTGATAAAGAAGCCCACCCGTTGGACCTTTGGACCGAACGTTGCCACGCCTCCCTCTGTCCAGGCCCTAGCCAGCAAGCTACATTGCCATACATGTGAGCGAGAAGCCTACGATGCATGCATGCACAAGCGGCATACACACACAAGACCGAACATGTGTGAAGGCCCGACCGACGACACAGCTGCGTGGAGTGCTGAAACGTCATAGTCTGGCTATTGATGCATCCTTTGGTTTCCCATGCGTGTACACATTGTTGGAAATATGTCGTAGAGGCAATAATAAATTTCTTATTATTATATTTCCTTGTTCATGAGAATTGTCTATTGTTCATGCTATAATTGTATTAACCGGAAACCGTAATAAATGTGTGAATATATAGACCACAACATGTCCATAGTGAGCCTCTAGTTTGCTAGCTCGTTGATCAATAGATGGTCATGGTTTCCTGATCATGGACATTGGATGTCATTGATAACGTGATCACGTCATTAGGAGAATGATGTCGTGTACAAGAACCAATCCTAAGCATAGCACAAGATCGTGTAGTTCGTCTGCTAGAGATTTTATAATGTCAAGTATCATTTCCTTAGACCATGAGATTGTGCAACTCCCGTATACCATAGGAGTACTTGGGGTGTATCAACCGTCACAATGTAACTGGGTGATTATAAAGGTGCACTACAGGTATCTATGGAAGTGTCTGTTGGGTTGGTACGAATCGAGATAGGGATTTGTCGCTCCGTGTGACAAAGAGGTATCTGTGGGCCCACTCGGTAATGCATCATCATAATGTGCTCAGTGTGACTAAGGAGTTAGCCACGGGATGATGTGTTATGGAATGAGTAAAGAAAGTTGCCGGTAACGAGATTGAACAAGGTATAGGGATACCGACGATCGAATCTCGGGAAAGTGTCATACCGGTAGACAAAGGGAATTGCATACGGGATTGAGTGAATCCTTGACATCGTGGTTCATCCGATAAGATCATCATGGAACATCTGGGAGCCAACATGGATATCCAGACCCCGCTGCTGGTTATTGGTCGGAGAGTTGTCTCGGTCATGTCTCCATGTTTCCCGAACCCATAGGGTCTACACACTTAAGGTTCGATGACGCTAGAGTTGTTATGGGAATCATATATGTAGTTACCGAAGGTTGTTCGTAGTCCCGGATGAGATCCCAGACATCACGAGGAGTTCCAGAATAGTCCGGAGGTAAAGATTTATATATGGGAACTCCATTTTCGGTCGCCGAAAAAGTTTTTGGGTTTATCGATATTGTACCAGGACCATCGAAAGGGTACCGGGGGTCCACCGGGATGGTCCACCTGTCCCGAAGGGCCACATGGGCTCACAGGGGTGAGGAACCATCCCCTGGTGGGCTGGTGCACCAAGGGGAGGAGGCCCAAGGCGCAAGGGAGGAGGCCCAAAGCGCTAGGGAGGCCAAACCCTAGGCGTGGGGGATGCCTTGGGTGGCAAGCCACCCACCTAGGGCGCCGCCCCTCCTCCTCCTATAGCTGCCGCACCTCCTAGGGTTTCCCTAGGGGTGGCGCACCCACTCTCCCTCCCTCCTATATATAGTGGAGGTTTTGGGAGGGCTGCACACACCTGATTTGATCACCCTATGGTGCAACCCTACTTCTCCTACTCTCCTCCTCCGCGGTGCTTGGCGAAGCCCTCCTGAAGAACCACATAGCTCCACCGCCACCATGCCGTTGTGCTGCCAGAGTTCTCCGTCAACTTCTCCTCCCTCCTTGCTGGATCAATAAGGAGGAGACATCCCGGGTTGTAGGTGTGTTTAAGGCAGAGACACCGTATGTTCGGTGTTCGAATCAGATTTTCCGCGATTTGAATCGCCGCGAGTAGGACTCCATCGACCGCGTTCATAGTAACACTTCCGCTTTGCGACCTTCCACGGTATGAAGATGCTCTACCTCACTCGTTGCTGGTCTCACCTAGATGATCTTGGTGTGACTTACAAATTTTTTTGAATTATTACTAGGATACCCAACAGTGGCATCTGAGCCAGGTTTATGCGTAGATTCTATGCACGAGTAGAACACAAAAGTTGTGCGTGATGATTTTGTCAATTGCTTGATATTACTAGTCTAATATTTTTTCGACGGTATTGTGGGATGAAGCGGCCCGGACCGACTTTACACGTACTCTTACGTGAGACTGGTTCCACCACCCAACATGCACTTCTTGCATAAGGTGGCTAGCGCGTGTATGTGTCCCCCACTTTAGTCGAATTGGATTAGATGAAAAGGGTCCTTATGAAGGGTAAATAACATTGGCATATTAATATTGTGGCTGTCACGTAGGTAAGAAGCGTTCTTGCTAGAAACCCAAATCAGCCACGTAAAACTTGCAACAACAATTAGAGGACGTCTAACTTGTTTTTGTAGGGTATGCTATGTGATGTGATATGGCCAAAAGGATGTGATGATATATATGTGATGTATGAGATTGATCATGTTCTTGTAATAGGATTCACGACTAGCATGTCGATGAGTACGACAACCGACAGGAGCCATATGAGTTGTCTTAATTTATTGTATGAGATGCAACAACATGTGATTACATTACTTTATTGCCAACCGTTAGCCATAGTAGTAGAAGTAATAGTTGGCGAGATGACTTCACGGAGACACGATGATGGAGATCATGATGATGGCGACCATGGTGTCATGCTGGTGATAATGATTATCATGTCGTGCCCTGGAGATGGAGATCAAAGGAGCAACATGATATTGGCCATATCATGTCACTATATGATTTGCATGTGATGTCTATCATGTTTCTATATCTTATTTGCTTAGAACAACATTAGTAAATAAGATGATCCTTCACTAAAATTTCAAGAAAAGTGTTCCCCCTAAGTGTGCACCGTTGTGAAGGATCGTTGTTTCCAAGCACCACGTGACGATCGGGTGTGATAGATTCTATCGTTCGCATACAACGGGTGTAAGCCAGATTTACACACACAAAACACTTAGGTTGACTTGACGAACCTAGCATGTACAGACATGGCCTCGGAACACGGAAGACCGAAAGGTCGAACATGAGTCGTATGGAGATACGATAAACTTGGAGATGTTCACCATTGATGACTAGTTTGTCTCACATGATGATCGGACACGGCCTAGTCGACATGGATCATGTATCACTCGAATGCCTACAGGGATGTCTATCTGAGTGGAAGTTCATTAAATAATTTGATTAGATGAACTTAATTATCATGAACATAGTCAAAAAGGTCTTTGCAAATTATGGTGTAGCTTGCGCTGTAGATCTACTATTTTTGATATGTTCCTAGAGAAAATTTAGTTGAAAGATGATAGTTGCAATTATGCGGAGTAGGTCCGTAAACTGAGGATTATTCTCATTGATGTGCAGAAGGCTTATGTCCTTAATGCACCACTCGGTGTGCTGAACCTTGAGCGTCGTCTGGGGATGTGGCGAACATCTGACATACACGCTTTTAAATACTACACGATAGTTCAGTGCGTAATGCTTAACGGCTTAGAATTGAGGCACCGAAGATGTTTTGAAACGTCACGGAACATATGAGATGTTCCAAGAGATGAAATTGGGATTTCATGCTCGTGCCCTTGTTGATAGGTATGAGACCTCTGATCAGATTCTTTGTCTACAAAGTAAGGGAGAAAAGCTCAATTGTTGAGCATGTGCTCAGATTGTGTGAGTGCTACAATCGCTTGAATCGAATGGGAGTTGATCTTCCACATGAGATAGTGATGGTTCTCTAGAGTCACTGCCACCAACCTACTAGAGATTTGTGATGAACTATAACATATCAGGGATAGATATGATGATGCTTGAGCTATTCGCGATGTTTGACACCGCAAAAGTAGAAATCAAAAAAGAGCATCAGTTGTTGATGGTTGGTAAAACCACTAGTTTCAAGAAGGGATACTTCATGAAATGGAAAACTAGTTGCTGCTCTAGTGAAGAGACCCAAGGTTGCACCCAAACCCGAGACTAAGTGCTTCTGTAATGAGCGGAACAGTCACTGAAGTGGAACTACCCTAGATACTTGGTAGATGAGAAGGCTGGAAAAAGTCGACAAAAGTATATTGGATATACATGATATTGATGTGTACGATATTACACCTAGTAGTAATAGTAAAGTAATAATAGTAGTAATAATAATAGTAGTAAAGTAATAGTAGTAATATTAGTAGTAATAGTAAAGTAATAATAGTTGTAATAATAGTAAAGAAATATGCCCTAGAGGCAATAATAAATTGGTTATTATTATATTTCCTTGTTCATGATAATTGTCTATTGTTCATGCTATAATTGTATTAACCGGAAACCATAATACAGTGTGAATATATAGACCATAACATGTCCCTAGTGAACCTCTAGTTGGCTAGATCATTGATCAATAGATGGTCATGGTTTCCTGATCATGGACATTGGATGTCATTGATAACGGGATCACGTCATTAAGAGAATGATGTGGTGCACAAGACCCAATCCTAATAATACCACAATATTGTGCAGTTTGTGTGCTAGAGCTTTTGTAATGTCAAGTATCATTTCCTTAGACCATGAGATTTTGCAACTCCCGGATACTGTAGGAGTGCTTTGGGTGTATCAAACGTGACAACATAACTGGGTGATTATAAAGGTGCACTACAGGTATCTCCAAAAGTGTCTGTTGGGTTGGTACGGATCGAGACTGGGATTTGTCGCTCCGTGTGATGGAGAAGTATATCTCGGCCCACTCGGTAATGCATCGTCATAATGAGCTCAATGTGACTAAGTATTTAGCCACGAGATGATGTGTTATGGAACTAGTAAAGAGACTTGCCAGTAACAAGATTGAACAAGGTATAGGGATACCGACGATCGAATCTCGGGCAAGTGTCATACCGGTAGACAAAGGGAATTGCATACGGGATTGAATGAATCCTCGAGATCATGGTTCATCCAATGAGATCATCGTGGAACATGTGGGAGCCAACATGGATATCCATACCCTGCTGCTGGTTATTGGCCGAAGAGTTGTCTCGGTCATGTCTGCATGTTTCTCGAGCCCGTAGGCTCTACACACTTAAGGTTTGGTGATGCAATAGTTGTTATGAGAATCGTATATGTGATACTCGAAGGATGTTCGGAGTCCCGGACGTCACGAGGAGTTCCAAAATAGTCCGCAGGTAACGATTTTTATATGGGAAGTCCAGTCTCGGTCGCCGGAAAAGTTTCGTGGTTTATCGGTATTCTACCGGGACAATCGAAAGGGTATCGGGGGTCCACCGGGAGGGTCCACCTGTCTCGGAGGGCTACATGGGCTGAAAGGGGAGAGGAACCAGCCCCTTGTGGGCTGGTGCATTAAGGGGAGGAGGCCCAAGGCGCTAGGGAGGCCAAACCCTAGGCGTGGGGGCTGCCTTGGGTGGCCAGCCACCCACGTAGGGTGGCGCCCCCTCCTCCTCCTAGGAGTGCCGCACCTCCTAGGGTTTCCCTGTTGGTGGCACACCCCCCCTCTCTCCCTCCTATATATAGTGGAGGATTTGGGAGGGCTGTACACGCCTGATTTGATCACCCTATGGCGCAACCCTACTTGACCTCTTCTCCTCCTCCACAGTGCTTGGCGAAGCAATGCCGGAGAACCACATAGCTCCACCGCCACCACGCCGTCGTGTTGCCGGAGTTCTCCCTCAACTTCTCCTCCCTCCTTGCTAGATCAAGAAGGAGGATACGTCCCCGGGCTGTAGGTGTGTTGAACACGGTGACACCGTACGTTCGGTGTTCGGATCGGATCTTCTGCGATTTGAATCGCCGCGAGTACGACTCCATCGACCGCGTTCGTAGTAACGCTTCCGCTTTGCGATCTTCAACGGTATTAAGATGCTCTACCTCGCTCGTTGCTGGTATCTCCTATATGATCTTGGTGTGACGTAGGAATTTTTTCGAATTATTACTACGATACCCAACACACACACCCCTCCTGATGCCACCCAAAGCCGCCCGCTCATTACTTCCACCAAGTGAATCCAGTCAAAAAACACTTCGTAGTAGGTTTATTTAAGCCACCTATCATCTTCCTCCTCGTCTCACACCCTCATACATCTCCCATCTTCTCCCATGTCAATCTGTCCTTCTTCTTCCCACCACAAACAACCCCAAAACTAGGCCGCCACAGCCATGCAGTACACAGGACAAAAATTCCACTTCCCCCCACCGTGCCGGAGGGGCTCTACCCTGCCGAGGTGTACGTCGAGAACAGACTCCATGTGTGGGCGATATCAAGATGGATGGCGCAAGGGAGTTCACCAACTCCTTCCTTGACGTCGGCTTCGGCCACCTCCCCCGGGGATCTCCAAGGATATATCAAGTCGAGGAGGTCATCCAAAATGGGGGTGTGGTTGCTATCCTTACCCACTTCACCAACAACATCGATGCATTCTACCTCCTCGGTCGCGTGTTCTGGTGTGGCTTCAAGTTCATCGCTTTCACCACCCATGACATATTCACGGACTACACCAACATCTTCCCCACCGCGGAGCGCATGCACACTCTGTCGTACCCCATCGACAACACCCCGGAGGAGTAGTGAAAGGCGCCCGGGGGAGGAGCGAGGTGGAGGAGGAGGCAGATGATCTACCCATCTATTTATCTTTTCTAGCTAAATTTATCTATCTATATTTGTGTTATGTTATTTAAGTTGTAAGCATACTATGGGTAATGCTATGGGTTTGGTTGGCCCAAACTATCTATGTTATATTTCTTTCTATTATAAGTTCCTGCTACTTATGGTACTATGGGTGATCTATCTATATAAGTTGTAGTGGTACTATCTATGTCATGCTTGTCTTGATCTATCTATATAAGTTGTAACGGAACTATCTATGGACACGCAAGTGTACACCAGAATATTTTTGCAAATAAAATCATATATTGGTATGTTGCATGTAGGCATGCATGAATCTAGACCCGCCCTAGTCAGTAGGTGTATGTTGAGTTGATAAAGTATTCTCTTCAATGTCTTATGGGATCTTCTATTAGGGTGCAATTTTTTTTTTGGATCCGCAATCATGGACATGCAACTAGGAGGACATGCAACCATGGACATGCAACTAATTTAACTCATGTAAGCATGCAACTAATTTGGGTTTCATGGAACCGTAGACATGGATAAAAACAATCAGAAAACAATAGTGGACAACCAACAAATACGTAAAGCAAAAAAATTACAATACATACATGTGTTCATGCAGCTATGCATGAATGGATCTATCTCCCACAAAAAAATGAACGGATCTATCTATCCTCCTTAAAAATGATTGAATTTATTTAATGTATGACAAAATGTTTTATCGATTTACACTAGTGTATCAAAAAATGATCCATCACAAAATTAAGTGCACAAACTTTTTTTGTTGAAGCAACATGGGTGCACTAAGCGGTTGGGCTTGTTTTGTATTTGGGCGTGCCTTTTGTCAAAGTCCTCATCAGCCCACGACCCAATAACATTTTTTGTTTGACCATGACCTCTGCATTTGCACTTTGTTAACTCAAGAATTACTACATTTTATGACTTGCTACATTTTATACATCAATTGCTACATTTTATTCATCACATGGAGCAAATAATCCAGGCTTTGCTTCACACAAATTCAAATTCAGTTGAGAATATCATTGGGTCCGAATATCATTACTAGAATTTAGGCTTTGCTTCACAAAAATTGAAATTCATCTATCAAATGATCCCTTACTAACTGAAACTATTAGCTAGACACAATAACTGAAACCAGGGAACCGTGAAACTAGCTGGACATCCTAACTGAAACTCTAATAATTTCTAGCGATTTATGAACATCAAGTAAGATAAACCCATAGCAATGACACAAAAATAAAATGCTTCGTCCATCATATTTGCTTGCTGCTTCAAATCGACCAACCGCTTTACTTGCTTGCCCATTTTCTTCAATTCACACTTCAGTTCGGGTGACCCCTTAAATTCAGCATTGTCCATCATCGGATCGGCTTTGTGCACCAAATGGGGGCATGTTCGACACCAAGATGCCCCCGAAAAAGAGCTCTTGGGTTGATGCCTGCAATTTCAGGCTCTCAACATACTCATCTTGCCATTCGAAATGTCCACATTTCTTCAGAACCTGGAAAATGGGGGTCGGTGGCACATGAACCATAGATCAGATCCACCGCCCCAATTCGACAAAGAAAGAAAGAAATCAAAAGAAATTAGAACATACTATTGGTGATGTACACAAACCTATCCTGCCCCCGGTTGTGGCCTGCTCAAGCATTTCATGAACTCGCACCCATGGTTTCTAGTTTCTTCCTGCACACAAGTCAAACGCTTCAGAGGCTCCACGCGCGAGCAATCGGGGCACCTTGTGAACGACACTGGACCGTACTACGGCAGTGATGGCGGGAGGCCGAAGTCGATCTAGACATCAATCATTGGCAGTGCACTCGCTGGCGGTGCATGATGTGGAATGCTACCTAGCATAGTTGTCCTTTGCAACTTCTTTCACGTGACATGAATGTTCAGATCCATACGATTCAAAGCAATAGTTTGCTATTGACATGAAAACAATAATACTTCAAGCAAACTAGCAAAGTAATCATGAACTTTCAAAATAACAAGGCCAAAGAAAGTTATCCCTACAAAATCATATAGTCTGGCTATGCTCCATCATCCTCACACAACTAATGTAAATCATGCACAACCCAGGAATTGGCCAAGTAATTTTTTTCGCACTCTTACTTTCTCAAACTTGAGCGCAATAGGTGAGCGCGAGCCATGGATATAGCACTATAGGTGGAATAGAATGTGGTGGTGGTTTTGAGACAAAAAAGGAGGAGATGGTCAGACTGACTCGGCGTATCAATAGGCTGTGGAGATTCCCATTAATAGATATCAATGTGAATGAGTAGGGATTTCCATACAAGAGATGCACTAGAGCTAAAAGTATGTGAAAGCTCAAAAGGAAAACTAGTGGGTGTGCATCCAACTTGCTTGCTCACGAATACCTAGGGCAATTTTGTGGAAGCCCATCATTGGAATATACAAGCCAAGTTATATAGTGAAGATTCCCACTAGCATATGGTAGTGACAAAGCAAGAAGCTCTCAATCATGAAGATCATGGTGCTAACATGAAGCACAAGTGTGGAAAAAGATAGTAGCATTGTCCCTTCTCTCTTTTTCTCTTTTTTTCATTTGGCCTCTTAGGCCTCTATTTTTTCTTTTTTCTATTTTCTCTTTTTTTTTGTTTTTGGGATCTTTGGCCTCTTTTTTTTTATTTCCTCACATGGGAGAATGATCTAATAATGATGATCATCACACTTTTCTTTACTCAGAGCTCGAAGATCACAATGATGATGACTCCATAGGAAATGCCTCCGGCAGTGTACCGGTATGTGCAACGATCTAGCATGGCGTACGACGTTGAAAACATATCGCTAGCAATCTTACAATCATGCAATGGCAATATGAGAGTGACGGCACAAGTCATGAGACGGAACGGTTGTAGTTGCATGGCAATATATCTCGGAATGGCTATGAAAATGCCATAGTAGGTAGATATTGTAGATGTTTTGAGGAAGGAATTTGGTGGGTTTGTGCACTGGTGAGAATTGCGCGGCACTAGAGAGGATAGCAATGGTGGAAGGTGAAAGTGCATCTATACCATGGACTCACATTAGTCATGAAGAACTCACATACTTGTTGCGAAAGTTTTTATTAGTAATCGAAACAAAGTGCTAAACGCATACTCCGAGGGGAAGGGTTGGTAGGTGTAAACCATCACGCGATCCCGACCTCAACACAAAGGATGACAATCAATAGATCAATTATGGTCCGACTCCCTAACATAGCGGTTCACCATACATGCATGCTACGGGAATCACTAACTCCAACAAAAGTATCTCTTGATTCACAACATCCTACTAACATAACTCTTAATATTACCGAATCCATGTCTCAAAACTAATTGAGAGGAATCAAAACTTATCTTTTCTACTCAATGCACATGAATATGGAGGTTTTTGTATCCTCTTTGGGTACCTAGCACATTTGGGACTACTTTCATAGCATAAGCCAACTACCAAATCACGCACCGCCGTGCTCTAAAGATATAAGTGAAGCACAAGAGCAAAAGTGTCTAGCTCAAAAGATATAAGTGAAGCACATGAGCAAAAGTATCTAGCTCAAAGGATATAAGTGAAGCACTAGAGCAAAATTATCTAGCTCAAAGGATATAAGTGAAGCACTAGAGCAAAAGTATCTAGCTCAAAGGATATAAGTGAAGCACTATGAGCATTCTAGCAAAATCACGATGAGTGCATGTGTCTCTCTCTCAAAAAGGTGTGCAGCAAGGATGATTGTGACACAACAAAAAGAAAAGACTCCTATGATACACGACGCTCCAAGCAAAACACATATCATGTGGTGAATAAAAATATAGCTCCTAGTAAGGTTACCGATGGATTGAAGACGAAAGAGGGGATGCCTTCCCGGGGCATCCCCAAGCTTAGGATGTTTCGTGTCCTTCAATTTGGCTTGGGATGCCTTGGGGATCCCCAATCTTGAGCTCTTTCCACTCCTTATCTCTTTGTCCATGGGAACATCACCCAAAACATGAAAACTTCACAACACAAAACTTCAACAGAAACTTGTGATAACATTAGTATAAGAAAACAAACTACAACTTCTTTTGGTACTGTAGAAAACTTGAATTCCATCTATATTGATGATGGGCTACTGTATTCTCACTTTTCGATGGCTAGTACCCCTCGATACTAACCATAGTGTCATCAAAACAAGAACCAACTCAACAAAAACAGAATCTGTCAAAAACAGACCAATCTGTAGCAATCTGTATACTTCGTATACTTCTGATACCTGAAAATATCTGAAAACTTATGAAGGCCTGGGCAAAAAGTATATGAATCAGCAGCAAAAAGAATAAACTTAAAAGCTCTTTCTGAATAAAAATGAAAAATCATCTCGTGAGCGAAAAGTTTTTGTCTTTTTCCAGCAAGATCAAACAACCATTACAAAGACTAATCATAAAGTGTTTGCTTGGCTCAAATAGAAAAAGAAACACAAAAAACACAATCATAACAGAATTATGAAAGTGTGGACGCAACAAAACAGAAATAAAAAGATAAATTCATTGGGTTGCCTCCCAACAAGCGCTATTGTTTAACGCCCTTAGCTAGGCATTGATAATTCAATGATGCTCACACAAAAGACAAGAACTGAAGCACAACGAAAGCATCATAAAGCATGTGAAACTCACATCTAAGCCTAACATACTTCCAATGCATAGGCATTTTATAGGAGAACAAATTGGCAAGAGAACCAATAGTTACCAAATGCAAGGAAGAAGAAAGAGACAATAGCCATCTCAACATAACGAGAGGTAATTTGGTAACATGAAAGTTTCTACCACAATATGTTCCTCTCTCATAGCAATTACATGTGGGATCATATTCGAATTCAACAATGTAACTATCACATAGGATATTCTTTTCATGATCCACATGCATGCAAATTTGACGCTCTTCAAAAATAGTGGGATTATCATCAACTAAAGTCATGACTTCTCCAAACCCACTTTCAAAATTATTGCAAATATCATATTCATCATGAGGTTTAAACAAATTTTCAAGATCACAAGAAAAATTATCACCCCATTCATGATCATTGCAAGAAATAGAGGACATAGCAAAACTAGCATCCCCAAGCTTAGGGTTTTGTATATTTTTAGCATGATTGTCACTAATAGAATTTATAGTGAAACCATTGCAATCATGCTTTTCATTCAAGGAGCCCTCGTGAATCACTTCATAAATTTCCTCATCACGATTTTCAGATTCACGCATCTCAAGCAAAACTCCATAGAGAAAGTCAAGTGCACTCAACTCACTAGCAATTGGATCAACATAATTGGATCTCTTAAAGAGATTAGCAAGTGGATGAGGATCCATATCACTAGATTTTTAGCAAGCGAAGATGCAAGCATATTGAAGGCACATAGCACACAAGCAAAGGAAAGGCAAACGAAAAAGGAAAACAAAAAAGGAAAACCAAAAAGGCAAATTGTGAAGTGGCGGAGAGGAAACGAGAGGCAACTGGCAAACAAAGTAAATGCAAGAGATGAGTTTGCGAAACCTACTTGGATAAGTTCTTGACTTGATCTTCTTCCCAAGCAACGGCGCTAGAAATTCTTCTGCTGCGGCAACAAAAGTCCTTGCCTCGCGCTTAGGAATTCTTCTTGTTACTTCTCTAGTTTGTGTCGGTTTTTCCCTTGAAGAGGAAAAGGTGATGCAGCACAGGAGCAGTAAGTATTTCCCTCAGTTTGAGAACCAAGGTATCGATCCAGAAGGAGGGCCTCGTCAAGTCCAGAGTACCTGCGCAAACACAAACAAGCTGGCACCCAACGCTTCAAAGGGGTTGTCAATCCCTTCAAGATTGTTTGCAAAGTGAGATCCGAAGGCGGAAAGTGCAACGAAGTAAAAAAGTGTAAGGCTGAAAATATGGTGTGGAGTAGACCCTGGGGGCCATAGTGTTCACTAGAGGCTTCTCTCATAATAGCAAATATCACGGTGGGTGAACAAATTACTGTCGAGCAATTGATAGAACCGCGCAAAGTCATGACGATATCTAAGGAAATGATCATACATATAGGCATCATGTCCGAGACAAGTAGACCGATACTTTCTGCATCTACTACTCTTACTCCACACATCGACTGCTATCCAGCATGCATCTAGTGTATTGAGTTCATGACGAATAGAGTAACGCTTTAAGCAAGACGACATGATGTAGAGGGATAATCTCAAACCAATGATGAAAACCCCATATTTTTACCCTTGGTGGCAACAACATGATGTGTGCCTCGCTACCCCTTCTGTCACTGGGTGAGGTCACCGCACGGTATGAACCCAAAACCAAGCACTTCTCCCATTGCAAGAATCATAGATCTAGTTGGCCAGACAAAACCCACAACTCGAAGAGAATTACAAGGATATGAAATCATGCATAAGAGAGATCAAAAGAAACTCAAATAAGATTCATAGATAATCCGATCATAAATCCACAATTCATCGGATCTCGACAAACACACTATAAAAGAAGATTACATCGGATAGATCTCCATGAAGATCATGGAGAACGTTGTATTGGAGATCCAAGAGAGAGAAGAAGCCATCTAGTTACTAGCTATGGACCCGTAGGTTTATGGTGAACTACTGACGCATCATCGGAGAGGTCATGGGGTTGATGAAGAAGCCCTCCGTGTCTGAATCCCCCCTCCGGCAGGGCACTAGAATGTGCCCCGGATGGGATCTTGCGGAGAAATAAGCTTGCGGTGGTGGAAAAGTACTTTCGATGATCTCTTGATTTTTTCTGGAATTTTTGGGATTATATAGGCGAAAGACCTAGGTCAGGGGACCTCCACGGGGCCCACAAGCCTGGATGGCGCGGCCCCCCTGGCCGCGGGGTGGGGGCTTGTGGGGCCCCTTGGGATCCCTGCCTTGGCTCCCAAGTTCCCCGATCTTCTTCCGTTCCAAGAAAAAATTCTTTTCAGGGATTTTCTTCCGTTTGGACTCCATTTCAAAATCTCCTCTGAAAGGGGTAAAAAACATGGAAAAAACAGGAACTGGGACTTGGCACTAGGTTAATAAGTTAGTCCCAAAAAATAAATAAATGGCATGCAAAACATCCAAAGTTTGACAAGATAATACCATGAAACCATCAAAAATTATAGATACGTTGGAGACGTAATAGTGCGCTTTATTGCCGGAGAAGAGGAAGAACAAGGTGGGGGAAAGGAAAGGGGAAGGGCAAGCAATGGGGGGTCGGCTGGCTCCGGCTCGTGGGTGGCTTGGGTCGGGGAACACTCATGAGCACGGGCATGCTTGTGTGGATAAATTATGGGTCCCGCACACATGTGAGTAAGTGGTGGGTCCCACATTGATGTGGATAACAGATGGGCCATGCGTGTCATAACTCAAACCGCTAACCCCTTGTGTTTTGCATTTCATGGTTAAACAGGGCCATATCGCATTGGAGCTATACTTGGCTGCAAAGATGTCGGCTAGATCTATTTGCGTCAAATCCATTGCACTCCAGCCAATTCGCCTCAAAGGTGTCGCACACGAGCTATTGACCCGTTTGTTCGGAGGTATCCCTCAAGAACAGGTGCCTGTTGGTAATAGAGAGAGAGAAGAGCCATGACTGTTCGGGGTTGGACACATCCTTTTGTTAATATTTTTTCGTTAATTAGCATATGCTAATTAACTAGACATGTGCTAATTAATTCCTAACAGTCCCCCTTGTACAGCACCGCTCCTTGAATGTTTCATCATCGAAAACGTTTTGTATATAGATCTTCCATCTTGAGACATCTTCGATACCATATAATCTTCACAGTCTCCCCCAAAAACCCTATGGGAAAAATATGAGGAGAATAGAGTAGGTATGTTGCTAAAAATCCTTTAAACCCAATGAGAAAACAATAAGGAGAAAAGGTGCAACATATAATGATTATTGTCTCCTTGATAACTTAAACGAGAAAACCTTTGAAGAAGGAGAAAACTCATTATTGAGTTTAGAAACAATAAGTATGTCTTGGGTACTCCCTTAAAAACCCCGATGGGGAAAATAGAAAGTATGACATATCATCTTTCACAAGATACTGACTCATTTAATACCATTATTAGAAACTTTGAGAGAAAACTCATAACGAAAATTGTGCGATCTAATATTCCATTGAAAACTCCTTTAAAACTCAACTGGAAAAAATAAGGAGAAAATGATATGAAATATTTGAACACTTGTATTTATATTGTCTCGCTAAAAACCTTTTATGGGAAACCATTAGGGAAAAACTCATGAAGGGAAAAAAGAGTACAATATATGTAATGTGATGATTGTTTACAAGTTACAATTTGGGAGATTACTCCCCCGAAACTTTGAAAATATGGAGGATGTCTCATACCAATTCCATTGACATCAAAATGACATTGTGAATAATTTTTTGGATTTTGACAGTATTTTTATTTTGCAAATTATTTCCTCACTTTTGTATAATCAGCGAGGATAAGTTGTTTTTGAGCAATGTGCTTTTCGATATTATTCTTCATATAACCTGTAGGTATTGAGTAACACAAGTGGAAGTATCTTGATAGATCAAGTTATGTGATTCCGATGAATATCAACCACATGATTTTGTGTGTGGTTAATCATTCTTCTAAGTCGTGCATATTTTGTAATGCGTTTAGATAAAAAGTTATGTTAGAGTGATAAGTGGAAATAACCATTAAAGTCCATTTAGATGACTTACATATGAATGCTATTCCAGCAAATTCAGTCATTGATATGGCATCGTTGGGATCAAATATAGAGCCAACATCATTACATCATATCATGGTCATATCTTGTAGTTCCTCATGGAAATATCCAAGATTTATTGAATTCTTCAGATATAAGATGATATTCCTTATATCAACCATATTCCTTTTGTTGGGGGTTGCACTTTGAATACTCATAGCAATTATAGGGTCACGCATGACGTAGTTTTGCAATTAAATGAGTGCTTTTGTGTTAGTGAGATTTTGAAGTTTAGTTCCTCATATCACTTCATTATCACACATAGGTATGAATGGATTTGTACCTTACTAAGTTAGTATTACCATACATGTCTTTTAGTGTTATGATATATCCATATTTAACTTCTCATATATTTGGATATATGTAGACTGATTTGTATTCTTGAGAGAATGCTTAAGTTGTAAACTTAAGCTAAATTTGGTTGATTCCAAAATTTCCGGCTTGAGATGATTTTATGTATGTTTAGATCTTGTGAAGACATTGATAACAAAATCATCGATATACATTGAGGTGATGTAAGGAAATAAAATTTCTGATTTCTTATTACAACACATAAAAATCATCTTTATTAAATTTATTCTTTTGAATAAGAAACTCATTTAGTTGGTAGTACCATATGATTCATGACTATTTTGAGCCAGAAATTTGTGGTACTTGTGAGTAGGAATTACTCTCGTAAATACCACTCGTTTGGAGAGCGAGTGCTATTCTTCATTACTTGCTTCCTTTTAGGTGAACCAGTATGACTGCAAGAGACAGTCTACCATGGATTTTGGTTCAGGGTCCAAAAGGTTTTAGCAAATTTGAGAAGAAATATATGTCGACAAATGTAGACTTCTCTTATATGATTTTAGAGGAATAGATGAAATTTGTGGAAATGCATTTATTCCTTTTAACTCCTTGTGATTTCCTACAACAATGGAGTCAAGGTGTTTCGATGTTCTAGCACCAAAACATTTGTGCACATTTATGTCAGGCTTGGGATGATGAGCATCCGATGAGGTGTCTTTCAACTTGATGTTAAATTACATTTACTAGTTGAGGTTCTAATTTTCACTGATTTCGCGGAAGCATATGTGAGATTATATCTCGTGTCGTCAGATTTCTCCCCATGTTGCTCTCATTTGGGGAGAAGAGTGGTTTATCAGGTACCTTCACTCTTTATGACACTTCACTGCAGGAATATAAAATTTGGTGACACATTTGTGTCGTGGTATTTCTGCGGCAGATGCAAGGGGTGGCTTAGATCGTGGTTTGGGGCCGAAGGGCGCCGGCGGAGTTTGGGAACGGGTGAAGGCATGAGACACATGACACAGATCTACCCAGTTTCAGGGCCCTTTGATGAAGGTAAAACCCATAGTCCTGCCGGAGTGACTATAGGTGGTCATAATACTGGGTGCTCCTCAAGTTGTTCGTGAGGAGGAAGGTGGAGGCTTCGCTACCAGCCTTACTACCTCTGTCGTGCGTGGAATATGGTGTGTGTCAAGTGTTTGCTAGCCAGCCCCTCTCTCTGGGAGCTGGGGTTCAACTTTATAGGGTAGCCGGATGGTTACAATTAGGAGGAAAAGGGAGCTGCCGGCCTCGAGTGCCAGCCCGTCAGGCTGGCCGTGCAGCTCATCGGCTCTCGGGCCTTGTCAAGTGCGGGGCCCACCGGCTGGGCGCCGCTATGGCCTACGCGCTCCACCGCCAGGGAGTAGGTAGACACACGCCTCCTACACGGTCGGTTCGCCCGGTCGGCCTGAGTGGTAACCGTGGTCTTGTAACCTTGTGCTGCTAAGGTTAGGGGGTCCTGTAACAATGTGAGCCCTGTCAACGCGTCCTATAGACGTGCACGCGCCTTGTCGGGGCCTTGTATTGTCACTGTACGCTGGTACGGGAGGATGGGATGGGCGCTGACTCGTCGTATGTTGTTGGGGTAGCCGGACGGGTCGGCTGTCGTGAACAGGTCAGCAGTGTGGCGGCTGGACGGCCGCCAAATGTATTGGAGTGGGGTTTCCTCCGCTTTGGCATACCTAGGGGTCATATCCCCGTTAGTAGCCCCCGAAGCCGTTGGGGTCGAGACACCTCCGGACGAAGGGGATCAACAGCTCCCTCAGATATTGATGTCGTCGAAGTCGATGGGCCCGTCGGGTGCTGGCGGCGGAACGTTGAGTGAGAGCTGCCGGCACGACCGACCGGCTGGCTCCCGACTAACTATGGCCTCCAGATCCTGCTCCGGTGCCGACTGGTACATGCCACGTGTGGATCGTTTGTGGAGTATAGTCCCGCCAGCATGCACGCGACGGGATGCCATCGCAGGCCTAGTCCGCTAGGCCTTGTACCATGAGCATGATCTTCTGCTGCCATGGACCATCCATTGGGGTCCCGCATGCGATTAACGCACACATGCGCCTCGAGTTAGGGAGGAGGGGCATGTGCATTACTGATCCTGTGCCCCACGTATTGCTCATCTTTATAAGGGGAGGAGGAGGAGAGACCGAGGCCAGACGCACTCTTCTCCCGTTCCTTGTCTCCCACCCTGCGCCACCGCTTGCGCACAGGGTCGAACTTCACTGCCATACTCCCTTCCTCCTCGCGCCCACATCACCCACCGTCGCCCGTCCTTCCTCCGCATGTATGCATGACTTCCTCGTGGGCAACCTATTGGGTGGCCACATCTCCAGCCTCTTCTTCGTTGCACCGCCGCCGTCCAACACGGAGATGGCCATGACAGTTTCCGTTTCATGGTATGGCTCGGTGATCACCGACGAGCACATTGAGTATCTTCAACAGACGCGCAAGATCCTGTCGGTGGAGCAGGTAGGGGCTCATGCCCCGGGGAGCGAGCGTGTGCTGGTGCCGCACGCCGGTGAATGGGTGGTGTTTGGTATGCAATTCAACGTGGGCTTCAGACTTCCTGCCATCCGCTTCCTGTGGTAGTTTCATGAGTTCTATGGCCTCCAGATCCACTATCTGGTGTTGAACTCGATCTTTTACCTCGCCTGCTTTGTGACGCTATGCGAGGGTTAATTCGGCTTCTGGCCTTTCTCCTCTCTATTCCATGTCTTATACCATTTCCGCGGCCAGAAGAATGAGGATGTGTCGTATGCCTCTGGGGGTGTGGTGGTGTACGCCCGACGAAACATGTTTTTCCACGCATGAAGCCGATCGACTCCTTCAAGAAGTGGTAGCGGACATCCTTTCAAGCTCCCACCGTTCGTCGATGCGCCACCGACTAGCTCCAACTGGATCCTCGAGCCATGTAGCGAGGAAATCACTGGGATCCTGAGCCTCCTGCAGCAGCTCAAGGCCTCAGAGGGGTCATTCCCGCATATTTAGCGACAACTTTTATCTCTTGTCAGGTGCTGCCGCTGTAGGAGCGGACGCACCACATTTGCGACATGGGCATCCGAAAGGACCCATGCCAGCTGTCGACTATCGACTTGGTACCGACCAAGATAGCCGCCCGGGTCAACGCCATCACCACCTTCAAGATGCAGGTGGACGACTCGTGGTTCGATAAGGAGTCGTTGTGTCGCAACTTTCTCACGCCGGGAGTAAGTTCCAACACTCTTGCCTTGCCTTACTTTTTTGACCATGTGACTAACGCGTGTCCGGCCACCCTTTTCAGCTCTTCAGCCAACTGCTGACGCCACACAGCCCGAACTGCTGAATCACGTGGTCGACCGCATCGACTATGGGATGGGAGGAGATGACTCTGACGCCTCCTAGGGCTCAAAAGTGCCGGAGGAGAAGGAGACGGACAAGGGGGAGGCACCAGCCGACACCGTGACCGATGGGTCCGGGCCAGCAGGTGTGTCCCGTCGCGATGTGATTTTGAAGGGTTGTATGAACGATGATGATGATGACGTACATATTGCGGACGCGCCGCCTTTCTCAGCGGAGCTGCCCCAGTGCTGCTGCAAGGAGTGAGTGAGGAGCTTTTAGCAAGAATGCCTACTTCAAGACTAGGAAGGAGCTCGACGCCCGCACGTTCGAGTTGCCGAAAGCCCGAGGTATATCTTCCAGTGATGGGTGCATGCGAGTGCACCCACTGGGTGTAGTCCCCGAGAATCGTGTCGCCTACTGACTGGCTTCCTTTATGCAGAGGGGGCTATCCCCGAGGCCGAGGGAGCAAAGCTTCGTCGCACACGCACAGACATCCGGGGGAAGTGAGACGAGGTCACCGACGAGTGCGACTGACCAAGGAATGAGCTTGAGGCCGAGCATGCGGCGATGGATGTGCTGAAATACGCCCATGCGGCAGAGTTGGAGCGGCTCGGCGGGGTGCTCCAGAACGAGGTGGCAGAGATGGAGGACACGTCAAGGGCATCGGCTGCGAACGCGCAGGAGGAAGAGACCCTCCGTGCCGAGGCGGCTCGACTCGAAGAGGAGCTCCACAAGGCGGAGGCGTCCAAGATGAAGGCAGAGCGAGAGACGACCGATGCGCTCAAGCTCTTCCACCAGGTCGACCATGCTTTCTCCGGTAAGTGTCTAGCTTTTTCTTAGTTGTGTTTGGCCGGCAACGAGCGTCAGCCAGCAACCGGCGTTGCCCCATTGCTTTGATTGTATTGTATCTTACTATTCTTGCTAACCCAGCTCATGTCCCGGAGACTCAGACGCGGGCAGAGCGAGCCATCGCGGAACACTGAGAGGAGCTTCTCCGGAACGGGAGCAAGATGGATGAGGGGCCGGCTGGGCGATGGAGGAGGTGGCCCTTGGCTGCAAGGTCCATCTTACCGATATGCAAGTGGTTCTTGGGCGACTCTGAGAGGTGGCAAGGGCCTCATCAAGGCTCTCTAGATTGACGGGGCGGCGGCGATTCCCATCGGCTAGGTGGCTTGAGAAAGTCGTTGGGTGCTTTGACGTTTGGAGGGCTTCTATTGCATGGGGCGGCACCCAGATGACCTTGTCATGTGCCCTCTCCTTGTATCCGACATCAGTGTGGGCCAGCTGGTCATCATATAGGCAGAGGCGCGAAGCGACTTGGCGCGGCGCGAGGGGGCCATCACCCTCCGTGCCAACGAGCTTTCCAGCTACGCGTCGTTGGATGCATACTTCCCAGAGTTGGGCAAGGATGGCGTGCCCATCCCACAGGACGAGTTCGGTGTCCCACTTGGCTATGGCGACAAGGAGGTTGGCTCCAGCTCAGGGGAGCGTGCTGCTGAAGACGTGGTGGGCGAGGCGGACATCAAAGGGGCAGCCTTGTCCATTGTGGTAATGGAAAAGCCGACGGCTAGCGACGCGGAAAGAGCAAGAAGACCCCGCTGGCAGATGGCTCGGCCATGGGCCAAACGCCCCCGCTAGCAGGTGGTGTGGGCGTTGACCATCAGCCGCCGCCAATCGTCTAGGGATTTTTATTTCTTGCTCTTTCCTACTTTAAAAATTGTAATGAACAAGTCCACCCACTAGGGGTGTACGTTTACTGTAATGCACTCTCAGCCTTGTGCCGCTATCTTTATATGAGTGTTTGTAGTTATCAAATTTGTTGATTTCCTTGTGCCAGCCCGTTTAGCACCTGTTCTTGCCTTGGTTGTTTTTCCTATTCATCTCGCTCTCTTCGCCTTTGTTCCCGACGGCCGGACAGATGGGTTGTGGTCTGTTGTCGGGTGAGGAGTGGGCTGCGGGACAGCAGGGTTATGGTACTTTGGTTTTTGCACAAGTTTGGATTAAAACGAAATACTTAGCATGGCTGGACCTGGCATGCCCGAGGTCGCATTTCCCATCCGGTCAAGGGTTAGGCCACGGGGAGGGGTATAGTTCTTAGCTGATCCAGGGAGGGTTTGGGTGGGCCGGCTAGTCCTCGATCCATCTAAGCCGGTCTGGGGACGACCAGTAGAAAGAAAATATCTTTGCCAGAGATATGATCAGAAGGATAGTCCCCGAGACCTGCTCGGGGGTGTTGGCTATTCATTAATTTTCACAAAAGGAGGTGATACATACATACACTTTCTTCAACTACAAAATGGGCGGAGGAGGTCCGTGTTCCACGTGCGCCCCATCTCGGAGCAGGAGGCACCACTTTTGTTCTTTCTTGCCTTCTATGCGTCGATCATGTAGTATGCATTGTTGCTCAGTACTTTGACGGTGATGAACGGGCCCTCCCATGGGGCAGACACCTTGTGATCACCGGTTGTTTGTTAGATCAGCTGGAGCACCAGGTTGCCCTCTCGAAATGAGAGGGGCTTGACCCACCGGTTGTGATAGCTGCACAGGATCTGCTAGTAGATGGCTGATCTAGACAATGCCAACTCGCCTGCCTCCTCGAGGAGATCGACATCGTCTTGTCATGCTTGTTTTGTATCAACCTCTATGTAGAGGGTAACCCACGACGAGTTGAACTCGATGTTTGCACGGATGATTGCCTCCGCACCATAAACAAGGAAGAAAGCGGTGGAGCCGATCGACCAGCTGGGCGTGGTACTGAGGCTCCAGAGCTCAACAGGTAGCTCCTCGACCCAAGCACTCACCGAGCGCTCATACCCTTGAAGATTGCATAGCGGAAGCGTTACTATGAACGCGGTCGATGGAGTCGTACTCGTACCGATTCAAATTGTGGAAGATCCGATTCAAACACCAAACGTACGGTGTCTCTGCGTTTTTCAACACACCTACAACCCGAGAACGTCTCCTCCTTCTTGATCCAGCAAGGAGGGAGGAGAAGTTCAGGGAGAACTCCGGCAACACGACAGCATGGTGGCAGTGGAGATATGTGGTTCTCTGGCAGGTCTTCGCCAAACACCGCGGAGGAGGAGAAGAGGAGAAGTAGGGTTGCGCCATAGGGTGATCAAATCAGGTGTGTGAAACCCTCCCAAATACCGCACTATATATAGGAGGGAGGGAGAGGGGGTGCGCCACCCCTAGGGAAACCCTAGGAGGTGCGACAGCCCTAGGAGGAGGAGGGGCGGTGCCCTAGCTGGGTGGTTTGCCGCCCAAGGCAGCCACCACGCCTAGGGTTTGGCCTCCCTAGCGCCCTGGGCCTCCTCCCTTGCGCCCTGGGCCTCCTCCCTTGCGCCTTGGGCCTCCTCCCCTTGGCGGACCAGCTCACCAGGGGTAGGTTCCTCTCCCCTTTCAGCCCATGTGGCCCTCCGGGACAGGTGGACCCCCGGCACCCTTTGGTGGTCCCGGTACAATATCGATAAACCCCGAAACATTTCCGGCGACCGAAATTGGACTTCCCATATAAAAATGTTTACCTCTGAACTATTCCGAAACTCCTCGTAACATCCGGGATCTCATCCGGGACTCCGAACAACCTTCGGTAACCACATATACGATTCCCATAACAACTCTAACGTCACTGAACCTTAAGTGTGTACACCCTACGGGTTCGGGAAACATGTAGACATGAACGAGACAACTATCGGGCCAATAACCAACAGCAGGGTATGGAAATCCGTGTTGGCTCCCACATGTTCCATGATGATCTCATCAGATGAACCACGATGTCGAGGATTCACTCAATTCCGTATGCAATTCACTTTGTCTACCGGTATGACACTTTCCCGAGATTCGATCGTCGGTATCCCTATACATTGTTCAAGCTCGTTACCGACAAGTCTCTTTACTCGTTCTGTAACACATCATCACGTGGCTAACTCCTTAGTCACACTGAGCTCATTATGATGATGCATTATCGAGTTGGCCCAGAGATACCTCTCCGTCACACAGAGTGAGAAATCCCAGTCTCGATTTATACCAACCCAATAGACACTTTCGGATGTACCTGTAGTGCACCTTTATAATCACCGACTTACATTGTGACGTTTGAGACACCCAAAGAATCCTACGGTATCCGGGAGTTGCACAATCCCATGGTATAAGGAAATGATACTTGACATTATAAAAGCTCTAGCAGACGAACTACACGATCTTGTGCTATGCTTAGGATTGGGTCTTGTCCACCACATCATTCTCCCAATGACGTGATCCCATTATCAATGACATCCAATGTGCATGATCAGGAAAACATGACCATCTATTGGTCTACGATCTAGCCAACTAGAGGCTCACTAGGGACATGTTGTGGTCTATATATTCACACATGTATTACGGTTTTCGGTTAATATAATTATAGCATGAACAATAGACAATTATCATGAACAAGGAAATATAATAATAACCAATTTATTCTTGCCTCTAGGGTGTATTTCCAGTAGTCTCCCACTTGCACTAGAGTTAATAATCTGGCTGTGTTATAATACAGTTCTGGGGTTCGATCATGTCTTGCTTGTGAGAGTGGTTTTTAGTTAACGGGTCTGAACCTTACAGATCCATGTGTACTTTATACTTTACGAATCTCTATGTCATCCTATAGATTCTACTACCATGCACCATTTGGAACCATTCCAAATGACTTCTCCACTATACGAATCTGGTTTACTTTTAGAGTTATCCGGATTAGTGACAAAGCTTGCATCGTCATAATCCTTTACTACGAAATCTATTTATCACTTCTATAATCGAGAAAAATTCCTTAGTCCACTAGTTACTAAGGATTACTTTGACCGATTTCCAGTGATCCATTTCTGGATCACTCCTGTACCCCTTGACTGACTCATGGCAAGGCACACTTCACGTGCGATACACATCATAGCATACTATAGAGCCTACGGCTAGTGCATATGGGACGACCTTCATCCTTTCTCTTTCTTCTGCCATGGTCAGGTTTTGAGTCTTACTCAATATTCACATCTTATAACACAGCCAAGAACTCTTTCTTTGCCGATCTATTTTGGACTCCTTCAAAAACTTGTCAGGCCATGCATTTCATTGAAAGTTCTATTAAGCACTTTGATCTATCCCCATAGATCTTTATGCTCAAATGTTCAAGTAGCTTAATCCAGGTTTTCCTTTGAAAAACTCATTTCAAACAACCCTTTATGCTTTCCATAAATTCTATATTATTTCCAATTAACAATATGTCATCCACATATACTCATCAGAAATTCCATAGCGCTCCGACTCGCTTCTTTGGAAATACAAGTTTCTCATAAACTTTGTATAAAACCAAAATCTTTGATCATCTCATCAAAGTGTATATTCCAACTCCGAGATGCTTGCTCCAGTCCATCGAAGGATCGTGGAGCTTGCATACTTTTTAGCATCCTTAGGATTGACAAAACCTTCAGGCTGTATCCGATACAACCTTTCCTTAAGGAAACCGTCAAGGATACAACATTTTGACATCCTATATGCAAGATTTCACAAATGATGTAGCAACTGCTAACATAATTTCAACAGACTTTCAGCATCGCTATGAGTCGTAAAGTCTCATCGTAGTCAACTCTTTGAACTTGTCGGAAACATCTTTTCCGACAAGTTGAGCTTTCTTAACGGTGACTTTTCACCATCATCGTCTGTCTTCCTTTTAAAGATCCATCTGTATTTAACAGTCTTATGACCATCAAGTAGTTCTTCCAAAGTCTACACTTTGTCTTCATACATGATCCTCCCTCGAATTTCATGGCCTCGAGCCATTTGTTAGAATCCGGGCCCACCAGAACTTCTCCATAGCTCGTAGGTTCATTATTGTCTAGCAACATGACCTTCAAGACAGGATTACCTTATCACTCTAGAGTAGTCCGCGTCCTTATCGACCTACGAGCTTTGGTGGTAACTTGATCCGAAGCTTCATGATCACTATCATCAGCTTCCACTTCAATTGGTGTAGGCGCTACACGAACAACTTCATGTGCCCTGCTACACTTTGGTTGAAGTGATGTTTCAATAAACTCATCAAGTCTCCACCATCCTCCTACTCAACTCTTTCGAGAGAAACTTTTCCTCGAGAAAGGACCCGTTTCTAGAAACAAACACTTTGCTTCCGGATCTAAGATAGGAGGTATACCCAACTGTTTTGGGTGTCTTATGAAGATGCATTTATCCGCTTTGGGTTCAAGCTTATCAGGCTAAAATTCTTTCAAATAAGGATCATAGCCCCAAACTTTCAAGAAACAACATCTTAGGTTTCTCTAAACCATAGTTCATACGGTGTCATCTCAATGGAATTACGTGGTGCCCTATTTAAAGTGAATGTGGTTGTCTCTAATGCCTAACCCATAAATGATAGTGGTAATTTGATAATAGACATCATAGTATGCACCATATCAAATAGGGCGCGGCTATGACGTTCGGACACACCATCACCCTATGGTGTTCCAGGTGGCATTAGTTGTGAAACTATGTCCACAATGTCTTAATTGTGCACCAAATTCGCAACTCAGATATTCATCTCTATGATCTTATCGTAGACATTTTATCCTCTTGTCACGACGATCTTCAAATTCACTATGAAATTACTTGAACCTTTCATTAATTCAGACTTGTGTTTCATCAATTAAATATACTAGTATCTACTCAAATGATTTGTGAAGTAAGAACATAATGATATCCACTGCGTGCCTCAACACTCATTGGACTGCACACATCAAAATGTATTACTTCCAACAAGTTACTTTCTTCTTCCATCTCACTGGAAAACGAGGCCTACAG
Organism: Hordeum vulgare subsp. vulgare; assembly: GCF_904849725.1. NCBI lineage: Eukaryota > Viridiplantae > Streptophyta > Magnoliopsida > Poales > Poaceae > Hordeum > Hordeum vulgare. The sequence goes on from NC_058518.1 coordinate 130,457,452, forward strand.
TCATCTTGCCCATGTGATATGATTTGCATGTCAATTGATTCAAAATCAACTCAGTCAAAATGATCCATTTGCATGGAGTATCTTCATGCGTTTGTACCAACAGACATGGTTCGCATGTCTCATACTTTTCAAATACGAGTGAGTCCAAAGATCCATCAGCATGGAGCTTCTTCATGCATTTTATACCATTAGACATGGTTCACTTGTCTCAAACTTCCCAAAAACGAGTGAGTCCAAAGATCCATCGGCATGGAGCTTCTTCATGCGTTTTATACCAATATGACTCAAATGGTAGTGCCACAAGTAGGTGGTAGATACGTCTCAAACATATCTATAATTTTTGATGGTTTCATGCTGTTATCTTGTCTTCTTTGGTTGTTTTATGTACCTTTTATATCTTTTTTCGGACTAACTTATTAATTCAGTGCCAAGTGCCACTTCCTGTTTTTTCCGTGTTTTTGACTCTTTTCAGATCTGATTTTGGAACGGAGTCCAAATGGAAGAAAAACCCTGAAATGATTTTTTCTCTAACGGAAGAAGACCACGGGGCTTTTGGGCCAAGCCAGGTGGGCTCCAGGGAGCCCACAAGCCCCCACTCCGCCACCAGGAGGAGGCAGCGGTGGGCAGGCTTGTGGCCTCCCTGGCCGCCCCCTGACCTAGATCCTTGGCCTATAAATTGCCAAATATTCCGCAAAAAATCAGGGGAGCCTCGAAAATACTTTTCCGCCGCCGCAAGCTTCCGCCGCCGCAAAAAATCAGGAGATCTCATCTGGAGACCCTTCCCGGCACCTTGCCGGAGGGGACTTTGGAGCTGGAGGGCTTCTTCATCATCATCATCACCCCTCCAATGACTCGTGAGTAGTTCACTTCAGACCTACGGGTCTGTAGTTAGTAGCTAGATGCCTTCTTCTCTCTCTTGGATCTTCAATACAAAGTTCTCCATGATCTTCATGGAGATCTATCCGATGTAATCTTCTTTGGCGGTGTGTTTGTCGAGATCCGATGAATTGTGGACTTGTGATCAGATTATCTATGATATATATTTGAGTCTTTGCTGATTTCTTATATGCATGAGTTGATATCCTTGTAAGTGTCTCCGAGTCTTGGGTTTTGTTTGGCCAACTAGATCTATGATTCCTGCAATAGGAGAAGTGCTTGGTTTTGGGTTCTGCCATGTGGTGACCTTTCCCAGTGACAGTAGGGGAAGCAAGGCACACATCAAGCTGTTGCCATCAAGGGTAAAAAGATGGGGTTTTTATCATTGGTTTGAGATTATCCCTCTACATCATGTCATCTTGCCTAAGGCGTTACTCTGTTCTTATGGACTTAATACACTAGATGCATGCTGGATAGCGGTCGACATGTGGAGTAATAGTAGTAGATGCAGAAAGTATCAGTCTACTTGTTTCAGACGTGATGCCTATAGAAATAATCATTGCATAGATATCGTCACGACTCTTCACAGTTCTATCAATTGCTCGACAGTAATTTGTTCACCCACCGTCTACTTGCTTTCACGAGAGAAGCCACTAGTAAACTCTACGGCCCCAGGGTCTATTCGCATCCATCGTTTACATCTCCGCTTTTACTTTGCTTTGTTACTTTGTTGCTTTCAGTTCTCACTTGGAAAACAAACTATAAGGGATTGACAACCCCTTCATAGTGTTGGGTGCAAGCTTTTGTGTTTGTGCAGGAACTTGAGATACTCTTCCGCCGGATTGATAACTTGGTTCTCAAACTGATTGAAATACTTACCTTCACTGTGCTACATCACCCTTTCCGCTTCGAGGGAACACCAATGCAAGGCTCCAAGACCACGGGGGAAATCCTTTTCATACTTGCCTAGGAAGTCCCTTAAGGCGTAGCCGTACCTGAAGGATTCCTGGTGCCGTCGACACAACTTTTTCTGGCACCGTTTCAAGGGATACACAGCAACCATCAGAAGTATTTCTGGCACCGTTGCCGGGGAGGAGAAATCAAGATCTATCCAAGTAGGTCTCACAAACTCTTCTCTTGCTTTTACTTTTGTTGCCAGTTGCCTCTCGTTTTCCTCTCCCTCACTTCACATTTGTCGTTTTCATTCGCCTTTCTCGTTCGCCGTTTTCTCTTGCCCTTGTCGTTTTCCTTTGCCGGTTTCTTGCTTGCTTGTGTGCTTGTTTGTTTGTTGAGGACATCATCTCTGAAAACACCAAACTTTGCGACTTCTCAAGGACTAATAATAATGATTTTATTAGTACTCCGATTGCTCCCGCCACTAGTGCGGAATCGTATGAAATCAACGCAGCTCTGCTGAATCTTGTTATGAAAGAGCAATTCTCTGGCCTTCCTAGTGAATATTCTGCATACCATCTCAATACCTTCATTGAGCTTTGTGATATGCAAAAGAAAAGAGATGTGGATAATGACGTGATTAAGTTGAAACTTTTGCCTTTCTTGTTGCGAGATCGCGCAAAAACTATGTTTTCTTCTTTGCGTAAAAATAATAACGATTCTTGGGATAGGTGCAAAGATGCTTACATATCCAAGTATTTTCCGCTGGCTAAGATCATCTCCTTACGTAACGATATCATGAATTTCAAGCAACTTGATCATGAACACGTTGCACAATCTTGGGAGAGGATGAAGCTTATGATTAGAAATTGTCCCGCTCATGGCTTGAGTTTGTGGATGATTATACAAATCTTTTACGCTGGCTTGAATTTCGCTTCTCGCAATATCTTGGAGTCCGCCTCAGGTGGAACGTTCATGGAAATCACGTTAGGAGACGCTACAAAACTCCTAGACAATATCATGACCAACTACTCTCAGTGGCACACTGAAAGGTCGCCTACTAGCAAAAAGGTGCACGCTATAGCAGAGATTAACTCGCTTAGTGCTAAGATGGACAAGTTGATGAATTTGGTTGCTAGTAGAAACTCTATCGTAGATCCTAATGACATGCCACTATCTTCTTTGATTGAGAGTAGCAACGCTAGTTTGGACGTGAATTTTGTTGGTAGGAACAATTTTGGCAACAATAATGCTTTTAGAGGAAATTATGTTCCTAGGCCTTTTCCTAGTAACTCCTCTAACAATTATGGCAATTCGTATGGCAACACTTATGGAAATCATAACAAATTACCCTCTGATCTAGAGAGTAATATCAAAGAGTTCATCAACTCTCAAAAGATTTTCAATGCGTCCATAGAGGAAAAACTACTCAAAATAGATGATTTGGCTAAGAGCGTTGATAGGATGTCTTGTGATATTGATGCTTTGAAAGTTAGATGCGCTCCTCCCAATATCAACTTGGATGAAACTTTGAAAGCTATGCGTATCTCCATGAGTGAGAGCAACGAAAGAACCGTCCAAATTCGCGCTAGACATGAATGGTTTAAAAGGGTGCGTTCTAGTGATGCAAATCACGAAGATCTTAAAGTGCTTGGTGTGTCTCCTATTGAATCATTGTATTCGCGTGTCAAACCTACTTATGGAGGCGCTGGATATAAATCCACTTTGGTTGAAAAACGCCCCAATGATTCGGAGTCCACCTATCTTGATGATAAAGGTGTGGAGAGTGGAGTGGAAGAAGTCAAAATTTTGGGTAGTAATGAAACTCCCACTTTGGATTTCAAGGAATTCAATTATGATAATTTTTCCTTGTTTGAATGCATTTCTTTCATGCAATCCATTGCAAACTCTCCACATGCTTATAGCCAAAGCAAAGCCTTTACCGCGCATATCTTAGATGCTATGATGAAATCTCTTGAAGAGAAGCTCGAACTAGAAGTCTCTATACCTAGAAAACTTCACGATGAGTGGGAACCTACTATCAAAATCAAGATCAAAAACTATGAGTGCAATGCTTTGTGTGATTTGGGTGCTAGTGTTTCCGCGATTCAAAAGTCTTTCACTACTGGAATTCCTATATGTGCCGTCCGCCAAATCTTTGCCGTCAGCCAGCAGACGGCGAAGAACCTCTTTACCGTGTGTTGGCAAAAAACAGACGGTAAAGAGGAGGCTGATGGCAAAATAAATATTTGCCATCAGCCACCTCTTTGCCGTCTGCTGACAGACGGCAAAGGTAGGGATGGCCGACGGCAAAGCTGTCCCACCCCACCCCTCCTCTCTCCCCAACCCACCCCGGCCCCACCCACCCCTTTGCCGTCTGCCTGACTAGCTTTGCCGTCCGTGGCGGACGGCAAAGGGTATCAGCGGCAGACGGCAAAGGAGAAGGACCCCCGAAAAGATAACGGCGCCGCGCGCCTATCTCTCTCCTCTCTCCCATGCACTCTCTCTCTCCCACGCGCGCTCTCTCTCTCCCACGCACGCCCTGCGCCCTGCGCCCCCACCGCCGCCGCCGCCCCACCGCCGCCGCCTCCCCCCCACCTCCCCACTGCCGCCGCCTCCCCCCCACCTCCCCACCGCCGCCCTGCGACCCCCCCTCTGCGGGCCTCCCTGCGCCCTGCGCCCCTGCGCCCTGCGCCCCCAGCGCCCCCAGCGCCGCCGCCGCCCCACCGCCGCCGCCGCCGCCACCGCACCGCCGCCGCCTCCCCCCCCACCTCCCCACCTACACACCCCACCGCCGCCCTGCGCCCCCCCTCCTGCGGCCCTCCTCCTCCTCGGTGAGTTTTTTCTTTTTTCGTTTAATTCATTAATTAGGTTAGTTAGGTTAGTTGTTAATTACCTATTGTTAGTTAGGTTAGTTAGGTTAGTTGTTAGTGGTTAGGTTAGTTAGGTTAGTTAGGTTAGTTGTTAATTACCTATTGTTAGTTGTTAGTTAGGTTAGTTGTTAGTTGTTAGTTAGGTTAGTTGTTAGTTGTTAGTTAGGTTAGTTAGGTTACTTGTTAGTTGTTAGTGGTAATTAGGTTAGTTGTTAGTGGTATTACCCCTCCAGCTAGGTTAGTTGTTAGGTTAGTTGTTAATTACCTACTGTGTGTTAGGTTCGTTGTTAGGTTTGTAGTTGACCGTGTAGAGCCCTCCGGTCGCCTCCTATGCTTGCACTAGCCACAACGTTGAGGATATTACAACAGCTCGTAATAGTAGTTGTCGCACCGACACGACATCTCGACGACACCCCTGACACCCGTCACGATGCCCTGAAACCCCGACACGACGCCCCGACACGACATCTCGACGACACCCCTGACACCCGACACGATGCCCCGAAACCCCGACACGACGCCCCGACACGACATCTCGACGACACCCCTGACACCCGACACGATGCCCCAAAACCCCGACATGACGCCCCGACACGACATCTCGATGACACCCCGGCATGAAATATTTTTTTATGGAACCTGGAAAGTTTTATAAAGTAGTACAGGTAACCTGGAAAGTTTTATAGGTAACCTAGAAAGTTATATAGGTAACCTAGAAAGTTTTATAGGTAACCTAGAAAGTTTTATAGGTAACCTCGACCCCCGACCCCCGACAACACTCACCCTCGACCCCCGACCCCCTACCCCGACCCCCGACGCCACTGACCCCCGACGCCCGACGCCCGACGCCACTGACCCTCGACCCCCGTCCCCCGAGCCCCGACAACACTCACCCTCGACCCCCGACCCCCTACCCCCGACCCCCGACGCCACTGACCCCCAACCCCCGAGCCCCGACACCTCTTCGGCCTCTTGTTGACCGAAAAGACCCCAATCCCCGACGCCAGTGACCTTCGACCCCCGATGACACTGACCCACATAGTTATGAGTTAGGTCATATAGTTATGTTAATTATAAAAACATCATATTTGTGTTGATCGGGTGAATTTCAATGTGCAGTTGTTCGACGACCTCCACGTGTGTTCGATGAGCTTCGCCCTTGCGTTTGTTGGTGAGCACAAATGACTTCTCCTCCTACCCCCTTAATTTGCTCTGTCCCAGTCTTCGTGCCGATGAAACTTGCTAGCTATAGGTTTCTTCAATCATGAGTATGCGTGACCAGTATGCGTCTCCCATTTGAAAGGGCGACATCTATAAATATGCATGTCTTTGCATATTTATAACCGCCATCCTTTCGAATTGTCCAACATTATCCATGGACAGCCCAGGTATGTGTAGACTGGGTTCGTTTTCCCGTATGCTGTGCTCTGGATCCGATGCGGAATTTCGTCAGTGCCTCCCTGTTGTTCTCCGGATGCACATCCTCTCTGTTTATTGCGGAGACGTGTATCAGGAGAACAGCGGGGAGGTGCTGCCGAAATTTTGCGTTGGATCCGGAGCTGAGCATGGGAAAACGAACCCAGTCTACACATACTCGGGTGGGATTAGGACCTATATTTACCTATTAGCGTGTAGGTTGCCTGGACGTAATAAAAATGGCGAACCTGATTAACCGATGAATATAGATGATGAATTATATATAAATATATTTCTTCTATCTTTAGTAGCTACGCAAGATGAGTGATCGTGCGTGGATGTATACCGGTCACCCTAGTCAGAAAGAGATGACGAAAGAATGGTTTTTAAAAACAAAGGAATTTGTGAAAGCCGCATTCGCAAATGGTGAGGAAAGAAACTATTGCCCCTGTCCTGGATGCGACAACTATGAAAAGACGACAGAGGCTGTAATGATTAAACACCTGCAGAGGAGGGGTTTTAAGCCTAATTATACGTTGTGGACATTTCATGGTGAGTCTATACAACGCACAAGAGCTGAGGTGGCTCGTCGTCGCACGGACGAGCATGGTACTGGGATCGAAGACATGGTGCAAGACTTTGATGATGCTCGGGATTCGGAAGATGAGATGGAGGAATCTGCAAAGGCCTTTTATGAAATGTTGGAGTCTTCAAAACGTCCTCTCCATGAGCACATCGAGCTCTGTCAGCTGGATGCAATTGCACAAGTAATGGCTCTGAAGGCTCAGTTCAACTTGGGAAGAGAATGCTATGACGCGATGATGACACTATTTGGACGTTTCCTACCCAAAGGCCATGTCATGCCTGCAAACCTGTACCAATCGGACAAAATACTTCGTGTACTTAAGATGCCCTATGAGAAGATAGATGCATGTGAGAAAGGATGTGTCTTATTTAGGAAGGAGTATGCACACTTGGACTATTGTCCCAATTGCGAGTCTTGCAGGTATCTTGTGGTAGACAACAGTATGGGTGAGAAGAGGCAGACCAAAATCGCAGTTAGTGTTCTTTGGTATATGCCAATCGTACCAAGACTTCAACGTCTTTAATGGTCGAAGAGACAGCCAGACAGATGACATGGCACAAATTGGGCAAAAGAACCGAACTAGATGCGGATGGGAATAAGATGATGGTACACACATCGGATGGGGAAGCGTGGAAACATTTCGATGGATTGCATCAGGATAAAGCGGCAGATCCAAGAAATCCTCGAGTCTGCGCCGCCACGGATGGTTTTAATCCCTTCGGCATGACGGCAACCCAATACAGTTGTTGGCCTGTATTTTTCATACCACTTAATCTCCCCCCCCCCCGGGCAGATTATGCAAGGAAAGAACATATTTCTGACGTTGGTAATTCCAGGGCCCAATTATCCGGGGAAGAATATGAATGTGTACCTGCAACCGCTTAAGGATGAATTGGAAGAAGCTTGGGAAAATGGGGTCAAGACATACGATGCCGCTAGAAAAGAAAACTTCAAAATGCATGTGTGGTACATGTACTCTATGCATGACTTGCCAGCGTATGCGCTATTCTCTGGATGGTGTGTGCATGGAAGGTTCCCGTGCCCCCAATGCAAGGCAGCTCTTCAGTTTCATTGGTTGAAGGAGGGTCGGAAGTATTATTGCTTTGACTTGCATAGACAGTTCCTGGATCCTGACCATCAGTTCAGAAAAGACAAGAAGAACTTTACCAAAGGTAAAGTTGTCAAAAACTTGGCACCACATGCGTTCACAGGCCAACAGATCCTGGATCAGTTAAACGCCCTCGAGTCTGATCCAGAGCGTCCAGGGTATTTCAAGGGGTATAATTCAAAACACGCCTGGACTCACAAGCCATGCTTCTGGGATATGCCGTACTTCAAAGACCTCCTTCTTCCACACAATATCGACATGATGCACACTGAAAAGAATATCGGAGAGGCTATTTTTGGTACATTGTTCGACATAGATGGGAAGACAAAGGATAATATTAAGGCTAGAGTCGATCAAGAGACACTATGTCATAGACCGTTACAAAACATGCGAGAAGGCAAAGGAAAGCAAAAGTGGTCGAAGCCAAAGGCCTGGTTCAATCTTGGAAGGCCAGCTATGAGGGAAATTATCTTGTGGGTCAAAATGCACTTGATGTTCCCCGATGGGTATGCAGCGAATCTAAAGAGGGGAGCGAGTCTTGAAAAATTAAAAATCTTTGGTCTCAAGAGTCATGATTGGCACATATGTCTAGAGCGGGTAATGCCGGTGATGTTACGTGGCTTTATTCCTGAGGATGAATGGCTAGTACTGGCGGAGCTGAGCTATTTCTTCCGTGTTCTTTGTGCGAAAGAATTGTCGCCTGGCGTGGTAGAAGACATGGAGGAGTTTGCACCGGAGTTGTTGTGCAAGTTAGAGAAGATCTTTCCACCGGGCTTCTTTAATCCAATGCAGCATTTGATTTTACATCTACCGACCGAGGCAAGATTGGGTGGGCCGGTGCAAGATCGTTGGTGCTATGCAACTGAGAGGATGCAGAAGACCCTTCGAGCTAAATGTGAAAATAAGCGTAGAATTGAAGCATCGATGGCTGAGGCATTCATTACTGAGGAGGTGGCAAACTTTGTGACAGCACACTACGAAGCCAAAAATCATCATTTGCATAATCCGAAGCCTCGGCACAATGATGGAGACCCTAAAAAAGGTGGGTCCAACCTCAGCCTATTCAAAGGGAAGCTCGCACCAGCCGGTGCTTCGAAACCAATAACGTTGGATATCGAAGAATGGCGGAACATTTCTTTGTATATCTTCAACAACCTAACAGAAGTGCGGCCGTACATCGAGTGAGTTCTCGACACATTTTCCCGTAACTTCTAATTCATTTGAACTGCTCTTATTCCCTGATATTTCAAACAGCTGTTACGTCGTCAAATTTTCGGATGGAGCGGTGATCGAAAATGATTCCGTCGAAGAGTATGAGCTTCTGTCAAAGACAGGAGGCGGCTATCCCGGTTTCATCTCTTGGTTCAAGCAAACGGTAATTATCAATAATGGACCATTTCATTCTTGGTCTAACTTGCGGCTAATGCAACAACCATTTCGTATTAAACTTGTAGGCTAATTCAGAGTCTATGGACGCCGAATTGAGACAAGTCGCTAATGGTTTTGACTATAAGGTCCGTTCATTTGAGAAATACAACATCAACGGGTATCTCTTTTGTACCTTTGGCAAAGAGCTATCTATGCCCGACCGGAAATCTACAAATTGTGGTGTCTCTGCTATCGGCGAAGGTGTTATCAAGTATTATGGAAGAGTTGAAGCAATTTATGAACTTCAATTCTATGGTGAAAACCCACCGAACGTCGTAGTCTTCAAATGTTATTGGTTCCAGCCGAAGGAGACTAGAAGGACTCATGAACATATAGGACTAGTCGAAATCAATCCAAACACCCATTTAGATGTTCCCGATGTCTATATTGCGGCTCAACACGCGACCCAAGTTTTCTACCTACCGTGGGCATGCCAAACGGATAAGAATCTGGAAGGTTGGTATGTTGTTTATGAAGTGCCGCCACATGTCACACCACCTCTCCCAAATGAACAGGATTATGAACCTCACATTAACTCAGACACATATGATGGAGAATTCTTCCAAGAAGCACGTCTTTCCAAGAAACGTTTCAAGAACCGCCGTGCTTCATCCAAGAACATGGAAGTAGACAGCGACAATGAATCCGACTCCAGCCCTGAGCCGGAACCAGAAGACCTGGAACTCGTAGAGGTTACTGATGCGGATGACCTGTCAATGCTTCAACGATTAAAGGAAGGCCTTTCACAACTTCACGCCGTTGAACCCGATGAGCACGTCATTCATGAAGACATGCGTGATAGTGATGATGATGATGCATTTATTGATGATGATTATTAGTTTGTAAGATTCAAAACTTAAATTATATATATTTTAATATTTACTATTCATGTACATATTATTATTCATGTCAGTCATTCAATTTTTTTATGTTGTACTATTCATGGCAGGTGTTGAAAGATGGTGGGCGCGGGTCCAGAGCCTTCTCCAGGGCAACCGTCTCCAGACGAAGCCGGCGTGAGCAACGGTGGTGTTTCTCCTCCTTGATGACCACTACGGTAAGTTTCTCCTCCAAACTTAGCTTGTTTTCCTCTAAAATGAGATAATTAGCCAATTTAGCTCAAAAAAGACATAATTAGGTAATTTAGCTCCAACAAGAGGAGAAGAGGAGAAGAAATAGGCAAAATGAAAAGAAAGAAGAAGAAGAGATGAAGAAGAAGAGAAGAAGGAGGAGGAGGAGGAGGAGGAGGAGGAGGAGAAGGCCAAGGACCTTCTATCCTTCTCCTCCTCCTCCTCCTCCTCCTCCTTCTTCTTGATTTCTTCTTCTTCTCCTCCTCCTCCTATTTCTTCTCCTCTTTCATATTATCCTTGGTTTAATTAACCCAACAATGACATAGTTAGCCCATTTAGCTCCAAAATACCGTAATAAGCTCAAAATGGCATAAGAACCTTGGTTAGCTCATGAATATTATATACTTAGCTTCTTTTCCTCTAAAATGACATAATTGGAATATTTAGCTCAAAAAAGACATAATTAGGTAATTTAGCTCCAACAAGAGGAGAAGAGGAGAAGAAATAGGCAAAATGAAAAGAAAGAAGAAGAAGAGATGAAGAAGAAGAGAAGAAGGAGGAGGAGGAGGAGGAGGAGAAGGCCAGGGGGCCTTCTCCTCCTCCTCCTCCTCCTCCTCCTCCTCCTTCTTCTTGATTTCTTCTTCTTCTCCTCTTCCTCCTCTTTCTTCTTCTTCTCCTCCTCTTTCTTCTTCTTCTTCTTCTACCATAATAAGCTCAAAATGAAAATAAAGAAGAAGAAGAGATGAAGAAGAAGAGAAGAAGGAGGAGGAGGAGGAGGAGGAGGAGGAGGAGGAGAAGGGAGGAGGAGGAGGAGGAGGAGGAGGAGAAGGCCAAGGACCTTCTATCCTTCTCCTCCTCCTCCTTCTCCTCCTCCTCCTCCTTCTTCTTGATTTCTTCTTCTTCTCCTCCTCCTCCTATTTCTTCTCCTCTTTTATATTATCCTTGGTTTAATTAACCCAACAATGACATAGTTAGCCCATATAGCTCCAAAATACCGTAATAAGCTCAAAATGGCATAAGAACCTTGGTTAGCTCATGAATATTATATACTTAGCTTCTTTTCCTCTAAAATGACATAATTGGAATATTTAGCTCAAAAAAGACATAATTAGGTAATTTAGCTCCAACAAGAGGAGAAGAGGAGAAGAAATAGGCAAAATGAAAAGAAAGAAGAAGAAGAGATGAAGAAGAAGAGAAGAAGGAGGAGGAGGAGGAGGAGGAGGAGAAGGCCCCCTGGCCTTCTCCTCCTCTTCCTCCTCCTCCTCCTCCTCCTTCTTCTTGATTTCTTCTTCTTCTCCTCTTCCTCCTCTTTCTTCTTCTTCTCCTCCTCTTTCTTATTATTCTTCTACCATAATAAGCTCAAAATGAAAAGAAAGAAGAAGAAGAGATGAAGAAGAAGAAATCAAGAAGAAGGAGGAGGAGGAGGAGGAGGAGGAGGAGGAGGAGGAGGAGGAGGAGGAGAAGGGAGGAGGAGGAGGACGAGGAGGAGGAGAAGGCCAAGGACCTTCTATCCTTCTCCTCCTCCTCCTCCTTCTTGTTTCTCTTCTCCTTGTTCTATTATTGCTTCTTCTCTTTCTTCTTCAATTTAGCTTATTTGTCATATATGTTGTTATTCTTCTTCTACTTACTTTCTTATTCCCATTTTGCAGATTGGATGTACTACATGCATGGAAGCTGGCGTTGGAGTGCCTTAGTTTCCTTTTTTATTTGAGTTGATGAACAATGTGTTGGTTCTTTGTATGTGTTGATGAACAATATATGTGGAACTATATGTATATATATATGGATGAAACTTTGTATATGTTGGTTTCTTTCGATATATGGATGTCCATTGATGAACAAATGACATTGGTGAACTTTATATGTATATCATATATGTGTTGTGGACTATATATCATATATGTGCTATGAATTATATATATTATTGCTGTGAAATAACATAAAATAAACAAAACAACGACAATATGGGCTCTTTGCCGTCTGTGATATTCTTGGTTTTCATGAGATTGAAGAGTGTTCTCTTAATTTGCATCTTGCGGATTCTACTGTCAAGAAGCCCATGGGGAGGATCGATGATGTTCTTATAGTTGCAAATAAGAACTATGTACCTGTGGATTTCATTGTACTTGACATAGATTGCAATCCTTCATGACCCATTATTCTTGGTAGACCTTTCCTGAAGACTATTGGTACTATCATCGATATGAAGGAAGGGAATATTAGATTTCAATTTCCTTTAAAGAAGGGCATGGAGCACTTTCCTAGAAAGAAAATAAGATTGCCTTATGAATCTATGATGAGGGCTACCTATGGTTTGAGCACCAAAGATGACTATACGTGATTCCTTCACTTTCGCCTAGCTAAGGGCGTTAAACAAAAGCGCTTGTTGGGAGGCAACCCAACAAATGTATCCTTTTTCTTTCTGTTTTGTGTTTTCCACGCTTTCATAATTCTGTTATGATTGTGTTTGTTGTGTTTCTTTTTGCGTTTGTGCTAAGCAAAACCATTATGATTAGTCTTGAGGATGATCGTTTGGTCATGCTCGAAAAGACACAAACTTTCTGCTCACGAAAAGAAATTTCATTTTTTTTCTGTAAGAGCTTTTGAGTTGATTATTTTTTGTGCTGATTACTATGCAAATATGTCAGACTGTCATAATTGTTCAGAATTTTTGAAGTAGTAGAGGTATACAAAACATAGAGATTGCTATAGATAGGTCTGCTATTAACAGATTCTGTTTTTGTTGTGTTGGTTGCTTATTTTGATGAAACTATGGATAGTATCGGGGGGTATTAGCCATGGAAGATTGAAATTACAGTAACCCAACATCAGCACAAGTAGAATTTAAGTTTGCTATAGTACCTAAGGAAGTGGTGGTTTGCTTTCTTGTACTAATGTTATCACGAGTTTGTGTTTATGTTTTGTGTTGTGAAGTTTTCAAGTTTTGGGTGAAGTTCTTATGGACAAAAAGATAAAGAGTGGCAAGAGCTCAAGATTGGGGATGCCCAAGGCACCCCAAGAGATTCAAGGATGCCGTAAAAGCCTAAGCTTGGGGATGCCCCGGGAAGGCATCCCCTCTCTCGTCTTCAATCCATCGGTAACGTTACTTGGGGCTATATTTTTATTCACCACATGTTATATGTTTTTGCTTGGAGCGTCTTGTATCGTAGGAGTCTTTTATTTTTGTTGTCTCACAATCATCCTTGCTGCACACCTACAGAGAGACATGCACACACCGTTATTTTGTCGAGCTTCACTTATATCCTTTGGTAGACAATTCAGCTCACATGTGCTTCACTTATATCTTTTGAGCTAGATACTTTTGCTCTATGTGCTTCACTTATATATTTTAGAGAACAATAGCGCGTGGCTTGGTAGTTGATCTATGCTTTGGAAGTAGTCTCAAAAGGGGTAGTTATCCAAAGGGATACGAAAACTTCCACCTTCATGTGCGTTGAATAGTTAGAGAAGTTTGATTCATCTCAATTAGTTTTGAGTTGTGGTTATGGTAATATTGAAGTCATGCTAGTAAGGTGTTGCGGATCTAGAAATACTTGTGTTGAAGTTAGTGATTCCCGTAGCAAGCACGTATGGTGAACCGCTATGTGATGAAACCTGAGCATGATTAGTATATTGAGTGTCATCCTTTGTGTGGCGGTCGGGATCGCGCGATGGTTTATACCTACCAACCCTTCCCCTAGGAGTATGCATTGAATGCTTTGTTTCGATTACTAATAAATTTTTTGCAACAATATATGAGTTATTCATGACTAATATTGAGTCCATGGTTTAGATGCACTTTCACCTTCCACCATCATTATCTTCTTAGTGCCATGCAACTTTCTCCGGTGCACAAAACCCACTATTAGCCTCCCTCAAAACAGCCACCATACCTACCTACTATGGATTTTTCAAAGTCATTTCGAGATATATTGCCATGCAACTACCACCATGATATGTGCCACCACGTCTACATTGCCTTTGCACTATCGTAGGATAGCTAGCATGATGTTTCCATTGATGTCTATGCCATGCTAGATCATTGCCACGGTACACTACCGAAGGCATTCCATATAGAGTCATAATTGCTCTAAGTTTTGAGTTGAAAGTCTGATGATCACCATTATTGGAGCATTGCCCCATGTGAGGAAATAAAAGAGGCCAAAGAAGCCCATAAAAAAGAGGCCAAAGAGCCCACCAAAATAAATAAATAAAAATGAGAGAAAAAAGAGAGAAGGGACAATGCTACCACTTTCTCCACACTTGTGCATATTGAGCACCATGATCTTCATGATTGAGAGTCTCTCGTTTTGTCACCACCATATAGCTAGTGGAAAATTCTCATTATATAACTTGGCTTGTATATTCCAATGATAGGCTTCCTTAAAATTGCCTTAGGTCTTCGTGAGCAAGCAAGTTGGATGCACACCCACTAGTTTTCTTGAAAAGCTTTGACATACTTGTAGCTTTAGTGCATCATTTGTATGGCAATCCCTACTCATTCACATTGATATCTATTGATGAGCATCTCCACAGCTCATTGATATGCCTAGTTGATGTGACTATCTTCTCCTTTTTGTCTTGCAACCTCCACCACATTCCACACCATCTATATTGCTATAACCATGGCTCACGCTCATGTATTGCATGAGAGTAGAAAATGTTTGAGAAAGTAAAGGTGTGAAACAATTACTTGGCCAATACCAGGGTTGTGCATGATTTAAATTCGTTGTGCTATGATGATAGAGCATAGCTAGACTATATGCTTTTGTAGGGATAACTTTCTTTTGGCCTTGTTATTTTGAAAGTTCATGATTACTTTGCTAGTTTGCTTGAATTATTATTGTTTCCACGTCAATAGAAAACTATTGTTTTGAATCTAATGGATCTGAACATTCACGTCACATAAGAGGAATTACAAAGGACACCTATGCTAGGTAGCATGAAAGCATCAAAAATTCATTCTTATCACTTCCCTACTCGAGCTGGAGCAGGAGTTAAGCTTGGGGATGCTTGATACGTCTCAAACATATCTATATTTTTTGATGGTTTCACACTGTTATCTTGTCTTCTTTGGTTGTTTTATGGACCTTTTATATCTTTTTTGGGACTAACTTATTAATTCAGTATCAAGTGCCAGTTCCTGTTTTTTCCGTGTTTCTGACTCTTTTCAAATCTGATTTTGGAATGGAGTCCAAACGGAAGAAAAACCCCGAAATGATTTTGCCCCGAACGGAAGAAGACCAGGGGGCTTTTGGGCCAAGCCAGGTGGGCTCGAGGGAGCCCACAAGGACCCACTCCTCCACCCGGGGGGAGGCGGCGGTGGGCAGGCTTGTGGCCCCCCTGGCCGCCCCTCACCTAGATCTTTGGCCTATAAATTCCCAAATATTCCGCAAAAAATCAAGGGAGCCTCGAAAATACTTTTCCGCCGCATCAAGCTTCAGTTTCCGCGAGATCTCATCTGGAGACCCTTCCCGGCACCCTATCGGAGGGGGCTTTGAGCTAGAGAGCTTCTTCATCATCATCATCGCCCCTCCAATGACTCGTGAGTAGTTCACTTCATAACTACGGGTCCATAGTTAGTAGCTAGATGGGTTCTTCTCTCTCTTGGATCTTCAATACAAAGTTCTCCATGATCTTCATGGAGATCTATCTGATGTAATCTTCTTTGGCGGTGTGTTTGTCGAGATCCGATGAATTGTGGACTTGTGATCAGATTATCTATGATATATATTTGAGTCTTTGCTGATTTCTTATATGCATGATTTGATATCCTTGTAAGTCTCTCCGAGTCTTGGGTTTTGTTTGGCCAACTAGATCTATGATTCTTGCAATGGGAGAAGTGCTTGGTTTTGGGTTCTGCCATGTGGTGACCTTTCCCAGTGACAGTAGGGGCAGCAAGGCACACATCAAGCAGTGGTCATCAAGGGTAAAAAGATGGGGTTTTTATCATTGGTTTGAGATTATCCCTCTACATCATGTCATCTTGCTTAAGGCGTTACTCTGTTCTTATGGACTTAATACACTAGATGCATGCTGGATAGCGGTCGACGTGTGGAGTAATAGTAGTAGATGCAGAAAGTATCAGTCTACTTGTTTCGGACGTGATGCCTTTAGAAATAATCATTGCATAGATATCGTCACGACTCTGCACAGTTCTATCAATTCCTCGACAGTAATTTGTTCACCCACCGTCTAGTTGCTTTCATGAGAGAAGCCACTAGTAAACACTACGGCCCCGGGTCTATTCACATCCATCGTTTACATCTCCGCTTTTACTTTGCTTTGTTACTTTGTTGCTTTCAGTTCTCACTTGGCAAACAATCTATAAGAGATTGACAACCCCTTCATAGCGTTGGCTGCAAGCTTTTGTGTTTGTGCAGAATCTTGAGATACTCTTCTGCCGGATTGATACCTTGGTTCTCAAACTGAGGGAAATACTTACCGTCGCTGTGCTACATCACCCTTTCTGCTTCAAGGGAACACCAACGCAAGGCTCCAAGGCCACGGGGGAAATCCTTTGCATACTTGCCTAGGAAGTCCCTTAAGGCGTAGCCGTAGCTGAAGGATTCCTGGTGCCATCGACACAACTATTTCTGGCACCGTTGCAAGGTATACACAGCAACCATCTACCAAGTATCTATGGTAGTTCCTCTTCAGTGACTATTCCCCTCATTATAGAAGCACATAGTCTCGGGTTTGGGTTCAACCTTGGGTCTCTTCACTAGAGCAGCAACTGGTTTGCCATTTCATGAAGTATCCCTTCTTGCCCTTGTCCTTCTAGAAACTAGTGGTTTTACCAATGATCAAAAATTGATGCTCCTTTTTGATTTCTACTTTCGCAGTGTGAACATCATGAATAGCTCCAGGATCATCATATATATCCCTGATATGTTATAGTTCATCACGAAGATCTAGTAGCTTGGTGGCACTGACTCTGGAGAACCATCACTATCTCATCTGGAAGATCAACTCCCACTCAATTCAAGCGGTTGTAGCACTCAGAAAATCTGAGCACATGCTCAATGATTGAGCTTTTCTCCCTTACTTTGTAGACAAAGAATCTTCTCGGAGGTCTCATACCTCTCAACAAGGGCACGAACATGCAATCCCAATTTCATCTCTAGGAACATCTCATATGTTCCGTGACATTTCAAATCATCTTCACTGCCTCAATTCTATGCCGCTAAGCATTACGCACTAAACTATCACGTAGTCTTCAAAAACGTGCATGTCAGATGTTCGCAACATCCACAGACGACGCTCAAGGTTCAGCACACCGAGCGGTGCATTAAGGACATAAGCCTCAGTTTACGAACCTAGTCCACATAATTACTATTATCATCTTGTAACTAAATTTTCTCTAGGAACATATCAAAAATAGTAGAGCTACAGCGCAAGCTACAACATAATTTGCAAAGACCTTTTTGACTATGTTCATGATAATTAAGTTCATCTAATCAAATTATTTAATGAAGTCCCACTTAGAGACATCCCTATAGTCATTCGAGTGATACATGATCCATGTCGACCATGCCTTGTCTGATCATCACGTGAGACGGACTATTCATCAATCGTTAACATCTCCATGTTGATCGTATCTCCATACGACTCATGTTTGACCTTTTGGTCTCCCGTGTTCCGAGGCCATGTCTATACATGCTAGGCTCGTCAAGTCAACCTAAGTGTTTTGCGTGTGAAAATCTGGCTTACACCCATTGTATGCGAACGTTAGAATCTATCGCACTCGATCGTCACGTGGTGCTTGGAAACAATAATCCTTCGCAACAGTGCACACTTAGGGGCAACACTTTTCTAGAAATTTTAGTGAGGGGTCATCTTATTTACTACCATCGTTCTAAGCAAATAAGATTTAGAAACATGATAAACATCACATGCAAATCATATAGTGACATCATATGAGCTCGACACGATAATCATTGTCATCGGCATGACACCATGATCTCCATCATCATGATCTCCGTCATCATGATCTCCATCATTGTGTCTCCGTGAAGTCGTCTCGCCAACTATTACTTCTACTACTATGGCTAACGGTTAGCAATAAAGTAAAGTAATCACATGACATTGCAAGTCATACAATTAATTAAGACAACTTTTATGGCTCCTGCTGGTTGTCGTACTCATCGACATGCAAGTCGTGAATCCTATTAAAAGAACAAGATTAATATTTTTTGAAGGAAAACTGTAAGGGAAACCCCCCACAGTGAGTTTTTTTTTTGAAATAATAAGAACCCAAATTCGCGCCCGTGGGGACTTGAACTTGGGTGGCTGGGTTGTACATCCACTCCACTAGCCAAGTGAGCTAGGCTCACTTCCTGAACAAGATTAATCTCATACATCACACATATATGATCACATCCTTTTCGCCATATCACATCACATAGCATACCCTGCAAAAACAAGTTAGACATTCTATAATTGTTGTTCCAAGTTTTACGTGGCTGATTTGGGTTTCTAGCAAGAACGCTTCTTACCTACGTGACAACCACAACGTTGATATGCCAATGCTATTTACCCTTCATGAGGACCCTTTTCATTGAATCCAATTCGACTAAAGTGGGAGAGACAGACACCCGCTAGCCACCTTATGCAACAAGTGCATGTCGAGCGGTCAAACGAGTCTCACATAAGAGTACGTGTAAAGTCGGTCTGGGCCCTTCATCCCACAATACCGCCGAAAAAAGATTAGACTAGTAATGGTGAGCAATTGACAAAATCATCGCCCACAACTTTGTGTTCTACTCGTGCATAGAATCTACACATAAACCTGGCTCGGATGCCACTATTGGGTATCATAATAATAATTAAAAAAATTCTCCCGTCACACCAAGATCATCTAGGAGAGGCTAGCAACGAGTGAGGTAGAGCATGTTCATATCGTTGAAGATCGCAAGGCGGAAGCGTTACTATGAACGCGGTCGGTGGAGTTGTACTCGCGGCGATTCAAATTGTGGAAAATCCGATCCGAACACCGAACGTACGGTGTCTCCGCGTTCAACACACCTACAGCCCGGGGACGTCTCCTCCTTCTTGATCCAACAAGGAGGGAGGAGAAGTTGAGGGAGAACTCCGGCAGCACAACGGCGTGGTGGAAGCGGAGCTATGTGGTTCTGTGGCATGCCTTCGCCAAGCACCGTGGAGGAGGAGAAGAGGAGAAGTAGGGCTACGCCATAGGGTGATCAAATCAGGTGTGTGCAGCCCTCCCAAATCCTCCACTATATATAGGAGGCAGGGAGAGGGGGTGTGCCACCCCTAGGGAAACCCTAGGAGGTGCGGCAGCCCTAGGAGGATGAGGGGGCGGCGCCCTAGGTGGGTTGCTTGCCACCCAAGGCAGCCCCACGCCTAGGGTTTGGCCTCCCTAGCGCCTTGTGCCTCCTCCCTTATGCCTTGGGCCTCCTCCCCTTGGCGCACTAGCCCATCAGGGTCTGGTTCCTCTCCCCTTTCAGCCCATGTGGCCCTTCAGGATAGGTGGACCCTCCCTGTGGACCCCTCGTACCCTTTCGGTGGTCCCGGTACAATATGGATAAACCCCGAAACTTTTTCGGCGATCGAAACTCGACTTCCCATATATAAATATTTACCTCCGAACTATTCTAAAACTTCACGTGACGTCCGGAATCTCACCCGGGACTCTGAACAACCTCCGGTAACCACATATACTATTTGCATAACAACTCTAGTTTCACCGGACCGTAAGTGTGTAGACCCTACGGGTTCGGGAAACATGCAGACATGACAGAGACAACTCTCCGGCCAATAACCAGCAGCGGGGTCTGGATATCCATGTTTGCTCCCACATGTTCCACGAGGATTCACTCAATCCTGTATGCAATTCCCTTTGTCTACCGATTTGACACTTGCCCGAGATTCGATCATCGGTATCCCTATACCTTGTTCAATCTCGTTACTCGCAAGTCTCTTTACTCGTTGCATAACACATCATCATGTGGCTAACTCCTTAGTCACATTGAGCTCATTATGATGATGCATTACCGAGTGGGCCCAGAGATACCTCTCTCTCTCACGGAGCGACAAATCCCAGTCTCGATTTGTACCAACCCAACAGATACTTTCGGAGATACGTGTAGCGCACCTTTATAATCACTCAGTTACATTATGACGGTGGATACACCAAAAGCCCTCATACGGTATCTAGGAGTTGCACAATCTCATGGTCTAAGGAAATGATACTGGAGATTATAAATGCTCTAGCAGACGAACTACACGATCTTGCGCTATGCTTAGGATTGGGTCTTGTCTACCACATCATTCTCCAAATGATGTGATCCCGTTATCAATGACATCCAATGTCCATGATGAGGAAACCATGACCATCTATTGATCAACGAGCTAGCCAAGTAGAGGCTCACTAGGGACATGTTGTTGTCTATATATTCACACATGTATTACGGTTTCCGGTTAATACAATTATATCATGAACAATAGACAATTATCATGAACAAGGAAATATAATAAGAACCAATTTATTATTACCTCTAGGGCATATTTCCAACAGGGCCACGGACACGAGTTCTACCCGGATTCCCGCGCCTTTGGCAAAGTTGGTGTTACTACCGGTGATGCTGTTGTTCGGAAGGCCGTAGCGGATGGCGATGTCCTTGATGAACGTGACGGTCGTTGGGCCGTCGAACTTTTTGATCGGCCTGGCCTCAATCCACTTTGTGAGTTTATCGACGACCACCGGGAGATGCATCACGCCACCCTGGGTGGTCTTGAATGGACCCACCATGTCCAGGACCGAGATGGAAAAAAGCCATGTGAGCGGGATGGTTTGGAGGGCGACGGCCGAATGGTGGCTTAGCGCCTTGAAGTGTTGGCAGTCATTGCACTTTTCAACCAGCTCCTTTGTGTCCGCATGGGCGGATAACCAATAGAACCCGTGGCGGAAGGCCTTAACCACCAGGGTGCGCATGGTGGGTGGTGACCGCACTCGCCCTGGTGGATGTCTTGGAGAATCTCGTGGTTCTTCTCTGGCTCGACGCAACGCTGGAACACCCTAGACACGCTACGCTTGACGAGCTCGTTGTTGATGATGGTGTAGGCGGCAAATCATCGTTGGATTTGTCGAGCCTCGACCTCATCGGCGGGCCAGTCGCCGTCCATGTGGTAGTTGAGGAAAGGTTGCACACAGGACAGGGCCATGTCTGTCGTTAGAACGACCACCACCACTAGGTCGGCTGGGGCTGGGTCAGCAGCTGGTAGGCCGGCTGACACAACCCCTAAGCCGGACGTGGTGGTCCGCGAAGAAACACCGGTAGCCCTTGGACCGAGTGCGACAGTCCCCGAGTTGGTGGCGGCAACCCCCGGGCCAGGTGGAGTGGTTCCGGGCGGGGTAGGTAGCGCATTGGTGCGAGCAGTCCCCGGGCCAGGTGAAGTAGTTCCTGGGCCGGCTAGCCCACGCACTGAGTTGATGCCAGCAGCCCTAGGCCGGGCGGAGTACTCCCCGAGTCGGTGCCGGTAGCCCCCGGGTCATCCAAAATGAAGATGGACTTAGATTCTAGAGATGGCGTAATGGATGGGTTGCCGGGTCGAGCCAATCTTGGCAAGCGTGTCAGCGGCTTCATTGCGGGCTCGAAGGACGTGATGGAACTCGCAGCCTTTGAAACTGTTGATCAGCTTGTGGACCAGGAAGCAGTAGCTGGCCATATTTGCGTCCCTGGCGTTCTATTTGCTATTGACATGCTGCACCACAAGGTCGGAGTAGACGAAGCACAAGATGCATCGGACACAGATCTCCCTGGCCACCCGGAGGCCATGAGTGAGCGCTTCATAAGCCTCCATGTTGTTGTAGGCGGCGAAGTGGATCTGCAAGATGTACTGCAGCTGACCCCCCTTTGGAGAGGTAAGGACGACGTCGGCTCTGAGGTCGGTGCGCATCCTCGATCCATTGAAGCTCATGGGCCAATGGGTGGAATCGAGAGGCGCGGCAGGTACTTAGTTTCCGCGTAGTCGACGAGGAAGTCCGCCAAGGCTTGGGACTTGACGGCCGTGCGAGACTCTTAGGTGATGTGGTGGTCGGCTAATTTAATGGCCCCCTTGGCTATCCGACCGACCACATCTCTGTTACCCATGATCTCCCCGAGGGGAGCGGTGATCACCACCATGATGCGGTGCTCTTAGAAGTAGGGCTTGAGCTTTTGAGCCACCAGGAACACGCCATGCCACATCTTTTTGTAGTGTGGGTAATTCTTCTTGGAAGCGGACAACACCTCACTCAGATAGTTGGTCGGCCCGGCTCTGACCGTACGACGGGCAACACAATGCTGACCACCCGGCTGGTTGCTACGATGTAGAGCAACATCGTCTCCTTGTCCACCACTGCAGCCAGGACGGGTGTGGTAGGCAATGCATGCTTGAGGTCATGAAGCACCTCGTCCGACTGGTCACTCCAGACGAAGTTGTCCTCCTTCTTGAGCACACGGTAGAGGGGGAGCGCCTTCTCGCCCAGCCGATGATGAAGTGGCTGAGCAAGGCTAGTTAGCTGGTGATCTTTTGGATGCCGGCCAGATTGGTCAGCTGTGCCATGCACTTGATGGCCCGGATCTTCTCTGGGTTTGCCTCGATCTCTCACTCGAAAATAAGGAAGCCGAGGAGCTAGACGTTGGGACACCAAACACGCACTTCTCCGATTTAGTCGGATCTCGAACTTTCTCTGGCTCGTGAACATCTCTAAGATCGTCCAGGAGGGTGCGGCTATTTTTGGTCTTGACCAGAATGTCGTCCATGTAGACATGCACGTATCGGTAGAGCTGCGTGTAGAGGCACCGCTGCATGTAGTGCTAGAAGGTGGCGCCGATGTTTTTCAGCCTGAACGCGAGGGTGGCGTAGCATAACGCCCCGAACAGGGTAAAGAAAGTTGTTTTGATCCGGTCACACGGATTCAGCTTGATCTGGTGGTAGCCTAAGTAGGCGTCCAAGAAGGACAATAGCTCGCAGGCGGCCATAGAGTTGATCACTTGATCGATACGGGGTAGAGCGAATTGGTCCTTGGGGCATTCCTTGTTTAGGATCGTCTAGTCAATATACATGCGTCACGCTTTTTTCTTCAGCACCAGGACTGGGTTCGCCAACAAGTATGGGTGGAAGACTTCCATGGTGAAGTCGGCTGCTAGTAGTCGGGCGATTTCTTCAACAATGATTTTCCTCTTCTCCTCTAAGAAGCGGCGCAGTGGTTGCTTGACAGTCTTCGCATCCGGAGGATGCATAGGAAGTGCTCGACATACTTCCTCGGGACTCCATGAATGTCCTTCGGGGACCACGCGAAGATATCCCAATCCTCAGGGAGGAAGTCGGTGAGCTTTCTTTCCTATTTTTCATTGAGGCCAGCCCCAACCACTATGTACTTGTCGGTGGGGTCAGGCGGGTTGAGCGGGATCCTCTTGGTATCCTTGCCAGTGGCCGGCTGGAACTAGGACTCCCCAGCCGGCTGCTTTAGCTTTGTCTGGGGCATGGCCAACTACTCATGGGCGAGAGCCACAAGCCTGCCAATCTAGCATCGCTCCTAGGCTATGGCGAGGGATTCGGCAAGATTAGAGCCGGCTAATATGCAATTGGTCGACTTCTTGTAGTCGTCGGTGATGGTGATGATGCCGTGGGAACCCAGCAGCTTCATCTTCAGGTTGGCATAGTGCGGGACTTCCATGAACTTCGCCAGGGCGGGCCAACCCAGGATTGCCAGATAGGGGCTGGAGAGGTCTACGACCTTGAACCAAATGAGCTTGCGACAGAAATTCTTCACCGTGCCGAACAACACGTCCAGATGGACCTTGCCGATCGGGGAGTAGGGATGACCGGGAACGATGCCGTGGAACACCGTCGGGGTCGGCTGGAGTTTACACTCCAGGATGCCGAGCTTGTCCATGGGGTCGCGGCAGAGGATGTTGATGCACGCCGTCCACGAGAACTCACGTGAAGCGGTATGTGCTCCTCTTGGAGATGAAGTTAGGGTCGAGGACCAGCACGTAGCCGCCCAGCGTGGGCATCACGACCGAGTGGTACTTGCGTCCCGGGGTGATGGGTTTGTCTGAACAGTGCATGTACTGGGGGACCGTGGAGATGATCGCATTGGCCTCCTACGCATGCGTGTGCTGGTTTTGCTTGTCGTCGTCTTCCTTGGTGAAGACGACCTAGATCGCATCCAGGTAGGGATTATCACCCCAAGCATCACCGGACCCTGGAGCAGGAAATGACGAAGCGATTCCGCCGACGCAGGCCGCAACGCATCACGCCATTTACTCTTGGTGTTCCAGCTCCACTGGTGAGCCGTGTGCGTGGTCGTCTTGGCCCCGTCATGGAACTTGCAGGGTCCATCGAGCATTGTCTTGAAGGTGTCTTTGTGCTGCCAGGGCTGCTTACCCTCGTTGGTGCACTAATGCCGGCTGGAGCTCGGGTCGTGTGCCATCGGGCGGTGACCTGCCGACTACCATAGCGGGCATCCGAGTGGTTGGTCTTGCACTTGCCCTGATCCGGTTGTGATCTATCGCCTGCCGGGGCATCAACCGGCTTGGCCAGGGTTGGCTTCCTGAAAGTGCATTATATCGACTAGAGAGGGGGGAGGTGAATGTGCGACTTTTACAATTTCATCGCCGGGGAAATTCCTAGTGAGGAAAGTCCTGAGTCATGAACTAAGTGCACCGGAAATAGTACAAAGTCAGAAGTGCAAAAACGTCTACTTCAAAGTACTCATCGTGATTTCATCGATTCGGTTTGCACAAGTTGCAAGTACAGGATAAGAAGGTGAAGAATAACTCAAGTGAAGAATTTGAGGTGATGTATTCACAGAAAGTCTTCAGTCTAATTCTTCAAACAGTATAGATGAAAGTCTTCAACATACAGTTGAGGGATTTTCAACTATGAAAGTCTTCATGTCTCTCATATTCCTCACATTGAGGCTTTGGTAGATGTAGGTTTGGGTTGAGCATCATGAGGAAATTCGTTCCATAGTTTTACCTCGAACTCCTTTAACAGTACAGTGTTCCTATGACTCAAGTGTAAACAAAATGAAAGAGAAAGAGTAAATCTTCAAGCTTCAAAGTCTTCAGAGTGTTTTCTTCACGACACACCGAATTCCTCATATTCAATATCTTCATGAGGAATATCAATTTCTTTGCAATTTCTTCGCGATCAAAGTCTTGAAGGAATGACCAAAGTCCTCACCCGAAGACATACATTTTGGGGGGTCGATTTTCGTCGAATAAAACAAACACCTGAGGGACTTATAGAGCATGTGTACAATCACACACATATCAGTCTCTCAACCTATAAGTCTTCAAACCACCAAAATCGCTAAGGGGCACTAGATGCACTTACAATCTCCCCCTTTTTGGTGGCTGATGACAAATAGGTTAATTTCAACGGGGATAATAATATGAAGTGTAAGTACTGAGTTTGCGGAATTTGAAATCAAGATACACAGAAACTCCCCCTGAAGATGTGCATGTTTTGAGGAATTAGCTTTGAATAGCAGTTGCACATTGATGGTATATATCATGGAGATCTCCCCCTGTATCTTGCAATTCATGCATGCATTTGACATATAGTATGAGGAATTTGAAATGCATGATGAAAAATGGTGGCTCACGAATTTCAGCATGCATGCATTAATAAGCTTGAGGAATAAGCATGCGAGGAAAAACGTTCAAAACTGTCAGAACACCATCGGTCTTAAGTTACAACTCATTACATCAAAAACCTCAAAAGAAAAAAGAGTTTGTAAATTAATAAATTTTATAAGCCCATAAATTTATCCCGCTTGAAGACTAACTCTCGGATTTCTCCCCCTTTGTCATCAAGTAACGAAAAGGGACGAAACTAAGGACTAACACCCATGAAGAATTTCACTTCTGCGTTGAGGAAGAGGCGCGAGCTGTCTTCGAGTCATACTTCCTTGCTGGGCCAGTTGCAGGATCCTCAGGTTCTTCATCTGAATCGGCACTGCGTAATGAAGAAAATGAGTTGTCCAGCAAGTCAGGAACTGGAATAGTCTTGAATTTCATCGTAGGTGGCCCTGACCAATCAAAGTCGCGAGAGAATTCCAATTTTTCAAGTTCATGTGGAGTCTTCAGGTGAGACAATATGGCCCGAGTGCGATCAAATACCTCATGAAGATAATAGTGATTTTTCTTCACAACATTTTGAGTCTCGTTGAGGGTTTTCACAATGGAGTCAAACTGGCGTTTTACCCACTTGTGATTGTGTTCGACTTTTTGGTGAAGACCGAGGAGAAGCTCTCTGTTAGTCATCACCCTTGGGGTAGTTGGGCTTGGAGGTTTTCCCCTGCCATCAGATTCTTGAGTGGCAATGTCATCATTTGAGGAATAAGAGGCAGCCTTGCAAAATTGACCATCCAGGGGCCGATTTCCTTCATCAATCACTGACTTTCCTTTTCTTTCAACTGGTTCAAAAGATTTCTTGATGACTTTGAGAGGCGGTAGATAAACGAGGTGATTCTAATAGTCAGCTTGGTAGTTGATGGCGGAACCGTTTCTGATGAATCTCATGATCCAAGGCACATAAATCTTTAGCTCAAATGGTGACAAGGCATTATCAGCCAAAGTCCTCAAGAAGAAATTGCAAAGGTTCATTTTGATGCCATGAATGATGTTGAACAGGATATTCTTCATGATTCCAACAACATCTCCTTCCTTGTCATGCCCTTTGATAGGTGCGATTGAATATGCCAATATTGTGTAAATAGTTATCGGCACATACTTCAAGTCCTTCAACAGGAATCTAGTTCTTGGAGGTTGGCCTGGAGCCAAAAGTTTCATGAGGACTTCCATGAGCGTATTTGGCAGTTCTCTTTCATCATATAGTTTGACTGCATCTTCTGAAGGAATTGCGATAGGAAGAGCTCGAAGCGATTCTGTGGCTGGAGCTTTTGTAATGCCCTAGAGTGTAACTTGCCATATTTGGAACCTTCTGTATGTGGGTCTATCTTGTCATTACCATGTGAGATCTATGCATGTGTTATTTCATGTGATGTTACCTTGCCTACCCTTGCATTCATGCATCCATTCATCGATGCCTTCTTTGTGTTTGTTGCCATTGTGAATCCATGGTGTGGTGTTGATGTTGATGTGCTATGTGTTGTTGGAGGTTGTACTTGAAAGTGGGGTGCAACTATGCTAGGTTTCAAAATAGGTTTTTAAACCCCCCTCCTCTATTTCTCAAAGCTCAAGTTTTACTTGCCCTATCCCTGTTTCAAAAATGTTTATATTTTAAAGTGTTTTGTGCTGGATGTGATGCTAGGTTTAATGTGTTTTGAATCCATGTTTGAGAGGGGAAAATATTCAGAAAACAGTGTAATTAATTCTGTTATGTAAATATTTAAATGCTCCGAAAATTCATTTTTCATTTTATTTAAATAGGTCATAATTCCTTATAACCAGGGGCATTTTTGTTTTATTTTTAGGGTCAATAGTGTTGCATGTGAATTTATTTGTCTCTGTGTTATTTTTATAAAAAGGAATCCCAGTGGGTTCTTTGTTTTATTTGGCGCCAACCTAGCGAGCCTCCTCCCCCTCGTCGGCCCACCTTCTTTCTTCTCTCTCTAGGCGGCCCGCGCATTCCTTTCGTTCCATCCCTGTAGACGGCGTCTCCCTCCTCCCTTCTTTCCGTCAGTTCCGTGAGAGAGAGGTGATATAGAGGTCGACGCCATGCTCACGGACGTCGAGGTGGCTCCCTCGCCCCCTATTTAATTCCTTGGCGTCCGTGCAGTGGCCTAGGGTTCCTCCAAGCGCCACCACTCCTTTCCTCTTCCTCCTCCCTCTCCCGAGATCGACAGCAGCTGGACGAGTTCCTCCTCCGCCATGGCCGATCCATGAGGAGATCGTCGCCGTCGTTGCCGCGCATCTCCGTCCTCTCCGAGCAGCCAAGGAGCACGTGGGACCTCGAAGAAGCCCGTTCCCGCAGCTAGCCGTCGCCGATCTGCCCTGCATCCACTACTTCCTCGTCGCCCCCTTCCGCTCCGACGACCTTCTCCGCCACGGCTACTTCCTCGACTTCCCTGCTTCCTCTCCGACAGGCGTGGTCTTCCTCGACCAGTGGGTGAGCAGCATCACCCCTTCCCTTCCCCTGTCGGCAAATCCAGGGTAGAACCCGTAGCCGCGCCGCCATTCTTCTCTCTGTCGTTGGCGCCGCCGTGCTCGTTGCAGCAGTAGTGGTAGGGCTTCTCGCGCCGTACTTAGTGCAGAAATGGAACCAGGGATGTTCCCTCTTCCTCCCAGCGACGAGCCCGTGCAAGATTTGAAGTAGATCGCCGGCGGTGAGCCTCCCCTGTTCCGGCCACCGTCGGGCAGAAGTAGATCCAGAGGGGGTTGCTCAAAAGAGCAGAGTCCCCTTCTCTGTAAACATCCGAATGCGTAGCAGACTGGTAGGTGCGGTTTTGGCATAGCATGGTGGTTGTGGGTTCGAGTCCCGCAGCAACCCCCCCTTTTTTGCTTATTTGTTTCGGGGACAGTAGCATCAGAGGGTTAGCTTACCCTTTCTGTCTCCTCTGTTCTGTCAAGTGAATGGCCAGTAGTGCAGTGGTTAGCTCAGGTGTGTTAATCCAGCAGGTTGTGGGTTCGTATCCCCACTGCCCCCTTTTTATATTTTTTATTTCTTTTGTGTTGCTTGATGCTGAATTCATTCTAGATGCTCCAAATCTTGCTTGAGTAGCAAGTTGAGAGGATCATACCTTATATCCAGTAGGTTTTTCACCTTGTGCTAGTTATATACATGTGTAGGAGTTAGTGTTTGATGAGTGTGTGTGTAGGTGTTGCTAGTATTGGTGTGTGCAAGCATCTATGTGCATGTGTGCTTATGTGGTGCAAGCAACCAAGAGAGTGTGTAGATGTATGTCACCATGTGTATGTGTGCTTGTGCATATGTGCACTAGTGCATGTGCATGAGAGGTGTGCTTGTGAGTGAGCAAGCACCCATGTGTATGTGAGTGTGATGTATCCATGTGGTGCTTGTGTGTGTGTGTGACACACACATGCCCAAGGCATGTTTTGCCTTGATAAGCACTTATGTGCAAGCATGTATGTGTGAGTGTTAGTGATAGTGTGTGAGTGTGTGTATGTTTGATGTATGGAGTTGAGCTCAATAGCATGTGTAGGTGCTTGATTTGTGTGTGTGTGTATGGTGATGTGCTATGGCACACATACATGAGGTATAAACCCTCATGTCACCATTGGAGTTGTGAGAGCAAGCAAGTGCATGTGTAGGTGATGAACTAGTGTGCAACACATGTGATATGGCACTATTTTATCTTAGCTTTGCGCCCATTTGTTCTATGCAAGTACCAAGGTATTATATATATTTTAGGGGTAGAATCATCCCAGGAATCCAATGGTGGAATCAGATTTCCCTTTGGAACACTTTCTGGGAATGTCATTTTTCTGTTTTGTTCAATGTTCAAAGCTTGGTTCCATGTGATGTGATGAGCCCAAGAGGATGATTCCTTGTTGTGGCAGTAGAGGGTGAACCCCTCTACAACATGGTGGGTTTGTTTTATACTTAGGAGTTTATATGTGCAAGTTGTGCTTTGTCAAATTGGCATGTGGCTGAAATAATCAGCTTAGTGAAAATCTGTGATTTTCACTAAGTGTGAGAAACTGCTGATATTTTCTTCCCTTGTAGTTGTGCTTGCAAAAGTTCATGTGTTGGGAATCAGCCCTTGCAATCAACTAGAGAGTTGTAGCTTTTGTGTTTGTCTAGATCTCTGTCAATTTTCATTCCATTTGACTTAATGTAGATATTGTTTTGGGTGTTGTCAAAATGCTTCAGAGCATAAACATCTAGTGAGAATCAGAGAATTTCACCAAGTCCCTGAAACTAACATTTTTGTCCAAGTTAGCAGCTGTATATCTTTCTGTGTGTAACTCCTTTGTATTATCTTTTGCTCATTCTTGTAGAGATTTTGAATAGCTTTTGGCACATATCTTATTTGGCACATTTGGGTGGCTGTAGGTGCTTTGCATGTTGCTCTCAAACTGCCATGTTGCTGTTTAGGACATAATGTATAGTTTTGTTGTTTTGATGCTTGTGAGTGCATAGTTGATGGTGTGGTGAGTTTATTTGCACCACCCCATCTATACTTGATTGTTTGGTGATGTGGCAACTTGGGAATACCAGAAGTATGCCATTGGAGAGTGCTTGTGGTAGATTTCATCCGTATAACTCCATTTCTTGCTTCGTAGTTTCTGGTTGATCCGTAGCTCCGTTCATAACGTTCTTTATTTGTTTTTTCATCGTTTTCGCGTGATGCATCTGTTCATGTCATCTTCGTGCATGTCAAGATAGCTTAGAGAGAAGTTCTGTCCAGAAGTTTGTATTTTCTTCTCATGCATATGCAAGTGAATAGAATAGAGATGCATGCTACATTCTCATATAATGCATCATGTGTTTGTTGCATCATCTGGTGTTGTTGTTCATTGGATGCTATTTTTATGTTGGGTAGCACCGGGAACGGAGAGCGATTACGTGGATTCGGGAGAGTACGTGCAGGACGAACAAGAGCAGTTCCAAGCTGAAGACATCACAGGCAAGATGACATGACCTTGATACCGTCTCTAGCTTTGTTATGCCTAGTTTCACGTTTCCTTCGTCATATGCTTGCTTCCTACCACTGAAATAATTGCCTCCAGATATTGCCATGAAACCCAAACACTTTCCCCTCCTAGCTAATATTGAATGGCTAAGTAGGCTTGCTTAGCTTCTAATGTTAGCGTTGCTAGTTGCACGTGCATTGTCTCATGTGATAACATGAGTTTTGATATCATTATGTTAAGTCTGTTATTTATTTAATGCACCTATATACTTAGTAAATAACGGAAGGCCTAGCCTCTTGCCTGGTGTTTTGTTCCATTATTGCCGCCATAGTTTCCGGCTACCGGTGTTGGATTAAATAACTAATCGCTCCTAACACGTTCAGGGTTGTTATGGGACCCCCTTGATAAATCGTGTAGTGTTAAGACTTGTCCGGCAAGACCCAACATTGGTTTTAATCTGTTAATCACTTAATAATAATCTGTATAAGGAATAGCTACCCCGAGGAATTAATCAACAACCCGGGCCAGTGCTCCTCATGAGTGTTGGCCCAAACTAGAGTCGTGTGGAGGGTCAACCCGGGGCAACTCGGGAGATGTCTATCAGGCCACTGTACGCTGTGCTCATCCGTCGTGTCCTGAGACTGAGATACGCGGCTCTTATCGGCGTCGTCGACACGACGGGAGGTCCTGCTAGTCTTGTCTTACCTTAGCGATATATCTTGCGTATAGGAATCCCTGTGAAACTTTGGTTCTCCCCAGAGTTGAGGTTTTCCTGTAAGGAATCCAACGAGATCATGAGATTTCTGATAGAGGATTACTTTGCGGCCCGTAACCGTTTGTGACGGACTAGTTGGAGCACCCCTGCAGGGTTTAATCTTTCGGAAAGCCGTGCCCTCGGTTATGTGGCAACTTGGAATATTTGTTAACATCCGGTTATAGATAACTTGAACTTAATCTAATAAAACTGCCAACTGAGTGCATAACCGTGACTGTCCCCATCGAAGACCTCTCCTTGATCGGGAACACGGTAGGGTTATGTTTGATGTAGGTAGGTGTTCAGGATCACTTAGTGATCACCTAGTCCTCGACCGCTTGCGTAGACCACCACATCTATAACTTGTTCTACGTAAGTTAGCCACCATAAATGCTTAGGATGCTGCAACCTAGACACTGAATCTTCCTCACCTAATAACTTGACTAGTTTCGGTACCGAGGTCATAGATTGTTGAGTCCCTTTGGCTCACAGATTACTTCAACAACCCAATAGGTACAGGTAAGCCCGACACAGGTGATCCCGATGGCACGCATCTGGCGTGGCAGTACGATGAGGAGAACGACCGCGTGTACGTGAACTATCCAGAAGACTAAGGCATGGTCGTGATCGTGGGCAAGCATGCGGGATAGCATAGCCTTTTCTCATGTTATGTAGTCCTGAGCGGAACTACCTCGTTTTAATAAATGTGTGATGTAAACTCTGATATTATCTATGAGATGGCAAACGATTCCCTATTTGTCATTCTTTATTTATGTATGTGCTATGTTATCTTGCTTGCGAAACGCTTAGATGCGCTTCTTTCCATTTTTGGGCCTCGTTCCCTAAATCGGAAAGGACCGCATCTGAGTCATTACAGCTTTGTAGTGAGTGTGTTGTGTCATCCAATCCAAGACCCACGAGTTGATGTCTTTGGGTCACTAGAGGTATGTAGTGTGGCATAGAATTGAAAAATAATATCAGTATTCCAGTCATCGATATATGTGCAGAACTATAGTAGCCCTGCTTCGTGAAGAACACCCAGTACTAGGGTGAAGCAAGGAATTTCCTCCATGTCACAATGAGTAATGTGGGTGTGATGAAATATCTTCCTTTTCGCACAAAGCAGAGAAGCATAGTAATTAAGTTGAGTTCTGGTCCAGAACTTTCTGTGCGTGATACACAGCCTTTCATAAGGATTTTCTCCTGTGAAGAAATGATGTTCATCATAGAAGTCTTTATTCAAAAACTTTGGCCTCTTTGAGAAGGGCTGATGAGGCTTTGGTTGAAGATTATGATGTTGCTCATCTTGAGGAGTTTTGGCCACCACAATTGCAGTTTCACGACTTGCAACCACAATTGCAGTTTCATAAGTAGTATTTCTATCCTCACGAGCTTGTTCTTCAGTTTGAGGAAATTGTTGTGCCAAAGGAGCAGATGCAATTTCTGGTGTAGCAGTTTCCTTTTCAGTTTCTTCAGCTGATGCAGTTGATTCTTGGTCAGGTGCTGATTTCACATGTGAGCTCCTTTCATCAGAGCCAGTCATAATTTCAGTTGCTACAGGAGTTTGATGATTTTGAGTGTTTATTGGCGAGTTTGGGTGAGCCTTTTCCTAAAACTCATCATGGATAACAGGTGTGCTGCTGCCAATGTCTTCATCACCCTCCTTTTTTCAGCAGTCATTTCTGGGTTTTGAGGAGGAGGTGTTGAGGCTTGAGGAATTTGATCTGCTTGAATTTCCTCATCAATTGTTGTGGATGCAGCAGAGCGATTTTCATTCATTTCCTCATCCTGTTCTAGAATGATGTGCTCTTCACCAAATGGTACAATTATGTATGCTCGTGCAACACTGAGGGGAGTTGCATCCATTGGAGCTGATGATGTAGTAGGCATAGTCTTCAGGCGTTTTTCCTTTGAAGATTTTGAAGGTGTTAAAGCTTTTCTCTTCTTGGCTTCCTTCTCAGCAGGTTTTGTTTTCTTCACGTCTGATGTAGACGGAAGTGTCACTTTCTTCACCTTTGAAGACTTTTGTGAAGGAGCATTTTCATCAGGCATTGCAGGAGCAATGTTTGGCTGGGCAGATTCTTCAGCTGTAATATTCTGAGTAATTTCATCAGTAGTTGGTTCTTCATCTTCATCAACATCAGCTAGTTGCACAGTATAGCTTGGCTGAGGATTTGTTGGTTGCTTTGGGGCAGCAACGCTACTATTGTATTCATCAATTGCATTAGTCATAGCTTGTACAAATCTCACTTTGACACCCTTGCGGTCTGCATGAATACTTGTGTACTTGTTAGTGAGGATTTTAAATTCTGCCTGAGTCGAAACAAGTTTCTTACGCGTCAGGTTAAGGATGTTTTGCTTCAAATATTTCTCCTTTTTATCCTTTGCAGCCCTGACTTGCTTGGATTGTCGGTCCTTCCATTTTGCTTCATTGTTGAATGAAGTAACCATATGACTGAGTCCAGGTGGAAGTTTGAAATCATCAATTGAAGTGTTCGGATCATCATACCAAAGGTCAATGAAGTTCAACAGTACTTTCAGATCCAGTGTGAAGGGAATGGTGCTACCAATAGCTTGTGCAACCCTTTCTTGCTTGTTTCTGATGATGGCTTGAAGAGTTTCATCATCATATTCATCACTTCCTTTCGATGCAGAACGAATGTTGACAATCTTGCTTAGGCTTGGCCTTGTACCTCTACCAGTAGTCGTCTTTGTCTTTAATAGACCAGGTGAAGATTTTGGAGCTGAGCCTGAGGCAGATGGTACAGAGGAACTTGGATTTTCTGTTTGATGCTGACTGGGATGTGTGTGCACAGGAGGTGAAGACTTTGTTGCAGTTGAGAACTTGGCAGTTGTTGTTGCTACTTTCTAAGGAATATGCTCTTTTGATAATTGTGTTGAGGATTCTTGCTTGAAACCTGGTTTCTTCATCAGAACCCTCTTCTGAGGTTTTTCGGTAGCAGAACCCGCTGAAGTAGAAGAAGAGGCGGCCATTGCTGCAGCAACAGAATCCTCATTAAACTTTGTGACAACAGCTTTTTCCTTTTTCTGTAGCTTAGACAAATACTTGTCTTTTTCATCATGATAGTCCTTAATTGTGGCTATGCTTGCGGGATGTGATGTTTGTTGATCTCCCTGTGGCAACCTTTTGTACGAAGGTTTGACGACAAACTTCTTGGCATAATTTGGAGTGACATATCCGTATTCCTTCCACTCCTTTGCCCATCTGCATTCAATCCTTTGAAGCCTTATCTTGCATTTAGCTATGGTCTCTTTTCCTTGAATTTCTTGATCCGGTGTGCACTACTCAACATATATCTCCCCAGGGATCTCAAAAGCAGTGTTCTGTTCCAGTTTCTTTCCACCCTTCTGTTTTCTGTCTTCCACCATTTTATTTAGCAAAGGTTTTGCCGAGGAATTTGTATTCTTGATGAATTTGAGGACACATGTAATGTTTCTTCAAAAATGTTGCAAATGAGTTAAGTTGATGAGAACCTAGTGATTCATCTGCTGACATTTTGTACGTGTGAACAGAGTATAGGTGCAAAGAATTTGCAGAGGTCATATGCGTTCTCAGATTTGAGGAAATTGAAAAAATTTCTTAAGTTGAGGAATTTGACTAAGCATTCTGATCTTGGGTTCTGAAGTTGTGCAGATTCGAAAGTTTACACAACCGAGGAATCTCGTGAAGAATTTAAGGGCTTAGTGAAATTCATAAAAGTGTTCTAGGCATGGGTGTGCACAGCTGAGAGATTCTCTGAGGAAAAACTGATTTCACAAATCTAGAGCGAATAAATGGGTCCAACAAGATGGTAACATACGAGTTTAATTACCCTGTTTGAAGAACATGATGAACTGGGGAGGTAAAAACGGAAGTTCTTCGGCTCAGATCTTTAGTGCCCTAACTTGGAGATTGAAGATAGCTACGGCAGCGCCGGAGGAAGATGTTCCGTAGTCGGCATGAGTCTGGCGATGGTGAGGTCGTGGCAATGAAGCTGTTCCTCACTGGCGACGAGGATGCTAGCGGCGGCGCTAGGTTTTAAGCTCGAGCGGAGGAGTCAAGAGGGAGGAAGAGTTTTTGACTGAAGGGGGTAAGGGTCTATTTATAGCTCAGGTGAAAACAGTGTGAAGCAAAAAACTTCGGACAAAACTGCCCTTGCCCCTTCATCTCTGCATGACACGTGCTACCCAAGATCGAAGCGGTGGACATCGTGGTTAACCTATGGTGAGTAGTGGGTGCGGTTACTGTGTTAAGGTTAAAATAAATTTTTGAATTTTTGAGGATTTTGTTGCAAAGTCCTCAGCTGACAAGGACTCCGTGAGGACTTTGAACACGTGTCAAAGAGAACGCATATGAAGAATTGAGAATAGACTGCGTTGAGCTTAGCATAAAGGGGAGTCGGGTCCGATCTCATTTACTTAGAATAAATACCAAATTGAAGACTTAGCAATAAATGAATATTATTGAGGACATTGAAAGCTCATTATAATATATGTAGTCAATGAAGATCATCACCGAAAGTTTTGAAGAATTTGAAATTTTGAAGACTTTGAAAAATTTGAGGAATTTGTGAAAAAGTATCACATTGAAGAATTTCATTTCTAACTTGAAGAAATTCGAAGTTTGGTGGTGGCGTGACCCACCGTATAAGAATGATGATTTCAAGCGCCGCGTACAATTGTCGTATGGCCCTAAGAACCAAATTCTTCATTAATTTCTTCACACTTAGAGTGATATTCTTCATTGACTGAAGAAAATCTTTACTTGGTGTGTTGCACATCTAAGTCATCTATTTTGCGTAAGTGTTAGGATGTGTGCATGTTTACAAAACATTTGAAGACTCCGGGATATTTAGCTCACACCGCATCTTGCAAAACCTTCTCTCATCCAAGGGCTTTGTGAAGATATCTGCTAGCTGGCTATCAGTCTTCATATGGTCGATGATGATATTGCCCTTGAGTACATGGTCACGAAGAAAATGATGAAGAATCTGGATGTCCTTAGTCTTCGAGTGTTGTATTGGGTTGTAGGCGATCTTGATTGGACTCTCATTATCGCGGTAGAGGGGCACTTTCTTCATGTTGATGCCATAATCTCTCAGGGTTTGCTTCATCGATAGCAGTTGTGGACAGCAAGATCCAGCAGCAATGTATTCAGCTTTAGCATTGGAGAGTGATATGCAATTCTGCTTCTTTGAGGACCAGCAGACTAAGCATCGTCCGAGGAAATGATATATGCCTCATGTTGACTCGCGATCCACACGGTCACCAGCATAATCAGAATCAGAATATTCAACAAGGTGAAGATTTGAGCCCTTGGGGTACCATAATCCTAGTGTTAGTGTGTGAGCTAAATATCGAAGAATATGTTTCACAGCCTTATGGTGTGATTCCTTTGGTTTTTCTTGAAAATGTGCACACATGCAAGCACTAAGCATAATATCTAGCCTAGATGCACACAGGTACCATAAAGAGCTAATCATGGAATGATATACCTGCTGATCAAAATATATACCATTTTCGGCAATGTAGAGGTGGTCGTTGGTAGGCATAGGAATCTTGACGCCTTTGCATTCATGCATGCCAAATTTCCTCAGAACATCCTTGAGGTATTTCTCTTGAGATATGAAGATGTCATTGCGTTGTTAACTAATTTGTAGACCTAAGAAGAATTTCATCTCCCCCATCATGGACATTTGATATTCTTCACCCATCATGTAGGAAAATTCATCACTCTAGCTTTTGTCAGTACAACCAAAGATAATGTCGTTGACATATATTTGGCACGCGAATATTACATTGTCATAGTATTTTTTGAAAAGAGTAGGATCAAGTGAACCGGGTTTGAAGCCTTTCTTCATGACGAATTCCTTCAATGTATCATACCACACCCGAGGGGCTTGCTTGAGTCCATAGAGTGCCTTCTTGAGTCTCAAGGCTTTGTCAGGGTGCTTGGGTCTTTAAAACCTGGAGGCCGAGCAACATATACTTCTTCCTCAAGCTTACCATTGAGGAATTCACTTTTCACATCCATTTGATATCGAGTAATATTTTGATGGTTAGCATAAGCAAGTAATATTCGAATAGCTTGAAGTCTAGCAACAGGTGCAAAAGTTTCATCAAAGTCAATTCCTTCAACCTGTGTGTAGCCTTGGGTTACAAGTCGTGCATTTTTCCTCACAACCTGACCATCCTCATCTTGCTTGTTTCGGTAGATCCCCTTGGTGCCGATGATATTGTGCTTGCGAGGATCTGGACTTTTGACGAGTTACCATCCGTCATTTAGCTTGAACTGAAGAAGTTCATCTTGCATGGCTTGAATCCACTCAGGTTCCATGAAGGCTTCAGCACCTTTTGAGGGTTCTGTGATAGACACAAAAGAGGAATGCCCACAAAAGTTAACTAAATGTGAAGCTTTTGAGCGAGTGAGAGGACCTGACGCATTGATGCCATCGAGGATTTTATCAAGTTCTAGTTCATTTGCAATCCTTGGATGAGCTGGTTGAAGACTTCGGTTGTGCTGAGGAATTTGATCTATGGCATTTTCCTCAGGTGCACTTTCTTGAATTTCATCAGTGTTGGCAATAAATTCTTCAAAAAGGGGTTGTTCCGCAGAAGGAATGATATCTTCAGTAGCCTTGTGCTTAGTAGCTTCCTCGGGAGTCAATTTATATGGCACAGGAGGCAGTTGCTCTCTTTGCGAGCCGTTAGTTTCATCGAACCGCACATCTATAGTTTGAACAACCTTTTTGTGATAGGTGTTCAAGATTCTGTAGGTGTACGAGTCCTTTCTGTAACCAAGCATAAAACCCTCATGTGCTTTAGGTGCAAACTTTGAGCTATGGTGAGGATCTCTAATCCAACATCTTGCACCGAAGACTTTGAAATAACTTACATTGGTTTTCTTGTCACTGAGGAGTTCATATGAGGTTTTCTTGAGGAATTTGTGAAGATAGACCCTGTTGATGATGTGGCAAGCAGTGTTGATTGCTTCAAGAGAAAAGCGACGAGGTGTCTGATATTCCTCAAGCATAGTGCATGCCATTTCAACTAGAGTCTAGTTCTTGTGTTCAGCGACGCCATTCTGTTGAGGAGTATAAGGAGCAGACAATTCGTGAGTAATACCAAGTTCATCAAGATAATCATCAAGACCAGTATTTTTGAACTCTGTCCCATTATCACTCCTGATGTATTTGATCTTGACCCCGAAGTTCGTCAAGGCCCTTGGGAAAATCGTTTGAAGACTTCCTGCACTTCAATTTTATACAGAATGATGTGTACCCAAGTATAGAGAGAATAGTCATCAACGATGACAAAGCCATATAAAGATGCTGCATTGGTCAAAGTAGCATAATGAGTAGGTCCAAACAGATCCATGTGAAGCAATTCAAACGGGCGAGTAGTAGTCATGATAGTCTTCGAGGGGTGTTTGGATCTGGTCTTTTTTCCAGACAAACAAGCATCGCAGAGATGGTCCTTGTGGAATTTAACAGATTCAATGCCAATGACATGCTTCTTCTTTGCTAGTGTGTCCAAATTCCTCATGCCTGCATGACCAAGTCGTCGATGTCATAGCTAGCCTTTTGAGGTTTTTGCTAGTAAACATGTGGCTGGTTGAGGACCTGTGGAAAAATCAGCAATATACAAATCTCCTCTCCTAAAGCCTTCGAAGACTTTGGATTTGTCAGATTCCATGATGACTACTGTAACACCCCAGATGTAATCCTTGCCATATTTGGACCTTTCCTATTTTGGAGAACCATGTTGTGGATGTTATAAGAGTTATCATTTCATGTGGCTTCATTTTGTGTCTTCATCTTGCATCATGGCATTCATTGCATTCATGGCAATCCCATCGTGTTGATGTTGCTTGATCATCATGAGTGCCAATGTGATTATGAATGCTAGTGTGCTTGTGTTGATGTTGTGGTGTTTTCAAAACAGTGGTGTTTCAAACAACGTTTCAAAAACCCCTTCTCCATTAATAATTGAACTGATGAATTAAATTTGATTAAACATGTTTTAAAATTGTTAGTTAATTAGAGGAGATTAATTGTGATTGAGGGGTAACTCTCATTGTGGAATATCATTTTGGAACATGTGGTATTTATTAACACAGGATTATTAAATTCTAGTTTTGGTGTATAATTTAATTTCTCTAAAAATGTGAGTTATATTTTTGTTAAATAGGGCATAATTCCCTTATGCCCTATATATATTTTATTTTCTTTTTCAAACCCTGTGTGGTAGTGGGCATTTCAGTTTGTGTTTTGTGTATTTTAAAAAGGAAAAAACCTACCTTTTCCTCTCTTACCCGGGCACTAGATTAGTGGGCCGACTCCCTCTTTTCTTTCCTGGGCCGCCTCACCTCCCTCCTCTCGCACGCGGCCCGCAACTCTCTCCTTCTTCCTCCTCGCTGTCGTCACCACTATACGGCTCCACCACCACCACCGATCCCTTTCCCTCTCCAATCCAGCGGCTCCAAGCGCTCACCCCGAGGCATTTATGTAGCTAAACGCTCCTCCTTGCAATCCTAGCTACATTTCCCCCCACCTCTATCTCCCTGGCGCCGTCAGTGGCGCTCCCGAGCTCTCCACCGCCATGGCGGGCTCCTATTGAGGTCGTCGCCGGCGGATCTACGCCTCGTCTTCTTCTCCGACCGGACGAGGAGCAAGCAGAGGTCGTGGGAGTTCCATTCCCGAAGAGATCACGCGACGGGAGCGGCTATGTTGACGGCACCGACGACACCTTCTTCCTCCACTCCAGCGGTCTCCTTCTGCGCCTTGTCATTGAGCTCATCTACCACTCCACGTGCGAGCTCCCTCTCCTCTGCACCCTAGGTGAGGCGCAGCTTCCCTCTCTTCCCCTCTCCGCGTGTAGCGTGCTGCCGAGGTGCTTGTGCACCGGTGAACTTCATCACCGACGCCTCTCTGCGAAAGCAGAGCAAGGCCCCGCCTTTTCGTGCTTACCTGGTGTGGGTTCCCGTCTCGGTCAGTAGTACAGCACCAGGTCGACTTGTTTAGGCCCTGATACGTCTCCGTCCTATCTACTTTTCCAAACTCTTTTGCCCTTGTTTTGGACTCTAATTTGCATGATTTGAATGGAACTAACCCGGACTAATGTTGTTTTCACCAGAATTGCCATGGTGTTGTTTTTGTGCAGAAATAAAAGTTCTCAGAATGTCCTGAAAATTTACGGAGAATTTTTCTGGATTTAAAAAAAATACCTGCGCAAAGAACCACCGGAGGAGGTGTGCCAGTGGGCCACAAGCCCACAGGCCGCGGCCACCCCCCCCCCCCCAGCCGCGCCGTGAGGGCTTGTGGGGCCCACGTGGCACCACCGCCTCCAAACTCAGCTTTATATCTTCCGTCTCGCCCGGAAAAAAATCAGAGAGAAGGTTTCATCGCGTTTTGCGTTACGGAGGCGCCGCCACATCCTGTTATTTTTCTGGAGGGCAGATCTAGAGTCCGTTTCGGGCTCCGGAGAGGGGAAATCATCGCCATTGTCATCATCAACCTTTCGCCATCGACAATTCCATGATGCCCTTCATCGTTCGTGAGTAATCTCATTGTAGGATTGCTGGAAGGTCCTGAGTTGGATGAGATCTATCATGTAATCGAGTTATTTCTTGACGGGGATTGGTCCCTAGTATCCACTATGTTGCTACTACTTGGCTATGCTTAATGCTTGTCACTAGGGCCCGAGTGCCATGATTTCAGTTCTGAACCTATTATGTTGTCGCCAATATATGTGTGTTGTAGATCCTATCTTGCAAGTTGTAGTCACCTACTATGTGTTACGACCCGGCAACCCCGGAGTGACAATAGCCGGAACCACTCCCGGAGATGACCATAATATGAGTAGTTCATGTATTCACCGCGTGTTAATGCGTTGGTCCGATTCTTTATTAAAAGGAGAACCTTAATATTTCGAAGTTTCCATTAGGACCCTGCTGCCACGGGAGGGATGGACAATAGATGTCATGCAAGTTCTTTTCCCTAAGCACGTATGACTACATACGGAATACATGCCTACATTAGATTGACAAACTGGAGCTAGTTACATATCTCTCCATGTTATAGCTGTTACATGATGAATCACATCCGTCATACTCATCCATCACCGATCCACTGCCTACGAGTCTTTTACTACTGGTCCTCACTACGTTACTTTGCTTAGGCTTGTCCCTTGCTACAAAAGGGATTGGGCCACTTTGCTGCTGCTGTTACTTGTTACTTTGTTGCTGCTGCTACTGTTGTTCCTTGCCACTTCGCTGCTACTTGTTGCAAGACTTTGTTGGAGCCGTAGTCGGGGAAGCATTCTTCTAAAGAATAATCCCCCGTCAACGTGATGGCGCCATTGATACAACAGTTAGGAATAGTCTGCCTTGTCACCACATTGTTTCTGGCATCGTTGCTATTATACTACTTTGCTACTGATACTTTGCTTGCAGACACTAATCTTTCAGGTGTGGTTGAATCTGACACGTTCAACCGCTAATACTTGAGAATATTCTTTCGCTTCCCGTCGTGCGAACCAATAAATTTGGGTTGAATACTCTACCCTCGAAAACTGCTGCGATCCCATACGCTTGTGAGACATCAGGCCCGTGCACACAACCATCAGGTCGGAGGTTCGAATCCCATAGCGGCCCCTTTTGTTATTTGTTTTTCCATTAGCTTTCCACATCATGTTAGGCTAGTAGATTTGGGTTGCTCCCTGTTACACAGCGCACGCCCGTGCCCAGCCCAGTGGTGATGGTGTGTTGTTGCACCAGCGAGGTCCTGGGTTCGATCCCACCATCTCCCCTTTTTTCCTTTTACTGTTTTAATTTCTTTTGCCTTGTGCATTTTGTTTTCTTATAAAAACCTGCCAGGGTTGTTGTTTGGTATTTTTCCTAATGCTTAGGAGATTGTAGTGTGGGTGTCTAAGCGTGTATGTGTGTATGTGTGCATGAGGTTGTGTGTATGTTGGAGATGTGTGTGTATGTGTGTATGTGTTACACACACACTTGTGCAAGTATGCACAAACACATGAAAGTGTGCATCTCCACATGTAGTGGGTGATTCCTCTATGTGTGTGTGTGTAGGTGTAGGTTGGTGTGCATGTGTGTGTGTGCTCATGTGCTCATGTGTGTGTGTGATCATGGGGGTGTGTGGTTGAACACATCCCTACTTGTGGTTATTGTGTTTGGATGTTATGCTTAGTTAGGGTGATCTTGTCCTATTGCAAATAAATGTGTAGGTGATGCATAGGACAACTTTTACATGTGACTAATAGACAATTGTAGCTCATGTGATTCTTAGTGATATTTTCGAGCTAGCTTTGTGCAATGTTCTTACATGCAAATACCCATGTATGACATATGGATTTGGGGTAGAATTGTCCCAGGAAACCATTGGTTCAATCATATTTCACTTTGGAGCACTTCATAGAAACTGGTATTTTCTGTCATGATGCCATGTTTGGTGCTTTGTATTAGGTGGTGCCTTGACCCTTTGAGGATGAATCCTTGATGTAGTGGTACT
Organism: Hordeum vulgare subsp. vulgare; assembly: GCF_904849725.1. NCBI lineage: Eukaryota > Viridiplantae > Streptophyta > Magnoliopsida > Poales > Poaceae > Hordeum > Hordeum vulgare. The sequence goes on from NC_058518.1 coordinate 130,500,567, forward strand.
CGGTGAACCCCTCTACAGCATGGGGTCTTTGTTTTGTTCTTAGGAATTTGTGTGCGCCTATTGTGCCTTGTGAAAGTGGACACTTGGCTGAAATTGACATATTTGTGAAACCTTGTGATTTTCACTAAGTCTGGGAATCTGATTATATTTTCTTCCCCTGTTGTCTTGGATGAATTAGCTCCTATGTTGGGAATCATCCCATGCAACAAACTAAGGTTTGTGAGCTTTTATGTTTGTCTAGCTCCATGTTAAATTTCATGCTTATGCACTTCCTGTAGATAACATTTTGGAGGCTGCCAAAATGTTTCAGAGCATTAGCAGTTGGTGAAAATCTGTGATTTTCACTAAGTCCTAGAATATGTGATATTTTGTCTAAGTTTGTGTCCATGGATCTGCTCATGGGTGACTCCTTTGTATTAACTTCTTATTCAGGGTTGTAGAGCTTTTGGATGGATTTTGCCTCATGTCTTGTTTGAATCTTTTAGATGAATGTAGTTTCTTTAAATTTTGTAAACAAATTGCTATGTTGCTGTTGAAAACAGATTGTATGCTTATGGTGATTTGAAGCTCGTGTGGGCATTGTTGATGGTGTGGTGTGTTCCATGCACCACCCCACTTATATTTTGTTGCTTGATCATGTGGCAACCTGGTAACACCGGGGGAGTGCGATTGGAGTGTGTTTGTGGCTAATTTGAACCGTAGGTCTCCATAACTTGTTTCGTAGTTTCCGGTTGATCCATAACTCCGTTCTCTACGTTCTTTATATGTTTTTGCATCGTTTTCTCGTGATGCACATGTTCATGCCATATTCATGCATGTCAAGATAACTTAATATGAGGTTTTGTCCGGAAATCAATTAACTCAACTAATGCATATGAAAGTGACTAGAATAGTGATGCATGCTTCCTTCTTCACACATGCATCATATTGCTTGTTGCATTATGTTGCGTTGGTGTTCATTGGCTGTTATCTTATCTTGGGTAGCATCGGGATCAGAGAGCGAGTACGTGGATTCTGGAGATTACGTGCAGGAAGATCAAGAGCAGTTCCAAGCTGAAGACATCACAGGCAAGATGACCGTGACCTTGATATCGTATCTAGCTTTGTTATGCTTAGAATCACGTTTCCTTCGATACATGCTCACTGCCTACCACTTGATATAAATGCCACCTGTCTTTGCCATAAACCCCAAACACATCCCTTTCCCAGCAAATGTTGTTTTGCTAAGTAGGCTTGCTAAACCTCTAATGAGTAGCTTTGCTAGTTGCAGGTGCCACCTGTCTCATGTGATAACATGAGTATATTGATATCATTATGTTCAAACTGCTATTTCATTAATGCATCTATATACTTGGTAAATGACGGAAGGCCTAGCCTTTTGCCGGGTGATTTGTTCCGTTGTTGACGCCTTAGTTTCGGTTACCGGTGTTTGATTCCACAACTGATCGCTCCTAACACGATCGGGGTTGTTATGGGGACCCCCTTGATAAATCATGTAGTGTTAAGGCTTGTCTGGCAGGACCCAACATTGGTTTTAATATGCTTATCAAATAATAACAATTTACATAGGGAATAGCTACCCCGAGGATTTAATCAACAACCCGGGCCAGTGCTCCTCAGGAGTGTTGGTCCAAATTGGGGAGACTGCAGGGCCACCACAAGGAAACTTGCGGTTTGGTTTCCTTTAGGCTTTCCCATCCGTCGTGTACTGAGAACGAGATACGCGGCTCCTATCGAGTTCATTGACACGTCGGGAGGTCCTGCTAGATTTGTCTTTCCTTAGCGACATATCTTGCGTATAGGAATCCCGGTGAAACTTTGGGTCTCCTCAAAGTTGAGGTTTTCCTCTAAGGAATCCTTCGAGATCACGAGTTTTGTGATAAAGGATGACTTTGCAGCCCGCGGCAGTTCGTGATGGACTGGTTGGAGCACTCCTACAGGGTTAAATCTTTCGGAAAGCCATGCCCACGGTTATGTGGCAAATGTGGATATTTTGTTAACATCCGGTTCTAGACAACTTGAATTAACTCTAATAAAACTCCCAACTGTGTGCATAACCGTGACTGTCTCCTTCGGAGATCGCTCTTTGATCCAGAACACGGTGGAGTTATGTTTGACATAAGTAGGTGTTTAGGATCACTTAGTGGTCAATTTAGTCTTTGATCGCTTGCGTAGACCACCATATGATACTCTGATCAACGTACGTTAGCCACCATATATGCTTAGGTACACCCGACGCAGGAGATCCCGATGACAACCAGTTGAAGTGGGACTTCGATGAGGACTCTGGCCGTCTGTATGTGCACTATCTGGAAGACTGAGGCCGTGGTTGTAATCGTGGGCTAGCATACGTAATGTGTTAGATCATCTGTTTTCTGTTTGAGTCTGTAGCTGGACCTGCTGCTACTCTGAATAATGTGTGTATGTAAGCTATATGATATATTCTTAACAGATGGCAAGTGTATGCCCTACTTGTTGATCTTAATTATGTATTGTGATGATTATCCCTCTTGCGAAATGCATAGATGCGCCCCTTTCCCCTTTTGAGGCCTCGTCCCCAAATAAGGAAAGGGTCGCATCTTAGTCGTTACAAGTTGGTAATCAGAGCCTTATGTTCATAGGAGCCTTTGTATGATCGAACTTGGCCGAGTCGAGTCTAGTAAATGTTTTCAGTCTTAGTAATATCGAAGAGTAGGTTTCTTTTTTCTCCTATTCTATGCTTTGGTGAGGTTCTTGACTTAGGAAATCTTAATTCTACTCCTCTTCTCGCTCAAAAAAAATTTAGGATCACGCAGGTATTTGAAAATCTATATGATATCGATGTGCCGGAGTTCTGTCTTGGTGCCTCCTGTCTGACTTGATTTCTTCCGGGGAGTTGAGCTCCACGGGATTCTTGTGCACATCGCCATCATTCAAATTTCTTAGTATCTCAGGTCGCAGGATGTTCGAAATTGCTTCAATACTAGTAGTGGCGAAAGGAGTACGGCTTCCCCAGTACTGGTGCAGAGAGTTCCGGATGTATCGCCACACCTTGTATCGTTGTGATTACGAGGGTCTGTAGTAGATGAAGGTCTGAGATTCTGGTTATGTGTTGACGAATGTGATAAATTGGACGGGTTAGTATAGGAGTTGTGTGACATATTACTCCTTGTATCCGTGTACCAGATTGCATGACCAGATATTTCGGGAATGCATAGGTGGGATATCAAGTAGTGACTTATAGGTCAATCTTCCTACAGATGCATGATGTGAGGTTGGGATTCGGCATTCAGTGGGTACGTTTGTTCACGGTCGTCTTACAACGGTTCTTGTTGTGTCTTAAAGAGTCCTTGTAGCTTGCTATGACTTGGGGATGCTTCGCAAGTCGTGTGCACTACCTTCACAGGATGGCTACTGTAAATTCGAGCCCGTACGATCATATCCACGAAGATATCGGATGGAATCTCTATCATACGTTTGTTCCGAGTAGTTCTAGCTCATACTTGGTTTGCAAGTGGTCTTTAATCAGATTTTGTCGACAGTCACTTTGAGGAAACATTCTTACTATTTTGTTTGAGTGCAATTGCTAAATATTTTTTTTCAGATATTCCTCCCTTTTGATTTAGCTTTACCTTGAATGTTATTCTCTGGTCTAATGTGTTGTCCGTCTTTAGGATGGCTCCACCAACTCGATAGAATCCGGGTCGCGAGGGTACTGATGTTCCGCCACCACCCCCTCCGCCACCTCCGCCGCCACCTCCTCCTGCATAGGCCTGGCAAGCGGTGATGGCTGCAACAAATGCTAACACCCAGAAGTTAATGCAGCTGTTGCAAGAGAGGACCAATTAATAGCAGGGCAATTTCAACCATGGTGGTAATCAGTTTGCATCTCTGAATCAATTCCTGGCAAACCAGCCGAAGACCTTCACGTCGTGTGATCAGACGTTTGACGCTGAGGACTGGATTCGGGACGCGAACAAGCATTTTGAGTGCAGCAATGTCCGTCTAGAGGACTTCGTCAACTTTGCAACATTTCAGCTCAAGGGGCAAGCAAAAGTTTGGTGGCAGTAGTTGAAGGACTCCAGGGGTGGCAGATTGATCAGTTGGGATGAGTTCTGCAGAGATTTCAAGTCTCACTATATCCCGTCTAGCTTTGTGGAAGAGATGCGTGAGAAATTCAGACGCTTGAAGCAAGGTGGTTCCTCTGTGTACAAGTACAACGTCGAGTTCCATGAGCTGGCTCGATATGTCTTGCAGGACATTCCAGATCAGAAGAGCAAGATCTATCAGTTCAGAGGTGGTTTGAGAGAGGACTTACAACTGGCCCTCGCCTTGCACGATCCCGATGAGTTTGATAATTTCTATAACTTGGCTCTCAGGGCTGAGGCAGCTTTGCTCAAGGTGGAGAGTTCGAGGAAGCATTTCAGAGAGTCTAGTTCGTCGCCCTCAACTCAGGTGGTTCCGAAGCAGCAGAAATACTGGGTGTCTCCTCCTCCTCCTCGGCAAACTCAGCAGTTCAAGCAGTCAGGTGGTCATGGTTCTTCCCACCCACCCAACCCAGCTTTCCAGCAGAGGTTTCAGCAGCAAAAGCAAGGGAATCCTCAGGTGCAGTTCCGTCAGCCGGCAGATGTTACTTGTCACAAGTGTGGGCAAAAGGGTCACTATGCCAACAAGTGCACCTCTCAGCTGCGTCTTCCGCCTCCTCCTCCAAGGAAGCCTCCAAGCAATGCTATAGTGAAGTTCAACCCCAGGTCTGCAAGAGTCAATATGGTGAATGCAGCTGAAGCAGACAACTCCTAGACGTGATTATGGGTAATCTTTGAGTTAAAGATATTCCTGCTAAGGTTTTATTTGATTCTGGTGCTTCGCATTGCTTCATATCATATCCATTTGCATCCAAGCATAATGTGCGTCAGGAGCAGTTCTCTAAGCCGTCAGCAGTTGTCTCCCCTCGGAAGCATATGAGTTCTAGTTTGGTAGTTCCGGAGATCACTGTCAAGATGGATGATTATGCTTTTCTGGATTCTCCTATTGTCCTCGGCAACTCTGATATTGATTTGATCCTTGGAATGGATTGCTTGGCTATGAACAAGGCGTCTATTGATTGTGAAGCTAAAGAAGTGAAGCTAACTCATTCTTCGGAGGACGTGATTATCTTTGCAGCACGTGATGACACGGTCCGCCTGTTTTCCTTGAACGGGAAGGGTGAGATCTCTCCAATTTTGCAAGTCCCAGTGGTCTGTCAATATGAAGATGTTTTCCGGAAGAACTGCGAGGAATGCCTCCACACCGAGCAGTTGAGTTCGTGATTGAGCTTGAACGAGGTACTGTGCCTATGTGTAAACGGCCGTACAAACTGGGTCCAGAAGAGCTGAAGGAGGTGAAGAAACAACTTGATGAGAAAGAGCGTCTAGGTCTGATCAGACCAAGCTCATCTCCTTGGGGCTGTGGAGTTCTTCTCGTCAAGAAGAAGGATGGTACGGAACAACTCTGGTTTGATTATCGTCCATTGAATAAGAAGACGATCAAAAAAAAGTATCCACTTCCTAACATCAATGAGTTGTTTGAGCAATTGAAAGGGGCTAAGATCTTCTCGAAGCATGATCTCGGGATGGGTTATCATCAGATTCGCATTCACGAAGAGGACATTCCAAAGACTGCTTTTAGAACAAGTGTTGGCTCGAATGAGTACACGGTGATGTCTTTCGGTCTGGCCAATGCTCCACCGACCTTCTGTCGGATGATGAATTATATCTTCTCCCCTTTCAAGAATGAATTCGTCTTGTTGTATCTTGATGATATTATGGTCTTTTCAGAAACTAAGGAAGAGCATGAAGAACAGCTCAAGCTTGTGCTTGATAAGCTAAGAGAGCATAAGTTCTATGCTAAGTTTTCCAAATGTGAGTTCTGGTTGAAGGAAGTTGTCTACCTTGGGCACATCATCTCTGCCGAGGGCATCAGAGTTGATCCTTCGAAGGTGCAGGCCATTGTTGAGTGGGAACCTCCGCCAAATGTGAAGCAGCTTCGAAGCTTTCTCGGGCTTGCAAGGTATTGCAGAAGATTCGTTGAGAATTTATCCAAGATTACTAAGCCTCTCTCAAGTCTTGTTCAGAAAGGTGTGAAGTATGTCTGGTCTCGAGAGTGTCAGTTGGCTTTCGACACACTCAAAGAGAAGCTCCCTTCTACTCTAGTCTTGGTTCCTCCTGACGACTCCAAACCTTATCAAGTGTTCTGCGATGCCTCTCTTCAAGGTCTTGGTGCAATGTTGATGCAAGACAAGAAAGTGGTAGCTTATACCTCGAGGCAGTTGATGCCAAGTGAGAAGAATTACCCCACTCATGATCTTGAGTTGGCGGCAGTGGTACATGCTCTGATGACTTCGACACACCTCTTGTTGGAGAGAAAGGTTGAAGTGTTCACCGATCACAAGAGTCTCAAGTACATCTTCACCGAGCCTAACCTCAATCTTCGGCAAACTCGTTGGGTGTAAATGCTCCAAGATTTTAATCCAAGCATTGAGTACACTCCAGGCAATGCTAATGTCATGGCAGATGCTTTGAGCAGGAAGGCTTACAGCAACAGTCTCATTCTGAAGCCTCTCCATCTCGATCTTTGTGAATCTTTCAGAAAGCTCAACCTTCAGTTAGTACCTCAGCGATTTCTTGCTAATCTTCAGATTTCTCCTACCTTGGAAGACCAGGTCCGGCAAGCTCAATTTCTTGATGCAATGGTGAAGAAAGTTAAGATTGGCTTGGCAAAGGAATTCCCAAATATAAGTGCTTCAGTGTTGATACCAGAGATACATTGTTCTTTGAGGATCATCTTGTCGTTCCAAAAGGGGATATCAGAAAGGTTATCATGGAAGAAGCTCATAACTCTCTTCTCTCGATACATCCAGGAAGTTCCAAGATGTATCAGGATTTGAACCAGACGTTCTAGTGGACTCGCATGAAGCGTGAGATTGCTCAGTTCGTAAATGAATGTAATGTATGTCGAAGGGTGAAAGCAGAGCATCAACGTCCAGCAGGTCTTTTGCATCCATTTCCCATTCCCGAGTGGAAGTTCGACCATATTGAGATGGATTTCGTAACCGGGTTTCCGATGTCCAAGAAGGGTAACGATGCCATCTTCGTCGTCATCGACAAGTTGAGCAAAGTAGCTCATTTCCTTCCAGTCAAGGAGTCTATCTCGGCACCTCAGCTTGGAGAGCTGTATACGTCAAGGGTAGTCTCATTGCATGGTGTTCCAATGCTGATTTCTTCGGATCGAGGAAGCATCTTTCGTTCCAAGTTCTGGGACTCATTTCAGTCTGCGATGGGTACTAAGATTCAATTCAGCACAACCTTTCATCCTCAGGCTAGTGGGCAAGTTGAGAGAGTCAATCAGGTCCTCGAGGATATTCTAAGAGCATGTGTTATTTCTTTTGGCATGAAGTGGGAAGACTGCCTACCTTTTGGTGAGTTTTCACATAACAACAGCTATCAGGCAAGTTCAGGCAAAGCTCCGTTTGAGATTCTCTATGGTAGGAAGTGTCGTACCCCACTCAATTGGTCAGAGACTAGCGAGCATCAGATTCTTGGGAATGACATGATTGAAGAAGCTGAAGAAATGTGTAGTGTTATTCAGGATAATCTCAAAGAAGCGTAGTCCCGTCAGATGAGCTACTAGAATAGCAAGCATCATGACATGGTTATCAGCTCGATGACTTCGTCTATCTTAAAGTGTCTCCTATGAAGGGCACTCAGCGCTTTGGCATCAAAGGAACGCTTGCTCCTCGTTTTGTTGGGCCTTTCAGAATTGTTGGCAAGAGAGGCGACCTTGGATATCAATTAGAGCTCCCTTCAAACTTTGCAAATGTGCATGACGTGTTCGATGTCTCTCAGCTCCGGAGATGCTTCAAGACTCCCGAGCGCACAGTTGATATCCAGGACATTGATCTCCAGCCCGACCTATCCTATCGAGAGCATCCAGTTGCAATTCTTGAAGTGACTGAGCGCAAGACCCGCAACAAGTCTATCAAGTTTCTCAAGGTGCAATGGTCACATCATTCCAGAGTTCTTTCAATCCTAGATCTCGGGTCAAGATATTCTTGTAGTGTGTGAGATTTTGTAACACCCCAGATGTAATCCTTGACACATTTGGACCTTTCCTATTTTGGAGAACCATGTTGTGGATGTCATAAGAGTTATCATTTCATGTGGCTTCATTTTGTGTCTTCATCTTGCATCATGGCATTCATTGCATTCATGGCAATCCCATTGTGTTGATGTTGCTTGATCATCATGAGTGCCAATGTGATTATGAATGCTAGTGTGCTTGTGTTGATGTTGTGGTGTTTTCAAAACAATGGTGTTTCAAACAAGGTTTCAAAAACCCCTTCTCCATTAATAATTGAACTTATGAATTAACTTTGATTAAACATGTTTTAAAATTGTTAGTTAATTAGAGGAGATTAATTGTGATTGAGGGGTAACTCCCATTATGGAATATCACTTTGGAACATGTGGTATTTATTAAAACAGAATAATGAAATTCCTGTTTTGGTGTATAATTTAATAGCTCTAAAAATGTGAGTTATATTTTTGTTATATAGGGCATAATTCCCATATGCCCTATGTATTTTTTATTTTCTTTTTCAAACCATGTATGGCAGTGGGCATTTAAGTTTGTGTTTTGTGTATTTCAAAAAGGGAAAAACCTCCCTTTTCCTCTCTTAGCCGGGCGCTGGCTAAGTAGTGGGTCGGCTCCCTCTCTTCTTTCCTGGGCCGCCTCACCTCCGTCCTCTCGCACGTGGCCCGCAGCTCTCTCCTTCTTCCTCCTCGCTGTCGTCACCACTGTACGACTCCACCACCACCACCGATCCATTTCCCTCTCCGATCGAGCGGCTCCAAGCACGCACCTCGAGGCATTTAAGCAGCTAGACGCTTCTCCTCGCAACCGTAGCTGCATTTCCCCCCTCCTCTCTCTCCCTGGCGCCGTCAGGGGCGCTCCCGAGCTCTCCACCGCCATGGCGGGCTCCTGTTGAGGTCATTGCCGGCGGATCTACGCCTCGTCTTCTTTCCCGACCGGACCAGGAGCAAGCGGAGGTCGCGGGAGTTCCATTCCCGAAGAGATCACGCGAAGGGAGTGGCTACGTCGACGTCACAGACGACACCTTCTTACTCCACTCCGGCGGTCTCCTTCTGCGCCTCATCAGCGAGCTCATCTACCACTCCACGCGTGAGCTCCCTCTCCTCTGCACCCTAGGTGAGGCACAACTTCCATCTCTTCCCCTCTCCGCGCATAGCGCGCTGCCGGCGTGCTTGTGCACCGGTGAACTTCATCGTCGGCGCCTCTGTGCGAAAGCAGAGCAAGGCCCCGCCTTTTCGTGCTTACCTGGTGTGGGTTCCCCTCTCGGTCAGGAGCACAGCACGAGGTCGACTGGTTTAGGCCCGCGCACAGAACCATCAGGTCGGGGGTTCGAATCCCACGCGCGGCCCCTTTTGTTATTTGTTTTTATGTTAGCTTTCAGCCTCATGTTAGGCTAGTAGATCTGGGTTGCTCCCTGTTACAGAGCGCAAGTCCGCGCCTAGCCCAGTGGTGATGGTTTGTTGTTGCACCAGGGAGGTCTTGGGTTCCATCCCAGCATCTCCCTCTTTTTTTTTCCTTTTACTGTTATTTCTTTTGCCTTGTGCATTTCGTTTTCTTTTAAAAACCTGCAAGGGTTGTTGTTTGGTATTTTTCCTAATGCTTAGGAGATTATAGTGTGGGTGTCTAAGTGTGTATGTGTGTATGTGTGCATGAGGTTGTGTGTGTATGTTGGAGATGTGTGTGTATGTGTGTATGTGTTACACACACACTTGTGCAAGTATGTACAAACACATGAAAGTGTGCATCTCCACATGTAGTGGGTGAGTCTTCTATGTGTGTGTGTAGGTGTAGGTTGGTGTGCATGTGTGTGTGTGCTCATGTTCTCATGTGTGTGTGTCATCATGGGGGTGTGTGGTTGAACACATACCTACTTGTGGTTATTGTGTTTGGATGCTATGCCTAGTTAGGGTGATCTTGTCCTAGTGCAAATGCATGTGTAGGTGATGCATAGGACAACTTTTACATGTGACTAATAGACAACTGTAGCTCATGTGATTCTTTGTGATTTTTCAAGCTAGCTTTGTGCAATGTTGTTACATGCAATTACCCATGTACGACATATGGATTTCGGGTAGAATTGTCCCAGGAATCCATTGGTGCAATCATATTTCACTTTGGAGCACTTCATAGAAACTGTTATTTTCTGTCATGATGCCATGTTTAATGCTTTGTATTAGGTGGTGCCTTGACCCTTTGAGGATGAATCATTGATGTAGTGGTAGTGGGTGAACCCCTCTACAACATGGGTTCTTTGTTCTGTTCTTAGGAATTTGTATGCACCTATTGTGCCTTGTCAAAGTGAACACTTGGCTGAAACTGAAAGATTTGTGAAACCTTGTGATTTTCACTAAGTCTGGGAATCTGATGTTATTTTCTTCCTGTGTTGTCTTGGATGAATTAGCTCTTGTGTTGGGAATTAGCCCATGCAAAAAACTAAAGTTTGTGAGATTTTATGTTTGTCTAGCCCCCTCTTAAATTTCATGCTTATGCACTTCCTGTAGATATCATTTTGGAGGCTCCCAAAATGCTTCAGAGCATAAACAGCTGGTGAAAATCTGTGATTTTCACTAAGTCCCAGAATCTGTGATATTTTGTCGAAGTTTGTGTCCATAGATCTGCTCATGGTGACTCCTTTGAATTAACTTCTTGTTCAGGGTTGTAGTGCTTTTGGATGGCTTTTTCCTCATGTCTTGTTTGACTCTTTTAGAGGACTATAGCTTCTTTAAATTTTGTAAACAAACTGTTATGTTGCTGTTGAAAACAGATTGTATGTTTATGGTGATTTGAAGCTTGTGTGGGCATTGTTTATGGTGTGGTGTGTTCCCATGCACCACCCCACATATATTTTGTTGCTTGATCATGCGGCAACCTGGTAACACCAGGGGAGTGTCATTGGAGTGTGTTTGTGGCTGATTTGAACCGTAGGTCTCCATAACTTGATTCGTAGTTTTTGGTTGATCCCTAACTCCGTTCTCTTTGTTGTTTATATGTTTTTGCATCGGTTTCTCATGATGCACATGTTCTTGCCATATTCATGCATGTCAAGATAACTTAATATGAGGTTCTATCCAGAATTCAATTAACTCAACTAATGCATATGAAAGTGACTAGAATAGGGATGCATGCTTCCTTCTTCACGCATGCATCATATTGCTTGTTGCATTATATTGTGTTGGTGTTCATTGGTAGTTATCTTATCTTGGGTAGCATCGGGATCAGAGAGCGAGTACGTGGATTCTGGAGAGTACATGCAGGAAGATCAAGAGCAGTTCCAAGCTAAAGACATCACAGGCAAGATGACCGTGACCTTGATACTGCATCTAGCTTTGTTATGCTTAGAATCACGTTTCCTTCGATACATGGTCGCTGCCTACCACTTGATATAAATGCCACATGTCTTTGCCATGAACCCCAAACACCTCCCTCTCCTAGCAAATGTTGTTTGGCTAAGTAGGTTTGCTAAACCTCTAATGAGTAGCTTTGCTAGTTGCAGGTGCCAGCTGTCTCATGTGATAACATGAGTATATTGATATCATTATGTTTAAACTGCTATTTAATTAATGCACCTATATACTTGGAAACGACGGAAGGCCTAGTCTTTTGCCGGGTGATTTCATCCGTTGTTGCCGCCTTAGTTTCGGTTACCGGTGTTTGATTCCATAACTGATCGCTCCTAACACGGTCGGGGTTGTTATGGGGACCCCCTTGATAAATCCTGTAGTGTTAAGGCTTGTCTGGCAGGACCCAACATTACTTTTTATAGGCTTATCACCTAATAATAATTATCATAGGGAATATCTACCCCGAGGATTTAATCAACAACCCGGGCCAGTGCTCCTCAGGAGTGTTGGTCCAAATTGTGCAGACTGCGGGGCTACCACAAGGAAACTTGAGGTTTGGTTTCCTGTAGGCTTGCCCATCCATCGTGTCATGAGAACGAGATACGCGGCTCCTATCGGGTTCGTCAACACGTCAGGAGGTCATGCTAGATTTGTCTTACCTTAGTGATATATCTTGCGTATAGGAATCCCGGTGAAACTTCGGGTCTCCTCAAAGTTGAGGTTTTCCTCTAAGGAATCCGACGAGATCACGAGTTTCGTGATAGAGGATGACTTTGCGGCCCGTGGCAATTTTGTGATGGACTAGTTGGAGCACCCCTGCAAGGTTAAATATTTGGGAAAGCCGTACCCACGGTTATGTGGCAAATGTGGATATTTTGAAAACATCCGGTTCTAGACAACTAGAATTAACTATAATAAAACTGCCAACTGCGTGCGTAACTGTGACTGTCTCCTTCGGAGATCGCACTTTGATCGATAACATGGTGGGGTTATGTTTGACGTAAGTAGGTGTTCAGAATCACTTAGTGATCAATTTAGTGTTCGATCGCTTGCGTAGACCACCATATGATACTCTCATCAACAGAAGTTAGCCACCATATATGCTTAGGTTGCTGCAAACCCATACACTAAACCTTCCTCACCTAATAACTTGACTAGATTCAGTACCAAGGTCATTAGATTTTTGAGTCCCCGTGGCTCACAGATTACTACAAACCCCAACAGGGACAGGTACGCCCGACGCAGGAGATCCTGATGACAACCAGTTGAAGTCGGAGTTTGATGAGGACTCTGGTCGTCTGTATGTGAATTATCCGGAAGACTGATGCCGTGGTCGTGATCGTGGGCTAGCATACAAGATGTGTTAGATCATTTGTTTTCTATTTCAGTCCGTAGCTGGACCTGCTACTACTCTCAATAATGTGTGTCTGTAAGATATATGATATATTCTTGACAGATGGCAAGTGTATGCCCTACTTGTTGATCTTAATTATGTATTGTGATTATTATCCCGTTTGCGGAACGCATAGATGCACCCCTTTCCCCTTTTGAGGCCTTTCCCCCAAATAAGGAAAGGGTCGCATCTTAGTCGTTACAAGTTGGTAATCAGAGCCTTACGACCATAGGAGCCTTTGTGTGATCGAACTTGGCCGAGTCGAGTCTAGTAAATGTTTTGATTCTTAGTTATATGAGAGAGTAGGTTTCTTTTTTCTCCTCTTCTATGCTCTGGTGAGGTTCTCGACTTAGGAAATCTTAATTCTACTCCTCTTCTCGCTCAAATTTTTTACAGGATCACGCGGGTATTTTGAAATCTATATGATATCGATGTGACGGAGTTCTGTCTTGGTGCCTCGTGTCTGACTTGATTTCTTTCGGGGAGTTGAGCTCCAGGGGATTCTTGTGCACATCGCGAGTCGGAGGATGTCTGAAATTGCTTCAATACTAATAGTGGCGAGAGGAGTCCGGCTTCCCCAGTACTGATGTAGAGAGTTCCGGATGTATCGCCACACTTTGTGTCGTTGTGATTACGAGGGTCTGTAGTAGATGAAGGTCCGAGATTCTGGTTATGTGTTGACGGATGTGATACACTGGACGGGTTAGTATAGGAGTTGTGTGACATATTACTCCTTGTATTCGTGTACCAGATTGCATGACCAGATATTTCAGGAATTCATAGGTGGGATATCAAGTAGTGACTTATAGGACAATCTTCCTACATATGCATGATGTGAGGTTGGGATTCGACATTCAGTGGGTACGTTTGTTCACGGTCGTCTTACAGCGGTTCTCGTTGTGTCTTAAAGAGTCCTTGTACCTTGCTATGACTCAGGGATGCTTCATAAGTGATACGTCTCCAATGTATCTATAATTTTTGATGGTTCCATGCTATTATCTTGTCAACTTTGGATGTTTTGTTTGCATGATCATGCTGTTTTATATCTTTTTTGGGACTAACCTATTAACCCAGTGCCAAGTGCGAGTTCCTGTTTTTCCGTGTTTTTGACCCTTTTCAGAGAAGAATATTAAACGGTGTCCAAACGGAATAAAACCTTCGGAAAGATTTTTTCCGTAATAGAAGATACGCACGGAGCTTGAGAACCAAGGCAAAGGACTACAGGGGAGGCTACAAGCCCCCTAGCCGCGGCCTGGGGGCGCCAAGTAGGCTTGTGGCCCCCCCGTGGCTCCTTTGCCCTACTTCTTCCGCCTATAAATCCCCGAAAAATCCCAAACTGCCAGAGAGAGCCATGAAAATACATTTCCGCCGCCGCAAGCTTCTGTCTCCGCAAGATCCCATCTGGGGCACGTTCTGGTGCCCTGCCGGAGGGGGGATTTAGACACGGAGGGCTTCTTCATCAACACCATTGCCTCTCCGATGATGCTTGAGTAGTTCACCATAGACCTTCGGGTCCATAGCTAGTAGCTAGATGGCTTCTTCTCTCTCTTGGATCTTCAAAACAAAGTTCTCCATGATCTTCATGGAGATCTATCCAATGTAATCTTCTTTTGCGGTGTGTTTGTCGAGATTCGATGAATTGTGGATTTATGATCAGATTATCTATGAATATTATTTGAGTTTCCTCTGATCTCTTATATGCATGATCTCGTATCCTTGTAATTCTCTTCGAGTTGTGGGTTTTGTCTGGCCAACTAGATCTATGATTCTTGCAATGGGAGAAGTGCTTGGTTCTGGGTTCATACCGTGCGGTGTCCTCACCTATTGACAGAAGGGGTAGCTGATGCGGCAACAAAATTCCTTCCTTGGCGCTAGGAGTTCTTCTTGTTACTTCTCTAGTTTGCGTCGTTTTTTCCCTTGAAGAGGAAAGGGTGATGCAGCACAGGAGTAGTAAGTATTCCCCTCAGTTTGAGAACCAAGGTATCGATCCAGAAGGAGGGCCTCGTCAAGTCCAGAGTACATGCGCAAACACAAACAAGCTTGCACCCAACGCTTCAAAGGGGTTGTCAATCCCTTCAAGACTGTTTGCAAAGTGAGATCTGAAGGCGGAAAGTGCAACGAAGTAAAAAGTGTAAGGCTGAAAATATGGTGTGGAGTAGACCCTGGGGGCCATAGTGTTCACTAGAGGCTTCTCTCATAATAGCAAATATCACGGTGGGTGAACAAATTACTATCGAGCAACTCATAGAACCGCGCAAAGTCATGACGATATCTAAGGCAATGATCATACATATAGGCATCACGTCCGAGACAAGTAGACCGATACTTTCTGCATCTACTACTATTACTCCACACATCGACCACTATCCATCATGCATCTAGTGTATTGAGTTCATGACGAATAGAGTAACGCCTTAAGCAAGATGACATGATGTAGAGGGATAATCTCAAATCAATGATGAAAACCCCATCTTTTTACCCTTGATGGCAACAACATGATGTTGGGGAACGTCGCATGGGAAACAAAAATTTTCCTACGCACACGAAGACCTATCATGGTGATGTCCATCTACGAGAGGGGATGAGTGATCTACGTACCCTTGTAGACCGTACAGCAGAAGCGTTAGTGAACACGGTTGATGTAGTGGAACGTCCTCACGTCCCTCGATCCGCCCCGCGAACCATCCCGCGATCAGTCCCACGATCTAGTGCCGAACGGACGGCACCTCCGCGTTCAGCACAAGTAGAGCTCGACGATGATCTCGGCCTTCTTGATCCAGCAAGAGAGACGGAGAGGTAGATGAGTTCTCCGGCAGAGTGACGGCGCTCCGGAGGTTGGTGGTGATCTTATCTCAGCAGGGCTCCGCCCGAGCTCCGCAGAAACGCGATCTAGAGGTAAAACTGTGGAGATATGTGGTCGGGCTACCGTGGCAAAAGTTGTCTCATATCAGCCCTAAAACCCCACTATATATAGGAGGGAGGGAGGGGAGGAGGCAGCCTCAAACCCTCAAGGTTTGGCCGAAATTTGAGGTGGAGGAGTCCTACTCCAATCCTACTTGGAGTAGGATTCCACCTTCCCACTTGGAAACTCTTTCCACCTTGTGTTTTTCCCTTCTCAAACCTTATGGGCCTTAGTGGGAACTTATTACAGCCCACTCGGGGCTGGTTTATCTCTTCCCATAGCCCATGAGACCCCTTGGGGCGTGACACCCCTCTCGATGGTCCCCGTCACCCCTCCCGGCACTCCCGGTACACTACCGATGAGCCCGAAACTTTTCGGGTAATGCCCGAAAACTTTCCGGTAACCAAATGAGGTCATCCTATATATCAATCTTCGTCTCCAGACCATTCCGGAAACCCTCGTGACGTCCGTGATCCCATCCGGGACCCCGAACAACATTCGGTAACCAACCATATAACTCAAATACGCATAAAACAACGTCGAACCTTAAGTGTGCAGACCCTGCGGGTTCGAGAACTATGTAGACATGACCCGAGAGACTCCTCGGTCAATATCCAATAGCGGGACCTGGATGCCCATATTGGATCCTACATATTCTACGAAGATCTTATCGTTTGAACCTCAGTGCCAAGGATTCATATAATCCCGTATGTCATTCCCTTTGTCCTTCGGTATGTTACTTGCCCGAGATTCGATCGTTAGTATCCGCATACCTATTTCAATCTCGTTTAACGGCAAGTCTCTTTACTCGTTCCGTAATACAAGATCCCGCAACTTACACTAAGTTACATTGCTTGCAAGGCTTGTGTGTGATGTTGTATTACCGAGTGGGCCCCGAGATACCTCTCCGTCACACGGAGTGACAAATCCCAGTCTTGATCCATACTAACTCAACTAACACCTTCGGAGATACCTGTAGAGCATCTTTATAGTCACCCAGTTACGTTGCGACGTTTGATACACACAAAGCATTCCTCCGGTGTCAGTGAGTTATATGATCTCATGGTCATAGGAATAAATACTTGACACGCAGAAAACAGTAGCAACAAAATGGCACGATCAACATGCTACGTGTATTAGTTTGGGTCTAGTCCATCACATGATTCTCCTAATGATGTGATCCTGTTATCAAGTAACAACACTTGCCTATGGTCAAGAAACCTTGACCATCTTTGATCAACGAGCTAGTCAACTAGAGGCTTACTAGGGACAGTGTTTTGTCTATGTATCCACACATGCACTGTGTTTCCAATCAATACAATTATAGCATGGATAATAAACGATTATCATGAACAAAGAAATATAATAATAACTAATTTATTATTGCCTCTAGGGCATATTTCCAACACATGATCCGTGCCTCGCTACCCCTTCTGTCACTAGGTGAGGTCATCGCACAGTATGAACCCAAAACCAAGAACTTCTCCCATTGCAAGAATCATAGATCTAGTTGGCCAGACAAAACCCACAACTCGAAGAGAATTACCAGGATATGAAATCATGCATAAGAGAGATCAGAAGAAACTCAAATAAGATTCATAGATAATCTGATCATACATCCACAATTCATCGAATCTCGACAAACACACCGCAAAAGCAGATTACATCGGATTGATCTCCATGAAGATCATGGAGAACTTTGTATTGAAGATCCAACAGAGAGAAGAAGCCATCTAGCTACTAGCTATGGACCCGGAGGTCTATGGTGAACTACTCACGCATCATCCAAGAGGTCATGGTGTTGATGAAGAAGCCCTCCGTATCCATACCCCCCTCCGGCAGGGCACCAGGATGTGCCCCAGATGGGATCTTGCGGAGACAGAAGCTTGCCGCGGCAGAAAAGTACTTTCGATGATCTCCTGATTTTTTGGGACTTTTAGGGAATTTATAGGCGCAACCCCTAGGTCAGGGAGCACTCAGGGGGCCCACAAGCCTGTGGGCCGGGGCCTACCCCACTGGCTGTGGGGTGGGGGCTTGTGGGGCCCCTGAGGCTCCACTGCCTTGGCTCCCAAGCTTTCCGATCTTCTTCCGTTCTAGAAAAATCTTTTCGGGGATTTTCTTCTGTTTGGACTCCGTTTAAAAATCACCTCTGAAAGGGGTCAAATACATGGAAAAAGCAGGAACTGGCACTTGGCACTGAGTTAATAAGTTAGTCCCAAAAAATATATAGAAGGCATGCAAAACATCGAAAGTCTGATAAGATAATAGCATGCAACCATCAAAAATTATAGATACGTTGGAGACGTATCAAGCATCCCCAAGCTTAACTCATGCTCGTCCTCGAGTAGGGAAGTGATAAAGAATGAATTTTTGATGTGGAACGCTACCTAGCATAGTTGTCCTTTGAAACTTCTTTCACGTGGTGCGATAACTTCTTTCAATAGCCTTTCAACAAAAATGGCTTGTACAGTCGCTTTTTCTGAGACGCTGTTTGTATTCGTCTCTACGCCCATAAACACTAGTAGGCTAAAGACGCTTCTTAAGACGTTTACAAAAAGCCACAAACTTTTTCTTATTATTGGTCATTTAGAAAATAGCTATATAATTTTAATTAACTTAGAGACGATTTATAAGGCGCTTTAGCATGCGAATCTATTGAGAAAACTTTTAATAATTATATTTTCAACTTGAAAGGCTATTGAAATTAGTTGTGCTTGTAGCATATTATATTTTAAAATTTTAATAAGTTGATTCCGGTATGCCATCGCCGTTTATAACATATGGCGCTGTAGGTTGTAGTTCTCTACGACCGCGGGATGCTGTCGCGGGGCGCGAGACGACGAGTGTCAAAACCACCCATTTATTACCATCCTCGTCCATGAAGTTGTAGTAGTTCGCAGCTATAGGGGGGCGACGACGGCAAGTCGCTATGCGGCTGTACAAGGAGATGGCGCATGACGAGGTGGCTCAACACATGTACTGCGATGGCCATTTGATCCAATGACGCGGGCTCAGCGGGACAAAGTTTCGACTCGCTAGCTCTGTCCTTTTCATAATATAAGATCTTGTGACATTCATATATTGGATGTAACAAGATTTTAAATTATTATTTTAATCATTCCTCCTCGCTGTAAATAGGACCTTAATCATCTCAGATACGTGGGTTTGATTTATTGAACTTAATAATAATTCTACTTGGAATGACCTATATACACTCTCGTATTTTGCAAGCTATACTGTAGGAGTAAGCATAGTACTAGTACTATGTACGTGGCTCCCGGTCCTAGATAGCTATATTATGACTAGGCAGCAAGCCTGCTAAGTTATCTCAAAAAAACAACAACCAGCACGATAGCTATACTATGTACTAGTACTATACGGTGGCTGAAGGATTATGAAGTTAGATCTCGATCAACCCTTCTGGAGCAGCTCGTCCATAGCGCCACCACCCCTGGATACCTCGGTACCAGCCGCCACCCTCCCGCCCGTCCTCCCACCGTCGTTTGCCCCTAGCCATACCTCGGCACCAGCCTCCACTCTCGCGTCCCCGTCATAGATCTCAGGCAACCGTCACTCGCCCCTATTTGAACTCTCGATTCGCCGGACTCTACTCCCCGCCGCTCCTCCCGACCAAGTTCCCATGCCGCTAGACGCCGGTAGCCTCCCCCAGCCCAAGCTTCCCCGCCACCCGACGCCGGATTCCTGCAGTCCAAGCTACCCGGCAGCAACCCAACACCGCTCCCCGCCAATGCCAGGCTCCGCCACCTGCACTACCCGGGCGAATCCTGTCAACCTGAGCTGCCAGACATCGACAACGAGCTCGCCCACACACCTCTGCTACTAGGAGCTTCCTCACAGGTTGTCAATTTCATTTTTCTATCTCTGCATGATGTGAAAAATAGATCGAATTGGGATATATCACCTCTGTTTTCCCTTTCTACCTTTTGTAGTGATGCACTATATTGTTGAAATTTGACAACGGCTGGTAAAAACCAGTGAATCTTTTTTGTGATTGGATGAGAATTGTTCTTAAAAACAATGCGTATTGTTGATTGGATGGTAATTGTTGATGAAATGATACTTTGGACTTCATCTGGTTATGGGGAGCTGCATATGCCATGCCATACAAGATTTTTTTTCTCGTTTTAGCAAGAAAAATCACTGAATATTACTTAAATATTACCTCTGTTTTCCCTTTTGTCATCTATGAAACTCTCTTTATGTACTTCACATAATTCTACTACTATAGTAAAGACACATATGCACTTATATGTTTTCCAATGTAAGGTGAATGATAGAGGTAAATCCTATTATACAATTTGAACCTAAGTATCTATTTCACAATTTAAGATATTCATATAAACCTATGTTTAATGTACAAGAGCATATGGGAAATTACAAACTGATCAATTTTGCTTTCATATAAAGACGAGTAAACCAAGATCGACTACTGCATATAAAGACGGCGTTGAGCAATTTATATCTTTTGCCTTCCGTGATCTTCCACTCGGTGATAAAATTCTTTGTCCCTGTGTAAACTGTGCAAATAAAGCAACGCAGAATTATGACGAAGTGAAAACCCATCTAAGATGTGATGGTATTCTTCAGGGTTATACAAACTCAGAAAATGAACTTAAAAACGTTCAAAACTTTTTGCAACAAATTGTAAAAATTCATGAATTAGGAAACAATTTGCAAATTCAAGAAATGATTGCGATCTTGAATTTATTGTGAATTTTAAAAAAGTTCACGGTTTGAAGAAAATTTTCACGAATTTAAAAAGTTAGGGAATTTAAATAGTTCACAAATTAGGAGCGACGCAATGTCGTGCCACGTTGGCCACATCGGACATCGACAACATGGAGACGTTGACACCGCATCACTGACTAGATGGTTAAGATCGGTTTGATCGAGTCGATGCGCGCCGCCGCCCCGACGCCGACATGGGCTGTGTGAAGGGATGGCATGTCGGGCGGCGTTCACGGTCGACACGGGCAGAGCGTGGTAGAGGGGGAAGGCCTATTTTGATATTTTTTTTGAGAAACCGGCAAGAGCTCTGTCATTTCATTAAGAAGAAGAGAATTGACCCGAGGCTGCGCACCTAACGAGCCGACTACCTTGCCGCCCTGACGGCTAGAGTTGCCACCCTACCACAAGACCTGGAGCCGCCACTCCGACATACAAACCTCAATAACACACACACGTCAGCCCCGAGGCCGCACTCCACACGAGCCGACGACTCTGCCACGCGGCCAGATCCGACACTCCACAACAGCGGGTGTTCCTCGGAGTCCCTTGCTCCGACTTACCCACTGGCCCCGAGTCCACACTCCATCCGAGCCGACGACTCTGCCACCCACGCGACCAGAACCGACACTCCATGACGCAGCTCCCCCGACCGAGGTAGGGGACCCCAGGCACCTAGCGCGCCCAACAACCGTGGCTCGCCGGAGCGACGCCACGGCAGCATGCCGAAGCGCCCCAACCACCAAATCTGGGCGTTGGTCGCCAGATCGACGACCGCCAGGCTTAGCACCGCCCAGCACGCCATCCAGCGGAGGAAGGTGATGGAAAACACCGCCCAAGCTCGGAGCCGCCGCCAGATGCAGGCCGTCGACCGGGGCCTTTGTCACGCAACGCGCGACGAGGGCCCCCGCTAGGTTATCGCCCGAGCCGCTTCCTCGGGAGCGACGTGAGCGAGTGGTTGCAACTTTGATCTGCCATTGCCTTCATTATTTTTGTCAAACTATATCAATATTACTTGGATACGTATATTACTCAATAAATTTTGATCTGAAAAACAAATAATTAGGATTTATTTATCCAATAAAAAATACACCTCAAAAATTAATTACTTAGGGGTCCCAATTTTTTTGACGCTACAGTTCTTTAGCGCGCATATACTTCCCGCGTTCCTCATTTTTTCTCGGATTTTCCCTCGCCCCACCTCCTCATTTATACAACCTCCGATTCCACTCCGCCGTGATTGCCACCTCGTGCACCACCCGTACCTCTATCTGGCGTGGTGGCAGCCTCACCCTCAATCGCTGCCCTGTGCCGCTATCGCCGCCTCGGTCGGTTCCATTTTTCCTCCATCGACGAGATCGGCCGATTCCACTCTGCGCCGTGATCGCCCCGTCGTCTCGAAGCCGTGCTCCTCCTCCCGACGTCGTCCTCACCATTACAGAGATGGATCCACGTAGGTCTTGGCCTTCAGTTGAAGCTGCGTGTGTATTCTGTCAGTAAACACCCCGCAAGCAACTATCTCCTCCATCCGATCTTCAGCCTCTACCAAGCAGGTAATTCCTTGAATCCCATAGGCCCTACAGTTTACCATTAGATGCATCTCAAATCCTGATCTGTTTCTCCTTCCGATGGGCTCCTTCATTTATATGCATCTCAAATCCTGATCCGTTTCTCCTTCTTCTCCTTCCTTCCTTCATGTAGGCAATGCACTCTAAGTTTTTGTTGAATTAATTGCTTGCCTAAAACAACAAGCAGGTGGTTTTGCAGATAAGTCATTAGCCTGGATCGAATGAAAAAACATATAAATTCTCTTGTCGTTTCCCAAGCAACAGTTTGCATATGCCTTGTGGTGTAGAATTAAGCTCTCTTTGTGAAAGAATTCCATAAATAAACACACCGCTCTCATGGTTGTTGGATGCAAGGCATCCATGCACTTCTTGTCTGATACAAAATGATGATACATGAGTCTCTGTAGCTGCAACCTCACCACTAATGTCCAAGCCATTGATCACACATAGGTCTG
The DNA here is from genome assembly GCF_904849725.1 of Hordeum vulgare subsp. vulgare. Lineage (NCBI taxonomy): Eukaryota > Viridiplantae > Streptophyta > Magnoliopsida > Poales > Poaceae > Hordeum > Hordeum vulgare. The sequence continues at coordinate 130,523,081 of NC_058518.1, forward strand.
ACTCCAATATGCAACGGCCATGAGCAGACTACATCTGTAGACAAAGATCTTTATCAAGTAAATACTCTGAATAATTAGACAGGAAGTTTATTCATTATTCTGAGAGCACACATCACATATCATTGGGACCAATAAGTTCTTATTTTTTTCTGCTACTGGTTTGCAATCAGGAGTCCCAATTTATCACCTTTTAAAGGACTCATCTTGGAATAACATACACATATTGATTGCATAAATGGCTCTGAAGTGCTTGTGTACAAACTGATTACTCGACATGAGCTCAAGTGCTAAGTCTATATTGCACAACTACTTTCATGTACCATCTGTCATACTGAGAATACAACAAACAAATGAGATTGCTACTTTTGTGTATACAAATTATGTGCGGAAAGGGATTCAACGTTTTCTCAAAACCGGTGACATAACAATTAGCAAGTGCACTGACAATATAGAAAAAACACTGCTGTATGTCTGAAACCAAATTATAGTAACCAATGAACAATACACATAATGCAGTAATTTTGAGTCTTTGGTTTGTGTGGAAGGTTGTTTGTTTCCAAGAAATACGTGAAATCATATGCATGACCTTGACATATGCTTCTATGCTTGACCTTAACATGTGATTTAACATTGTTTGGTACAGATATCATGTCGAGGATACCTCGACGGCTTCGAAGCCTAAATATCCCAGAGCATGATTCTGAAAGTGTACAGCGAGATGAAGAAAATTTAGAAATCCCTCGAGAGATTGATGATATAATACCAAAAAAGCCTCCTGATTCTACTAGGCAAATTAAAATAATTTGTAAGCTCAAGTTTCTTTTCCAAACACAGATCTAGTGTTCTGTATAGGGTCTAGTTATATACAACTGTGATAATCTTGCATGCAGGGCCAAATGGAGACGTGAGATAGATTATAGGTGAATTATGAGGTAAAAAATTGTCGGAATTACATGGGGGGGAGATAATTGTGAAGACTGGTGGAAATGGAATTCCAAATGAAAGGTCGGCTGCCATTCTCAGTCAACATCTTACCTGGCTTGCAGAAAACTCACCATTTGCACCATTGCATATTCCGAGTTGGGATAATGAATTGTTTCTACAAAAACATGGGCAGATGATCACAGATGTGGAGGTAAGATTTTCATAGTACTGTTCTTTTGATAACACTGTTCAAGACTGTTAATTTCACATTGTTGATTACTAATTTTAATTTTTGAAGGAGAAATTTATCTACCCCAATGAGACTAGACAACTTACAAGAGACTGGATCCTATTGACTATTAACAAAAAATGGAGAGCATATAAGTCTTGTTTGAAGAGTAAATATTTCAGGCGTGACAAGAAGTGTTTAGCTGAAATTATAGCAGGTGTTCCCAAAGGTGTTAATGAACATCAATGGGATACTCTTGTTGGGTTTTGGTGCCAGGATTCACACATGGTTATGTGTTCTTTTCTCATACTTAATCTGGCGTACATAACTAGCTTGCTGACATTAATATTGACTAGTGGTGTTCTTTCACCAGAAATTATGTGAAAAGAACACCGAGTGTGCAAAGAAGCAGAAGAATCCACATACAACTGATAGAAAAAGCCATGCTAGGCTCAGAAAAGAGATGGTGAAACCTTTTATTTCTAAAGATGGCTCATAGTTGTCTTTAGTGAATAAACTTGAATATGTTCTAACAGAATGACTAACAAACATTCTAATTTACTTTGTTGAACAGGAAATCAAAAGCGGTCGAAAGGTTAGCAAGATTGAACTATGGGATGAAGCTCATAAGCAGAAGGACGGTGAATACAAAAATGTGAAAACAAATATAGTGATGGTATATATACTTCTATTTGTGATTAAAGTAAAGGCTTTAATTCAATACTACTTAGTATAATGAGATGTTTGTATTTATTTCATCAGGAGAAACTGGAAGAAAGAAAGAAAGGTAAAAATGGGTGCCTTTCATTCAGTGATTATACAACCTCGAAACAAGCCACCAAACACTGGTATGGTACATCATCAAAGTACATTTCTTCTCACACTAGCCTTAAAGCTATGTTCTAAAATTTCTCTGTTTTCTTTCTTTCTCAGGGTAGCTCAAGATTTAGAAAAAGGAGTGCATTGCAGGAGCCAAGAGCAACTATAGAAGAATTAGTCTTTACATGGACAAATATTATTTATGTATATATACAGATTTGAGCTTCATAGGGAAACTTAGTTCTAGTTTGTATTATCTCTTCTTAGTTATTTGCATATTTCATATGAAGATCTGCTTTGATTCAGTTGTGAACCTAAGGTGTTTGTCCCTACTAAATGAAATTGTGCGAATGTGATGATTGTGGATACAATTGGTGATATGACTGTCATATAATAATATTTGTTGCTTATGAATGTGATTGGTGATATGAATGGAAGCTTTTATATAAAATATTTGTTTATCATTCTGCTCAAACATATGGTACGATAAAGTTACTGGATTTGAAATGGCGAAGTACAATTTAGAATAAATCAAATTTTATATAAAGAAAAATATGATTGATTACATACAAGCTTTTATGTATTTAGACACGAAAATAACGTCTATACATAGCATGTATAGGAATGGGCCTAGGGCCTATGACGAATGAAATGGCCGTGTTAGTAGAGACGTGATACGAATGCACCTAACAGAACGACTCTACATATTTAGAGACGCTTTTGAACGTCCAAACATAGCGTGTCATATGTACACACGCCTTTGTACGTCCCAATATAGCGTCTCATGCCATGTATAGACGCTTAGCCAGCGTGTCTACATGTTTTGAGACGGCCCGTGTGGAGACGCTCCAAAGACACTTTGCTAAGTCGACTCTATAATTGCTTAGAGATGAAATATCACGTCTCTAGCTATGGAATATGACGTCTCTACAGGTAGATTTTCTTGTAACATGAATGTTCAGATCCGTCTGATTCAAAACAATAGTTTGCTATTGACATGAAAACAATAATACTTCAAGCAAACTAGCAAAGTAATCATGAACTTTCAAAATAACAAGGCCAAAGAAAGTTATCCCTACAAAATCATATAGTCTGGCTATGCTCCATCATCCTCACACAACTAATGTAAATCATGCACAACCCCGGTATTGGCCAAGTAATTGTTTTCACACTCTTACTTTCTCAAACTTTTTATAACTATCACGCAATACATGAGCGCGAGCCATGGATATAGCACTATAGGTGGAATAGAGTGTGGTGGTGGTTGTGAGACAAAAAGGAGGAGATGGTCACATTGACTTGGCGTATCAAAAGGCTATGGAGATGCCCATTAATAGATGTTAATGTGAATGAGTAGGGATTTCCATAAAAAGGACACACTAGAGCTATAAGTATGTGAAAGCTCAAAAGGAAAACTAGTGGGTGTGCATCCAACTTGCTTGCTCACGAAGACCTAGGGAAATTTTGAGGAAGCCCATCATTGGAATATACAAGCCAAGTTATATAATGAAGATTCCCACTAGCATATGGTTATAACAAAGCAAGAAACTCTCAATCATGAAGAACATGGTGCTATCATGAAGCACAAGTGTGGAAAAGGATAGTAGCATTGTCCCTTCTCTCTTTTTTTCTCTTTTTTTCATTTGGGCTCTTAGGCCTCTTTTTTCTCTTTTTTTGGGCTCTTTGGCCTCTTTTTTTCCTCACATGGGACAATGCTCTAATAATGATTATCATCACACTTTTATTTACTCACAGCTCAAAGATCACAATGATGATGACTCCATAGGAAATGCCTCCGGCAGTGTACCGGGATGTGCAACGATCTAGCATGGCGTATGACGTTGAAACATCTCGCTAGCTATCTTACGATCATGCAATGGCAATATGAGAGTGACGACATAAGTCATGAGACGGAACACTAGGAGTTGCATGGCAATATATCTCGGAATGGCTATGAAAATGCCATAGTAGGTAGATATGGTGGCTGTTTTGAGGAAGGAATTTGGTGGGTTTGTGCACCGGCGAGAATTGCGCGGCACTGGAGAGTCTAGCAATGGCGGAAGGTGAAAGTGCATCTATACCATGGACTCACATTAGACATGAAGAACTCACGTACTTGTTGCAAAAGTTTTTATTAGAAATCGAAACAAAGTGCTAAACGCATACTCCGAGGGGAAGGGTTGGTAGGTGTAAACCATCGCGCGATCCCGACCTCAACACAAAGGATGACAATCAATAGATCAATTATGCTCCGACTTCCTAACATAGCGGTTCACCATACGTGCATGCTACGGGAGTTACTAACTTCAACACAAGTATTTCTAGATTCACAACACCCTACTAACATAACTCTTAATATTACCAAATCCATGTCTCAAAACTAGAGGAATCAAAACTTTTCTTTCTACTCAATGCACATAAAGATAGAGGTTTTTGCATCCTCTTTGGGTATCTATCACTTTTGGGACTACTTTCATAGCATAAGCCAACTACCAAATCACGCACCGCCATGCTCTAAAAGATATAAGTGAAGCACATAGAGCAAAAGTATCTAGCTCAAAAGATATAAGTGAAGCACTATGAGCATTCTAGCAAAAATCACGATGAGTGCATGTCTCTCTCTATAAAAAAGGTGTGCAGCAAGGATGATTGTGACACAACAAAAGGAAAAGACTCCTACGATACAAGACGCTCCAAGAAAAAACACATATCATGTGGTGAATAAAAATATAGCTCCAAGTAATGTTACCGATGGATTGAAGACGAAAGAGGGGATGCCTTCCCGGGCATCCCCAAGCTTAGGCTTTTTGGTGTCCTTGAATTTGGCTTGGGGTGCCTTGGGCATCCCCAAGCTTGAGCTCTTTCCACTCCTTATCTCTTTGTCCATGAGAACATCACCCAAAACTTGAAAACTTCACAACACAAAACTTAAACAGAAACTCGTGATAACATTAGCACAAGAAAACAAACTACCACTTCTTTTGGTACTGTACCAAACTTGAATTCTATCTGTATTGATGATGGGCTACTATATTCTCACTTTTCCATGGCTAGTACCCACCGATACTAACCATAGTTTCATCAAAACAAGCAACCAACTCAACAAAAACAGAATCTGTCAAAAAGAGACTAGTCTGTAGCAATCTGTATACTTCGTATACTTCTGGTACCTCAAAAAATCTGAAAATTACGATGGACTGGGCAAAATTCATATAAATCAGTAGAAAAAAGAATCAACAAAAAACTCTTTCTGAATAAAAATGAAAAATCATCTCGTGAGCGAAAAGTTTTTGTCTTTTTCCAGCAAGATCAAACAACCATTACCAAGACTAGTCATAAAGGCTTTGCATGGCTCGAACACAAAAAGAGACACAAAAAACACAATCACAACAGAATTGTGATGGTGTGGACGCAACAAGACAGAAAGAAAAAGATAAATTCATTGGGTTGCCTCCCAACAAGCGCTATTGTTTAACGCCCTTAGCTAGGCATAAAAGCGATAGAATCACGTATCGTCGTCTTTGGTGCTCAAACCATAAGTGGCGTGATCACTTATCATCTTAAGGTTTTCATCTTTCTCGCTGGATGATTCACCACTACTTTTAGGAAAAAAGAAAGACTTGGTGATTTTTTTGTGGGCAAAATTTGGAGTATTCCGCATAGCGGCAAAAGCGGAACCCAAGTTGGTTATAACATCCTCTAGTTTGCCAATCCTAGCGGAATCATGACCTAGCTTTTCGTTAACTGCGGGTTCCTTCTCCTTTAAATTTAAACAATTCCCACCTTGGATCCGTACTGAGTGATTTGATTGTGGATCTTTTTATCCAAATTCTCAATGAGTTCAATCGTAGCAACTTTATTTTCAATAACGTCCAGCCTACGCATCACATGTTCCAGAGTTAAGGTAGTTCCATTAACCATGAGTGGAGGTGAGCCTACCAAATTTATCACACCTCCATAAGAATCAACGGTATGGCTACCCAAGAAATTTCCACCTACGATGATGTCAAGAATATACCTATTCCAAGGAGAAACACCCACATAAAAACTGCGAAGCAAGACGGTAGTGGATTGCTTATGAGTAGATCTACTGTGAGCATTGCAAATCCTATACCAAGCGTCCTTTAAGTTTTCTTCCTTGATTTGTTTGAAATTGAGAACTTCGCTCTCGGGAGTATCGTTTGAAGTGGTGGATCTAGCCATGAGATAGACTATCCCACACAAACGAACATAGAATAAGCGAGAGAAAAGGGCGAACGAAAAGGCAAACAAAAAAGGCAAACGAAAAAGGAAAATTGGTGAAGTGGGGGAGAGGAAAACGAGAGGCAACTGGCAAACAAAGTAAATGCAAGAGATGAGTTTGCGACACCTACTTGGATGAGTTCTTGACTTGATCTTCCTCCCCGGCAACGGCGCCAGAAATTCTTCTGTTGCGGCAACAAAAGTCCTTCCTTGGCGCTAGGAATTCTTCTTGTTACTTCTCTGGTTTGCGTCGGTTTTTCCCTTGAAGAGGAAAGGGTGATGCAGCACAGGAGCAGTAAGTATTTCCCTCAGTTTGAGAACCAAGGTATCGATCCAGAAGGAGGGCCTTGTCAAGTCTAGAGTACCTGTGCAAACACAAACAACCTTGCACCCAACGCTGCAAAGGGGTTGTCAATCCCTTCAAGATTGTTTGCAAAGTGAGATCTGAAGGCGAAAAGTGCAATGAAGTAAAAAGTGTAAGGCTGAAAATATGGTGTGGAGTAGACCCTGGGGGCCATAGTGTTCACTAGAGGCTTCTCTCATAATAGCAAATATCACGGTCGGTGAACAAATTACTGTCGAGCAATTGATAGAACCGCGCAAAGTCATGACGATATCTAAGGCAATGATCATACATATGGGCATCACGTTCGAGACAAGTAGACCGATACTTTCCGCATCTACTACTATTACTCCACACATCGACCACTATCCAGCATGCATCTAGTGTATTGAGTTCATGACGAACAGAGTGACGCCTTAAGCAACATGACATGATGTAGAGGGATAATCTCAAACCAATGATGAAAACCCCATCTTTTTACCCTTGATGGGAACAACACATGTGTGCCTCGCTACCCCTTCTGTCACTGGGTGAGGTCACCGCACGGTACGAACCCAAAACCAAGCACTTCTCCCATTGCAAGAATCATAGATCTAGTTGGCCACACAAAACCCACAACTCGAAGAGAATTACAAGGATATGAAATCATGCATAAGAGAGATCAGAAGAAACTAAAATAAGATTCATAGATAATCTGATCATAAATCCACAATTCATCAAATCTCGAAAAACACACCGCAAAACAAGATTACATCGGATAGATCTCCATGAAGATCATGGAGAACTTTGTATTGAAGATCCAAGAGAGAGAAGAAGCCATCTAGCTACTAGCTATGGACCTGTAGGTGTATGGTGAACTGCTCACGCATCATCGAAGAGGTCATGGTGTTGATGAAGAAGCCCTCCGTATCCGAATCCCCCCTCCGGCAGGGCACCAGGATGTGCCCCAGATGGGATCTTGCGGAGATAGAAGCTTGTGGCGAAGGAAAAGTACTTTCGATGATCTCCTGATTTTTTTGGGATTTTTAGGGAATTTATAGGTGCAACCCCTAGGCCAGGGGGCACTCAGGGGACCCACAAGCTTGTGGGCCACGGCCTACCCCCCCTGGCTGCGGGGTGGGGGCTTATGGGCCCCCTGAGGCTCCACTACCTTGGCTCCCAAGCTTCCCGATCTTCTTCTTCCAGAAAAAATCTTTTCGGGGATTTTCTTCCGTTTGGAGTCCGTTTCAAAATCTCCTCTGAAAGGGGTCAAAAACATGGAAAACAGGAACTAGCACTTGGCACTGAGTTAATAAGTTAGTCCCAAAAAATATATAAAAGGCATGCGAAATATCCAAAGTTTGACAAGATAATAGCATGAAACCATCAAAAATTATAGATACGTTGGAGACGTATTAGTAGCGAGGCACGCATCCTGTTGTTTCCATCAAGGGTAAAAAGATGGGGTTTATATCTATTGCATGAATTTATCCCTCTACATCATGACATCTTGCTTAAGGCGTTACTCTGTTTGTTACGAACTCAATACACTAGATGCATGCTGGATAGCGGTCGATGTGTGGAGTAATAGTAGTAGATGCAGACAGTATCGGTCTACTTGTCTCGGACGTGATGCCTATATGTATGATCATTGCCTTAGATATCGTCATGGCTTTGCGCGGTTCTATTAATTGCTCGACAGTAATTCGTTCACCCACCGTAATATTTGCTATCATGAGAGAGGCCTCTAGTGAACACTATGCCCCCCTAGTCTACTTCACATCATATTTTTAGCTCTACACTTTTACTTTGTTGCACTTTCCACCTTCAGATCTCACCTTGCAACTAATTGTGAAGGGATTGACAACCCCTTTATAGCGTTGGGTGCAATTTGTTTGTTTTTGCGAAGGTACATTGGTGACTTGTCTTGGTACTCCTACTGGATTGATACCTTGGTTCTAAAACTGAGGGAAATACTTACTGCTAATGTGCTGCATTACCCTTTCCTCTTCAAGGGAAAAACCAACGCATGCTCAAGAGGTTGCAAGAAGAATTTCTGGCGCCGTTGCCGGGGAGGATCAAGTCAAGAATAGTCTCCCGTCAACGTGCCAATTTCTGGCGCCGTTGCCGGGGAGTATCAAGTCAAGAATAGTCTCCCTTCAATGTGTGAATTTCTGGCGTCGGGGACTATTCTAAGTGAAGCTTATCCAGGTAACTATCACAAACTCATGTCTTGCATATACTTTTTTTTCCCTTTTGCCTCTCGTTTTCCTCTCCCCCACTTCTGAAAAACAAAATTTACAAAAATATTTGCCGTTTTCGTTCACCCTTTTCTTTCGCTTGCTTTCTGTTTGCTTGTGTGCTATGTGCCTTCAATATGCTTCCATCTTTGCTTGCTAAGTATCTCTTGATATGGATCCTCATCCACTTGCTAATCCCTTTAAGAGATCCAATTATGTTGAACCAATTGCTAGTGAGTTGAGTGCACTTGACTATCTTTATGAAGTTTTGCTTGATATGCGTGAATCTGAAAATTGTGATAAAGAAATTTATGAAGTGATTCACGAGGGCTCCTTGAATGAAAAGTATGATTGCAATGGTTTCACTATGAATTCTATTAATGGCAATCATGCTAAAAATATGCAAAACCCTAAGCTTCTGGGTGCTAGTTTTGCTATGTCCACTACTTATTGCAATGATCGTGATTGGGGTGATGAATTTTCTAATGATCTTGAAATTTGTTTAAACCTCATGATGAATATGATGTTTGCAATAATATTGAAAGTGGGTTTGGAGAAGTCATGACATTAGTTGATGATAATCCCACTATTTTTGAAGAGCGTCAACTTTGCATGCATGTGGATCATGAAGAGAATATCCTATGTGATAGTTATATTGTTGAATTTGAATATGATCCCACATGTAATTATTATGAGAGAGGAAAATATTGTGGTAGAAACTTTCATATCACTAAATTACCTCTCGTTATGTTGAGATTGACATTGTCTGTTTCTTCTTCCTTGCATATGGTAACTATTGGTTGTCTTGACAATCTGTTTTCCTATAAAATGCCTATGCATAGGAAGTATGTTAGACTTAGATGTGATTTTCACATGCTTTATGATGCTCTTGTTGTGCTTCAATTCTTGTCTTTTATGTGAGCATCATTGAATTATCAATGCCTAGCTAAGGGCGTTAAACAATAGCGCTTGTTGGGAGGCAACCCAATGAATTTATCTTTGCTTTTTGCTTTCTGTTATTTTGTGTCCACACCATCATAATTCTGTTATGATTGTGTTTTTTGTGTTTATTTTTGTGTTTGAGCCAAGTAAAACCTTTGTGACTAGTTTTGGTGATGGTTGTTTGATCGTGCTGAAAAAGACAGAAACTGTTCGCTCACAAAATTATTTTTCATTCCTATCCAGAAAGAGATTTTGAGTTGATTCTTTTTTCTGCATGTTGATATGCCAATTGCCCTAATTGCCGTAAGTTTTCAGAATTTTTGAGATACAAGAAGTATACGAAGTATACAGATTGCTACAGACTGGTCTGTTTTTTTACACATTCTATTTTTGTTGTGTTGATTGCTTATTTTGATGAAACTATGGTTAGTATTGGGGGGTACTAGCTACGGAAAAGTGAGAATACAGTAATATAACACCAATATAAATATAAATCAAGTTTGCTACAATACATAAAGAGGTGATGGTTTCTTTTCTTATGCTAATGTTATCACGAGTTTCTGTTTAAGTTTTGTGTTGTGAAGTTTTCAAATTTTGGGTGATGTTCTCATGGACAATGGGATAAAGAGTGGAATGAGCTCAAGCTTGTGGATGACCAAGGCATCCCAAGCCAATTCAAGGACACCAAAAAAGCCTAAGCTTGGGGATGCCCCGGGAAGGCATCCCCTCTTTCGTCTTTAGTCCATCGGTAAAGTTACTTGGAGCTATATTTTTATTCATCACATGATATGTGTTTTGCTTGGAGCGTTGTGTATTATAGAAGTCTTTCCTTTTTGTTGTGTCACAATCACCATTGCTGCACACCTTTTTGAGAGAGACATGCACTCATCGTGAATTTGCTAGAATACTCATTGAGCTTCACTTATATCTTTTGAGTTAGGAAATTTAGCTCGCATGTGCTTCACTTATATCTTTTGAGCTAGATAACTTTGCTCTAGTGCTTCACTGAGATCTTTTTAGAGCACGGCGGTGTCATATTTTGGAGAAATAAGAACTCTCTATCTTCACTTATATCTTTTTGAGAGTGCTCTCTCTCAGTAACTTGGTAGTTGGTGTGTGCCATGAAAGAGTCCTAAAGGTGATAGGCATGCAAAGAGGATATAATAAAAACTTCCATATTCAAGTGCATTGATTAGTAAAGAGAAGTTTTATTCCTCTCAATTAGTTTTGAGATATGGATTTGCTAATATTAGAGTTATGTTAGTAGGGTGTTGTGAATCTAGGAATACTTGTGTTGAAGTTAGTGATTCCTGTAGCATGCATGTATTGTGAACCGCTGTGTTAGGAAGTCGGAGCATAATTGATTTATTGATTGTCATCATTTGTGTTGTGGTTAGGATCGCGCTATGGTTAACACCTACCAACCCTTCCCCTAGGAGTATGCGTTTAGCACTTTGTTTCGATTACTAATAATTGTTTTCGCAATAAGTATATGAGTTCTTCATGACTAATGTGAGTCCATGGTATAGATGCACTTTCACCTTCCACCATTGCTAGCTTCTCTAGTGCCGCGCAACTTTCGTCGGTGCACAAACCCACCATATACCTTCCTCAAAACAGCCACCATACCTACCTACTATGGCATTTTTATAGCCATTCCGACATATATTTCCATGCAACTCCCACCGTTCTGTCTCATGACTTGTGTCGTCACTTTCATATTGTCATTGCATGATCGTAAGATAGCTAGCGAGATGTTTCAACGTCATACGCTAAGCTAGATCGTTGCACATCCCGGTACACTGCCGGAGGCATTTCCTATAGAGTCATCATTGCTCTAAGTGTTGAGTTGTAAGTAAATAAAAGTGTGATGATAATCATTATTAGAGCATTGTCCCATGTGAGGAAATAAAAAAGAGAGGCCAAAGATGCCCACACAAAAAAACGAAAAGAGGCCAAAGAGCCCAAAAAAAGGAGAGAGAAAAATAGAAAAGGGACAATGCTACTATCTTTTTCCACACTTGTGCTTCACAATAGCACCATGTTCTTCATGATTGAGAGTCTCTTGTTTTGACACTTCCTTATACTAGTGGGAATTTTCATTATATAACTTGGCTTGTATATTCCAATGATGGGCTTCCTCAAAATTTCCCTAGGTCTTCGTGAGCAAGCAAGTTGGGTGCACACCCACTAGTTATCCTTTTGAGATTTCACACACTTATAGCTCTCGTGCATCCATTGCATGGTAATCCCTACTCATTGACATTGATATCTATTGATAGGCATCTCCATAGCCCGTTGATACGCCGAGTCAATGTGACCATCTCCTCCTTTTTGCCTCACAACCTCCACCAAACTTTATTCCACCTATAGTGCTATATCCATGGCTCACGCTCATGTATTGCGTGAGAGTTGAAAAAGTTTGAGAAAGTAATAGTGCGAAAACAATTACGTGGCCAATACCGGGGTTGTGCATGATTTAAATTCATTGTGTCAGGATGATGGAGCATAGCCAGACTATATGACTTTGTAGGGATAACTTTCTTTGGCCTTGTTATTTCAAAAGTTCATGATTACTTTGCTAGCATGCTTAAGGTATTATTGTTTTCATGTCAATAGCATACTATTGTTTTGCATCTTACGGATCTGAACATTCATTTCAAAAGAAAGAAGTTACAAAGGAAAAATATGTTAGATAGCATTCCACATCAAAAATTCAGTCTTTATCACATCCCTACTCGAGGACGAGAAGGAGTTAAGCTTGGGGATGCTTGACATGTCTTCAACGTATCTATAATTTTTTATGGTTCCATGCTATTATCTTGTCAACTTTGGATGTTTTGTTTGCATGATCATGTTATTTCATATCTTTTTTTGGGACTAACCTATTAACCCAGTGCCAAGTGCCAGTTCCTGTTTTTTCCGTGTTTTTGACCCTTTTCAGAGAAGAATATTAAACGGAGTCCAAACGGAATAAAACCTTCGGAAAGATTTTTTCCGATACAAAAGATACACAGGGAGCTTGAGAACCAAGGCAAAGGACTCCAGGGGAGGCCACAAGACCCCTAGCCGCGGCCTCGGGGGGGCGCACCTAGCAGGCTTGTGGGCCCCCCGTGGCTCTTTTGCCCTACTTCTTCCGCCTATAAATCCCCGAAAAATCCCAAACGTCCAGAGAGAGCCACGAAAATAATTTTCCACCGCCGCAAGCTTCTGTCTCCGCAAGATCCCATATGGGGCACGTTCTGGTGCCCTGCCGGAGGGGGGATTCGGACACGAAAGGCTTCTTCATCAACACCATTGCCTCTCCGATGATGCGTGAGTAGTTCACCATAGACATTCGGGTCCATACCTAGTAGCTAGATGGCTTCTTCTCTCTCTTGGATCTTCAATACAAAGTTCTCCATGACCTTCATGGAGATCTATCCGATGTAATCTTATTTTGCAGTGTGTTTGTCCAGATCCGATGAATTGTGGATTTATGATCACATGATCTATGAATATTATTTGAGTTTCCTCTGATCTCTTATATGCATGATTTCGTATCCTTGTAATTCTCTTCGAGTTGTGGGTTTCGTTTGGCCAACTTGATCTATAATTCTTGCAATAGGAGAAGTGCTTGGTTTTGGGTTCATACCGTGCGGTGTCCTCACCCAGTGACAGAAGGTGTAGCAAGGCAGGCATCGTGCTGTTTCCATCAAGGGTAAAAAGATGGGGTTTATATCTGTTGCATGAATTTATCCCTCTACATCACGTCATCTTGCTTAAGGTGTTACTCTGTTTGTTATAAACTCAATACACTAGATGCATGCTAGATAGCGGTCGATGTGTGGAGTAATAGTAGTAGATGCAGACAGTATCGGTCTACTTGTCTTGGACGTGATGCCTATATGTATGATCATTGCCTTAGATATCGTCATGAGTTTGCGCGGTTCTATCAATTGCTCGACTGTAATTTGTTCACCCACCATAATATTTTCTATCATGAGAGAAACCTCTAGTGAACACTATGGCCCCGGGGTCTACTTCACATCCTATTTTCAGCTCCACAAATTTACTTTGTTGCAAATAATCATGAAGGGATTTACAACCCCTTTATAGCGTTGGGTGCAAGTTTGTTTGTTTTTGCGCAGGTGCATTGGTGCCTCATCTTGATACTCCTACTGGATTGATACCTTGGTTCTCAAACTGAGGGAAATACTTACTGCTGTTGTGCTGCATCACCCTTTCCTCTTCAAGGAAAAAACCAACGCAAGCTCAAGAGGTAGCACACATCCACTAGTCTCATGTTTCCGTCACTCAAGATAGACATCAGGGGGCACGAACCCACAATCATGCATAACTCTTCCTTTGGGATTTAAAATCTACTACTGGGCCAAAGCAATAAAAAGCAACAGAGAACATGCATGAATTACTCAAGAACAAAATATAAAAGGAGAACCAAATATATAACTCATCACAATCTGAACATAATCTCATAATCCATCGGATCCCAGCAAACTCAGCATAGCAAAAACAGGTAAATTACATAGATGCCTTGATCATGTAGGGCAGCTCACAAGGGCTAAGCATTGAAGCACAAGATTGGAGAGAAGACATCACATAGCTACTGGTCATGGACCCATGGTCCAAGGATGACTACTCACGGCACGTTCGGGAAGCGTCCATGATGGTGGAGAAGCTCCCGGAGGTCAATCCTCCCCCCGGAGGGTGCTGGTAAGAGGTCTCCTGGCGCTCCCGATCTCGAAAGCGCTACGGCGGCGAAACGGTTGTGAAATTCGTGATGCGGGATATATCTTTAGGGTTTTCCCTCCGGGAAGTAAATATGGGCCAAAGGAGGGCGCTAGGGGGTGGACCCGCCACCCAACGACCTGGTGGCGCGGCCAGGATGGGGTCCGCGCCAGGTGGCCACCTGGGTGAGGCCTGGCTCCACTATGGCCCACCTTGGTGCTTCCTGAAGCTTCCGTCACATTGATTTTTATATATTTTTCTTGGGATTTTTTGGGCTCTCAAAATTGGGGTAAAGTCCCCGCAATTAAAAGACACCAGCAGACAGAAACTGGCACTGGGTGCACTGAGTTAGTAGGTTAGACCAAATATGTTTAAAAAGGTATGAAAGTGTAGCAAAACACATAACACTGTCACCCAAAATAGCATGGAACAAACAGAAATTATAGATACGTTTGGGACGTATCAACATCCCGAAGCTTAATTCCTGCTCGTCCTTGAGTAGGTAAATAATAACACAAATAATTTCTGTGGTGACATGCTAACACACATATAAGAATTTCAAAGTAAAGCAAGTAAGATATGCAATTAAAGTCAAGACAATAACAAGCAAGAGTCTCTATCTAGTATTGAAATTAGCAAAGTAAGAACATAAAGGTGCAAGAGCTCTCGTTGTCCATGACTCAAATGTCTCCAAATGGTGTTTGTGTGCAAGAAGTGGGAGATGGGTTTAGAGCATAAAAATACTATATAGTTTAATTTAGAACTCAATCTACTAAAACTTCACACTTGGTCTCCTTCGGAATCTTATTTTGACTCATCCCCACACCACTAGTCAAGCACAAGTCAAAATGATCCTCTCCATTTCCACTTTCAGCACTCATGCAATGGATGAGCGCGAGTAAGATATATTGGCACTTGGGATGGAAAAGAGAATAATGATGGGGAAGGAAGACAAAAAAAGTTGTGAAAGGCTCACATCAATGAGGAAAATCATAGGGGAGAGAAAGCCAAATGATAGATATGATGTGAGGAGTAGGGATTGCCATCCAACAAATGCACATATGAGCTAAGGTAAGCTCTCCAATGGAACTAGTGGGGGTGCATCCAACTTTCTTGCTCATGAAGACCTAGAGTTCATTTGAGCAGGCTCATTGGAATATACAAGCCAAGTTCTATAGTGTAAGGGTCCCCACATAGTTATGCATGAATGATAATCTCTATGGACTACAAATATAACAATGGAGTACGAGTGTGGATCTTTCAAAAGGAATAATAGTGTTGCCCCCTTCTCTCTTTTTATCTCTTTTTTATTTCCTTTTTATTTTATTTTTGTGGCCTCTTTGGCTCTTTCTATTTATCTCTCATTTGTCCTCTTTGGGATCTTTTCATGTGTCCTCTTTGGGATCTTTTAATTTGTCCTCTTTGGGATCTTTTCCTCACTTAAGGGAAACACTCGATATTTTACAGGAAATAAAAAAGAAGATCTTCACACTTTATAAGAAGTACTTAACATAAAGATAAATGAAAACTATCACGATGTATGCAAATGTATGCCTCTGCCAGTGTAGCAGGATATGCAATGATACTAGCTTGTCATGTAGCAATAACAAGGGCAAAGCCCAACTAGCATGCGGCTCCACGATCAAGAAAAATCATGTTTGACATGAAGATCAAGTCATGAGATGGTGGATGTTGCATGGCAATGTATCTCGGAAAGGCTATGGAAATGCCTTAATAGGTAGGTATGGTGGCTGTTTTGAGGAAGGATAGAATGAGGCTTATGATAACAGAGCGTATCATGCCAAGGGTTTGGATGCACCGGCAAAGTATGCACCAACTCTCAAGATGATAAAGGCAATGCATGGTACCTAAGAGACTAGCAAAATATGGATGGTGAAAGTGCCAACAATCGAGTACTCTCTATCTAGTTAGGAGATTAACAAAGAGACAAGTACCACAAGTAGGAGTGTTTGGGGGTTTGGTTATCCTTGCGCATCCTCGACCCATGATAACGTGAGGGTACTCTATATATTCCAACCCCTCCAGAGGTTAGCGATCCATCTAGTAGCTAGAGTTCTCAACTAATTTTTTTTGAAAATAACGAAATGCCCAAAATACGACACCTATCACTAATAGGCTCAAGCTCTCGACAACAAAAGTCCAAACATTACTCAAATCAATACCTCAAAACTATTGCAAGTTACTACTATACTTAAATAGCAACCTCAATTACCTACTCATGCAAGACACACAACTCAGTGCAACAAGCCAACTCTCTAAACAAGATAAGCATGATAACTCAAGAGAGTTCCAAAACCAACCTAAATAAAAGCTCTTAATAAGATAAAGCATGAAAACAAAGAGCTAAGCATGACAGCAGCTATGAAAAGATAAAGAACACATAAAAAGATAAGCATGAAAACCTATGTTGCGATCTAGGGTGGAGTGGAGCGTGTTTCTCTCCCAAAAAAAGAAGGATAGGGTCCAACTTGTTATGAATAGCAAGCAAAACTAAAACGAACTAAAAAAGTAAAGAGCGGGACGCTCCAAACATGCATAGCACATAACATATGAAGTGATAAAAATATAGCATGGAGAAGGACGACCTGATGATTGTTGATGGAGAAGGGGATGCATGGGGGCATACCCAAGCTTAGACGCTTGAGTCTCCTTGAATATTTCTTGGGGGTGCATGTAGTCATCCCCAAGCTTGAGCGCTTGACACTCCTGGATCTTCTTTCATCATCTTCCATCGCATACTTGAAAACTCCCTTCATACGAAACTCATCATAAGCTGATTAGAGTGGTTAGTGCCCACAATAAAATATATATTTTTATCTACTGGAAATAAAGAATTTCAGGAAGAGATACTGTTTATCAAGATTGACAAAAGGTTTTTGCAAAGAAAAAGAAAGCATAAGATTTGCAAAACAATGAAAACGCAAAATAGGGCAGAATCTGGGAAAAACAGACCAACAGTTAGTAAATAATTTTTTCGGTGCACTTCTGCAACCCAAATAAAAAAACTCAGTACAGACGTCAGAAAGTCAATTATATAGAGCATACTTTCAAAGAAATTAAGATAAAAAGATGATCTGGTAATTTTTGGCTAATTTTTCCCTCAAGCAGACATAATCTGTTTCTGGACAACATGTCACAACTTTTGAACTTTCTTGCAATCGGAGGCTAAAACTTGGTACAAAGCTTGAAAATAAAGATACAATGATGTTTCTACAGTAGTAACAAACATCAAGACCACTAAAGCTGAAAGTAAAAAACAAATTGGGTTGCCTCCCAACAAGCGCTTTCTTTTATGCCTTTGAGCTAGGCATGATGCGAAAAGATCAAGTTGTATCAATTGAACCATCATAAAGATCATCAAAAAGTTCTTCAATAGTAAAACTATACTTAAGAGGACTCTCAAAGGAAGGCCTAGTGGCAACACTTCTAGGAACAAAAGCAAAGGTAGTAAGACCAATTGTAATTTCATTTCTAGTTCCATTTATGACAGGTATCTCTTCCAAGGTCTTCATAGTTTCAACACCCTTCGCAATAGGTATACTCGTTTTGGGTTGAGGAACCTTGGGTACATAAACGAATTTAGGTTCCTTCTTTGTGGGGTGTTCTACATTTCTAGTCTTGATGGAGGATAGAGTAGTTCCTAAAGTTTCAATAATATCCTCGATCTTATCAATCCTAGAAGGATCCATATCATGGGATTTCGACAAGATTTTCCATAACGTTAAGAGCCTCCCAAACGGGAGCTTCCAAGAAATTCCCACCTATTGTTGTGTCTAGAACAAACCGATTCCAATAAGTAATACCAACATAAAAATTTCTAAGCAAAATAGTGGTGGATTGCTTCTTGTTGGCTCTATCTTGAGAATCATTAATTCTACACCAAGCATCTTTAAAACTTTCTCCACCCCTTTGTTTGAAGGTGAGAATCTCTCCTTCGGGTGCAACACCAAAGGCAAAGGACTTAGACATACTGACTAAACAAAGCAAAGTAACTACCCTTTTTGTGGTTTTTGGTATAAGACTTTAAAGAAAAAACTAGAAAGCGAACTAACAACACTAAAAAGCAAAGGTAAAAGATAGTGTGCAACTCCCCTATCTTGAAGACTGGAGTCCCCGGCAACGGCGCCAGAAATTTGCTTGATGACGAGTTGATGGAACTATACTTCTCATCCCTCATTGTTACCCCAAGTGGAAGGTTGAGATGTAGTCAGCAACATATTTCCCTTACACGGGGACTGTAAGGTTTATCGAACCAGGAGGACTCCAAAGATCAACAAGTAGGTGTCCGCTGCTCTCGCGCTAGCAGAAGACGTGGACCTACACACACAACAAATAACTTTGCTCCCAACGAGTTCAGAGAGGTTGTCAATCTCTCCGGCCTTGTCGTTTGCAAAGGATCAAACACAAGCGGGAATAGCGATGGTGATTGCAACGGAAAAGGAAATAAAAGCAGTAAATGGTGGAGGTGTAAACAATGGTAGAAATATGGACCAGAGTCCCATGATGTTCTCTAGTGATGTCTCTTTCCCAAACGACGATAAACAACTATGCTAGGTAAACAAATTACAGCTAGGCAATTGACAGAATTATAAACGCACCGCAATGCTAATCATGCTACAAGAAAGTTAGAGGCTCATAAGTATGGCCAATACGCCAAGACATGTAGACCGTTTATCCATAAGCAACTACTCACTAATCATCCACCTTGAGATATCTATCAATAACATCTCGCTGGCATTAAGTTGCGGGCCCAACCCAAAGTGTAAACTCAAAGCAACGGACAAGTGCATTAACAAACTTTGTGTAAGGTAAACAATCCTTGCAACCGTGGTTACAAGCACCGTTGTTTTCTCCCTGGTGGCAACAGCACATCCCCTAGTCTCATATTTCTGTCACTCAAGCTAGACATCAGGGGGCGTGAACCCACAATCATGCATAATGCTCCCTCTTGGAGTTACAATCTACTACTTGGCCAAAGCAATAAAAAGAAACGGAGAACATGCATGAATTACTCAAGAACAAAATATAAAAGGAGAACCAAATATATAACTCATCACAATTTGAACATAATCTCATAATCCATCGAATCCCACCAAACTCAGCATAGAAAAAACACGTAAATTACATAGATGCCTTGATCATGCAGGGCAGCTCACAAGGGCTAAGCATTGAAGCACAAGATTGGACGGAAGACATCACATAGCTACTGGTCATGGACCCATGGTCCAAGGAGGACTACTCACGGCATGGCCGAGAAGCGTCCATGGTGGTGGAGAAGCTCCCGGAGGTCAATCCTCCCTCCGACAGGGTGTCAGGAAGAGGTCTCGTGGCGCTCCCGATCTCGGAAGCGCTACGGCGGTGTAACGGTGGTGAAATTCGCGATTAGGGATATATCTTTAGGGTTTTCACTCTGGGAAGTAAATATAGGCCAAAGGAGGGCACCAGGGTGTGGACCCACCACCCACGCGGGCTGGTGGCGCGGTCAGGAGGGGGTCCGAGCCAGGTGGCCGCTTGGGCGAGGCCTGGCTCCCCTCTAGCCCACCTTGGTGCTTCCTGAAGCTTCCTTCACGCTGGTTTTATATCTTTTTCTTGGTATTTTTTGGGCTTTGAAAATTGGTGTAAAGTCCTTGCAATTAAAATACATCAGCAGACATAAACTGGCAGTGGGTGCACTCAGTTAGTAGGTTAGTCCAAATATGTGTAAAAAGGTATGTAAGTGTAGCAAAACACATAACAATGTCACCCAAAAGAGCATGGAACAAACAGAAATTATAGATATGTTTGGGACGTATCAGCGATGATCAAAGGGATGGAATGGGGAATCGCTCGAGCGCCAAAGGGAACTCCTCGGCACCGCCTCAGGAGCCTTGCCGGTCATAAGGCCACTCGCCACCCCTGGTGCCGTCCTAGATCTTCGGTCGGTGTCGGGTGAGGCGGGGTCCCGCCCCGTGAAGTGTGTCGAACATAACGGCGGTGTGGAAATGTGCGGGACCGGGGCCTGTCGACGTAGAGCGTCTTGAGTGTCAAGGGGGGCTCCTAAGCAACATGCCTCAGGGTCATTACTGGTCGCAAAGCCACTCTGCCACCCAGGTGTTGCCCATGTCGGCACCAAGGGCGTCGGGGCTTTGCCCCATCAGGAACAACCTTGGTAACGGGTTGCGCCTCACGGCAGTAGGGAAATGTGCGGGACCGGGACCCGCAGACATAGAGTGTCGAAAGGTTCTCCACCCCATCCCACCGACAAAGGAGGAGCTACTCAGGAGGAGCTGCGGAAGGGACCGACACAAACCCACGAGCTAAGTACCCCACAGGCCCAGACGAGGGCCATTTGGTTTCGTGTCGAACCAAGAATGAATTAAAAACACGCATACTAACGAAAGGATGCAGGGCCTAAGGACTAAGCTGCGCGAGGAACGAGGCCATCGACCAAGCGTGCAGCAGCACAAACGACACCTCGGGAGGATGGGATCTCTTGAGGGACCTAGCCGCCGTTGGCATCGAGCAACGGCTTGGTCAGCGACGAGCCTTATGCAAGGAAGCCAAGCCGCAACGACTATGAGCGAGCAAGCCATCGATTCAAGAGCGAAAGGAAGAAGGGAGAACGGCGAAGGTAACATACAAAAGTCTAACGCCCGACAGGGCAGAGTTCATGGTCCGACATTACAGGGGAAGGAAAACAAAAGCTGGGGGACGCCTAGGGGGAGAGGCCGCCGACACCCCCTTGGCACCCACAGGCTCAGCGTTGGAGCCCTCGTCCTCATTGGAGACGGGCACCCGGGCGTACCGCTCCACCAGGGCGTCCACGCGCGGGCACACTTCGTTCCGGAGAAGACGCCGGAACTCAGCGGGCACCGGCTCGACAACGCGCTGGAGATCAAGCTGCGGGACGAGGCAGCGCAGGTTGGAGAGGATGATCGTCAAGGCAAGGCCAAGAAGCTCGCGCGCGTCGAACGCGTTGTCGTCCTCCACATGGGAGATGTCAGCCTCCAGTATCTCCACCACCTTCTAGAAGAAGGCGAGGTAGCCCCCGTCGCCGCTCACCCTTGGTAGCGCCGGGGCATCCCCCACGAATTAGCGCATCACGCGTGCCGCCCGACCGGCGATGCTCGCGAACTTCTTGGCACATTGGGACTCAATCATTCGGGCGTACACCGCCTCGTCCTGGACGGCCTGAACATCGTCGGCCGCCTCCTGGACCTATCTCTGCAGCGACGTCAACTCCGCCTTGGCCTCCGCTTCGCCCTGGCGGGCGGCCTCTGCACTCTCGAGCTGAGCTTGCAGCCCCTCCACCTCCTCCTGAAGCTCGCCGAGCTTGAGCTTCTTGGCTACGGGCTCTCTAGAGAAAAGGGAAGATCAACCACCAAGCAGTGGACGAGACAACAAGGAAAGGAGGTGCAGACGAGGGACTTACTCATTAATCAAAGCCCAGCGATGACGGACGCGCGGTGACGCTGTGGGCCCTCAGCCGCTGCTCCCGGGGGCGGACGAGGGAGCGGACTGAGCCGCGCATTTCCCCCTTCCAGGATCGCCTCCTGGAGACGCCATGGAAGAGGAAGAAACGAAGGGGAGAAGAGGTTTTTCTCGGCGGAGCAAAGCAAGCAAAGAGGAAGCTCAAGATCGCAGTGCCTCCCCCTTGCCAGGGGCGGGGTAGATTTATAGGTGAACCGCGGCCACCAAGTAACGTGGGAGCGCGAGCGTTGCGCGCCCCCGGGTGCCGCGAGGTGCGTCGGCAGGCGCATTGCCGCCCACGTCGCCTCACCTCACAACCGAGCAGTCACGTTCATGAGGGCCATTCAATGAGTAACAAGAATGGCCAGCGTGGTTCTTGGAGATCGTGACATTGTGGTTTGATGCGTCATGGATGCCTCGGGGAGCGAGAGCGTTGCCGCATGGCGGCAGGACACGTGTGTCGCCTGGCCCACAGGCATTTGGGGCCAGCGATGCTTCAGGCCGCCCTCAAGGCTTTTCCAAGAAGCCAGCCCAGCGTGCCTTGGGCCCGGGGGCTATTGTCGGCGTTCTGGGAATGGGGGTACCTAGACCTGCCTGACAGGGGCCCAGGGTTGACCGACTTCATCGACCAAAAACCAACAGGCCCGGCGCAACTCAAGACAAGGTCCTCAGGAGTCAAGCATGACGCGGAGCAACATCAAGACCCACGAGGGGCCTCATAAGGACCCCTCCGGAGCGGCGGATATTCCGAGGTGAGACTCGGCCTCAGGAGTCAAGGATGACACGGAGGAAGGACAGGCGAGTGCTACGGCAACAGAAATGTTCTGTCGTCTCTTGAGCTTGTGTTGGTTTTTTCCTTGAAGAGGAAAGGGCGATGCATCACAGGAGGAGTAAGTATTTCGCTCAGTTTGAGAACCAAGATATTAATCCAGTAGGAGAACCTCGTCAAGTCCAGAGTACGTACACAAACACAAAAGAGCTTGCACCCAACCCTATAAAGGGGTTCTCAATCCCTTCAAGATTGATTGCAAAGTGAGATCTGAAGGCGGAAAGTGCAACAAAGAAAAAGTGTAAGGCTGAAAATATGGTACGAAGTAGACCCGAGGGCCATAGTGTTCACTAGAGAGTTCTCTCAAAATAGCAAATATTATGGTGGGTGAACAAATTAGTGTCGAGCAATTGATAGAACCTCGCAAAGTCATGATGATATCTAAGGCAATGATCACACATATAGGCATCACGTCCGAGACAAGTAGACCGATACTTTCTGCATCTACCACTATTACTCCACACGTGGACCGCTATCCAGAATGCATCTAGTGTATTCTGTTCATGACAAACAAAGTAACGCCTTAAGCAAGATGACATGATGTAGAGTGATAAACTCAAACCAATGATGAAAACCCCATCTTTTTACCCTTGATGGCAACAACATGATGCGTGCCTCGCTACCCCTTCTGTCACTAGGTGAGGTCACCGCATGGTATGAACCCAAAACCAAGCACTTCTCCTATTGCAAGAATCATAGATCAAGCTGGCCAAACAAAACCCACAACTCGAAGAGAATTACAAGGATATGAAACCATGCATAAGAGAGATCAGAAGAAACTCAAATGAGATTCATAGATAATCTGATCATAAATCCACAATTCATCGGATCTCGACAAACACACCGCAAAAGAAGATTACATCGGATAGATCTCCATGAAGATCATGGAGAACTTTGTATTGAAGATCCAAGAGAGAGAAGAAGCCATCTAGCTACTAGATATGGACCCGTAGGTCTATGGTGAACTACTCAGGCCTCATCCGAGAGGTCATGGTGTTGATGAAGAAGCCCTCCGTATCCGAATCCCCCCTCCGGCAGGCACCAGAACGTGCCCCAGATGGGATCTTGCGGAGATAGAAGCTTGCAGCGGCAGAAAAGTACTTTCGATGATCTCTTGATTTTTTCTGCAATTATTGGGAATATATAGGCGAAAGACCTAGGGAAGAGGTGGCCCAGGGAGCCCACAAGCCTGGGAGGTGCGGGCCCCCCTGGCCGCGTCTAGGGGGCTTGTGGGGTCCCTGGTGGCCCCTGCCTTGGTTCTCAAGTTTCCTGATCTTCTTCTGTTTTGGAAAAAATCTTTTTGGACCTCCTCCAGAAGGGGTCAAAAACACAGAAAAAACAGGAACTGGCACTTGGCACTGAGTTAATAAGTTATACAAAAAGGCATACAAAACATCCAAAGTTTGACAGGATAATAGCATGAAACCATCAAAAATTATAGATACGTTGGAGACGTATCAAGCATCCCCAAGCTTAACTCCTGCTCGTCCTCGAGTAGGGAAGTGGTAAAGACTGAATTTTTGATGTGGAATGCTACCTAGCATAGTTGTCCTTTGCAACTTCTTTCGTGTGACATGAATGTTCAGATCCGTAAGATTCAAAACAATAGTTTGCTATTGACATGAAAATAATAATACTTCAAGCAAACTAGCAAGGTAATCATGAACTTTTGAAATAACAAGACAAAGAAAGTTACCCCTACAAAATAATATAGTTTGGTTATGCTCCATCATCCCCACACAACTAATTTAAATCATGCACAACCCCGGTATTGGCCATGTAATTGTTTTCGCACTCTTACTTTCTCAAACCTTTTATAACTGTCACGCAATACATGAGCGTGAGCCATGGATATAGCACTATAAGTGGAATAGAGTGTGGTGGTGGTTGTGAGACAAAAAGGGAGGAGATGATCACATTGAATCAGCGTATCAAAGGGCTATGGAGATGCCCATTAATAGATATCAATGTGAATGAGTACGGATTGCCATACAAAGGATGCACTAGAGCTATAAGTATGTAAAAGCTCAAAAGGAGAACTAGTGGGTGTGCATCCAACTTGCTTGCTCATGAAGACCTAGGGAAATTTTGAGGAAGCCCATCATTGGAATATACAAGCCAAGTTATATAATGAAGATTCCCACTAGCATATGGTGGTGACGAAACGATAGGCTCTCAATGATGAAGAACATAGTGCTATTATGAAGCACAAGTGTGGAAAAAGATAGTAGCATTATCCCTTCTCTGTTTCTCTCTCTCTTTTTTTGGACTCTTGGGCCTCTCTTTTTTCTCTTTTTTTTATTTGGGCTCTTTGGCCTCTCTTTTTTATTCCCTCACATGGGAAAATGCTCTAATAATGATGATCATCACACTTTTATTTACTCACAACTCAAAGCTCAGAACGATGATGACTCTATAGGAAATGCCTCCGGCAGTGTACCGGGATGTGCAACGATCTAGCTTGGCGTATGACGTTGAAACATCTCGCTAGCTATCTTACGATCATGCAATGGAAATATGAGAGTGACGGCACAAGTCATGAGACGGAACGGTGGGAGTTGCATGGCAATATATCTCGGAATGGCTATGGAAATGCCATAATAGGTAGGTATGGTGGCTGTTCTGAGGAAGGCATATGGTGGGTTTGTGCACCGGCGAGAATTGCGCGGCACTAGAGAGGCTAGCAATGGTGGAAGGTGAAAGTGCATCTATACCATGGACTCACATGAGTCATGAAAAACTCACATACTTGTTCCGAAAGTTTTTATTAGTAATCGAAACAAAGTGCTAAACGCATACTCCTAGGGGAAGGGTTGGTAGGTGTTAACCATCGCGCGATCCCGACCGCAACAGAAAGGATGACAATAAATAGATCAATTATGCTCCGACTTCCTAACATAGTGGTTCAGCATACGTGCATGCTACGGGAATCACTAACTTCAACACAAGTATTTCTAGATTCACAACACCCTACTAACATAACTCTTGATATTACCGAATCCACGTCTCAAAACTAATTGAGAGGAATCAAACTTCTCTTTCTACTAATTGCACATGAATATGGAGGTTTTTGTATCCTCTTTGGGTACCTATCACCTTTGGGACTACTTTCATAGCACAAGCTAACTACCAAGTCACGCACCGCCGTGGTCTAAAAGATCTATTTGAAGCACATAGAGCAAAATTATCTAGCTCAAAAGATATAAGTGAAGCACTATGAGCATTCTAGCAAAATCACGATGAGTGCATGTCTCTCTCAAAAGGTGTGCAGCAAGGATAATTGTGAGACAACAGAAATAAAAGAGACCTACGATACAAGATGCTCCAAGCAAAACACATATAATGTGGTGAATAAAAATATAGCTCCAAGTAATGTTACCGATGGATTGAAGACAAAAGAGGGGATGCCTTCCCGGGGCATCCCCAAGCTTAGGCTTTTTGGTGTCCTTGAATTAGTCTTGGGATTCCTTGGGCATCCCCAAGCTTGACCTCTTTCCACTCCTTATCTCTTTGTCCATGAGAACATCACCGAAAACTTGAAAACTTCACAACACAAAACTTAAACAGAAACTCGTGATAACATTAGCACAAGAAAACAAACTACCACCTCTTTAGGTATTGTAGCAATCTCGATTTCTATTTATATTGGTGTTAGATTCACTACTGGAAAACAGATATTTGCCATCTGCTGCTTCTTTGCCATCGGCTGGCTGATGGCAAAGACCCTATTTGCCATCAGCTACCAGAAACCAGACGGCAAAGAGCAGGCAGAGGCCAAAGGTACTATTTGCCATCAGCCAGCTCTTTGCCGTCTGCCAGCTCACGGCAAAGAGCATGTAGGCAGACGGCAAAGAGCATGGGCGGCCCACCCCGCAGCCCCTCTCTCCCCCCTAACGGCCACTTTCTTTGCCATCTGCCTGCATGCTCTTTGCCTTCGGGAGGCGGACGGCAAAGAAGGTGCCCCCTAACGGCCGTTAGCCCCACCCCCACGCGCCTCTCTCTCCCCCTAACGGCCACCCGACACCCTCTCTCTCACCCCCGACACCACCACCACCGCCGCGCCCTCCTCCGGCCTCCCTGCGCCCTCCTCCTTCCCGGCCGCCCTGCACGCTCTCCACCGCCGACCTGCGCCCCCTCCTCCACCCCGGCCGCCCTGCACCCTCCTCCACCGCCGCCCTGCGCCTCTCCTCCTCCCCGACCGCCCTGCACCCCCTCCTCCACCCTGACACCCCTCTCTCTCACCGCCGACACCACCACCGCCACCGCGCCCTCCTCCGGCCTCCCTGCCCCACCGCCGCCGCCGCCGACGCCGACGCCACCCCCACCCCAGCGTCCCACCCCACCGCCGCCGCCCTCCTCGCGCCCCTCATCGTGCCCCTCCTCCCCATGCTGCCCTCCTCCCCCTGCGGCCTCTCCTCCCCCTGTGGCCCTCCTCCCCCCGCTAAGTTTTCTTTCTTCTTTTTTTAATAGTTTTTGTTTAATTAGTTATATGTTTTACTGAGGTTTTGGCTTAGTTTTAGTTTAGTTTAGGTTCAGTTTTAGTTTAGGTTTAGTTAGGTTAGTTTCCTATTTAATAAAGGAGAAATGGAGAAGAAGAGGAAGGAGAAAGGAGAAGAAGAATAAGGAGAAAGAAGAAGAAGAAGGAGAAAGGAGAAGAAGAAGAAGGAGAAAGGAGAAGAAAAAAATAAGAAGAAGAAGGAAAAGGAAGGGAAGGAGAAGGAAGAAGAAGAAGAAGAAGAAGAAGAAAAATAGGAGAGGAAGAGAAGAATAAGAGGAAAAAAGAAAATAAGAAGAAGAAGAAGAAGAAAACAAGAAGAAGGAGAAGAAGAATAAGAGGAAAAAAGAAAAAATAAAATAAGAAGAAGAAGAAGAATAAGAAGAAGAAGAAGAAGAAGAAGAAGAGAAAAAGAAAAGAAGAAGAAGCAGAAGAAGAATAAGAGGAAAAAAGAAAAAAGAGAATAAGAAGAAGAAGAAGAAGAGAAGAAAAGAAGAAGAAGGAGAAGAAGAATAAGAGGAAAAAAGAAAAAAGAAAATAAGAATAAGAAGAAGAAGAGAAGAAGGAGGAGGAGGAGGAGAAGGCCAAGGACCTTCTATCCTTCTCCGCCTCCTCCTTCTCCTCCTCCTCCTCCTTCTTGATTTCTTCTTCTTCTCCTCCTGCTCCTCTTTCTTCTCCTCTTTCATATTATCCTTGCTTTAATTAACCCAACAATGATATAATTAGCCCATTTAGCTCCAAAATACCATAATAAGCTCAAAATGGCACAAGAACCTTGGTTAGCTCATGAATATTATATACTTAGCTTGTTTTCCTCTAAAATGACATAATTGGAATATTTAGCTCAAAAAAGACATAATTAGGCAATTTAGCTCCAACAAGAGGAGAAGAGGAGAAGAAATAGGCAAAATGAAAAGATAGAAGAACAAGAAGAAGAGATGAAGAAGAAGAGAAGGAGGAGAAGGAGGAGGAGGAGGAGGAGGAGGAGGAGAAGGCCAAGGACCTTCTAGTCCTTCTCCTCCTCCTCCTTCTTCTTGATTTCTTCTTCTTCTCCTCCTCCTCCTCTTTCTTCTCCTCTTTCATATTATCCTTGCTTTAATTAACCCAACAATGACATAATTAGCCCATTTAGCTCCAAAATACCATAATAATCTCAAAATGGCACAAGAACCTTGGTTAGCTCATGAATATTATATACTTAGCTTGTTTTCATCTAAAATGACATAATTGGAATATTTAGCTCAAAAAAGACATAATTAGGTAATTTAGCTCCAACAAGAGGAGAAGAGGAGAAGAAATAGGCTAAATGAAAAGATAGAAGAAGAAGATGAGATGAAGAAGACGAGAAGAAGGAGGAGGAGGAGGAGGAGGAGGAGAAGGCCAAGGACCTTCTAGTCCTTCTCCTCCTCCTCCTTCTTCTTGATTTCTTCTTCTTCTCCTCCTCCTCCTCTTTCTTCTCCTCTTTCATATTATCCTTGCTTTAAGTAACCCAACAATGACATAATTAGCCCATTTAGCTCCGAAATACCATAATAATCTCAAAATGGCATAAGAACCTTGGTTAGCTCATGAATATTATATACTTAGCTTGTTTTCCTCTAAAATGACATAATTGGAATATTTGTGTTGATCGGGTGGATTTACATGTGATAGTTGTCTCGTCGCTGTGAGGTGTGCTGTGCGATGACCTGCCCGTGCGTTGTACGAGCTCCGCCCCTGCATTCGTGGGTCAGTACAAATTTCATCTCCTCCCCGCCCCTTCATTTACTGTGGCTTGGTTTCCGGATGAAACTTTCTAGATTTGGGTAATTCAATTAATTTATCAGTATGCGTGACCAGTATGCGTCTCCCGTTCGAAAGGGCGACATCTATAAATATGCATTTCTTTGCATATTTATTACCGCCATCCTTTCGAATTGTCCAACATTATCCATGGACAGCCCGAGTATGTGTAGATTGGGTTCGTTTTCCCGTATGCTGTGCTCTGGATCCGATGCGGAATTTCGTCAGTGCCCCCCTGTTGTTCTCCGGATGCACATGCTCTCTATTTATTGCGGAGATGTGTATCAGGAGAACAGCGGGGAAGTGCTGCCGAAATTTTGTGTTGGATCCGGAGCAGAGCATGGGAAAACGAACCCAATCGACACATACTCGGGTGGGATTAGGACCTATCTTTACCTATTAGCGTGTAGGTTGCCTGGACGTAATAAAAAGGGCGAACCTGATTAACCAATGAATATAAATGCTAAATTATATATAAATATATTTCTTCTGTCTTTAGTAGCTACGCAAGATGAGTGATCGTGCGTGGATGTATACCGGTCACCCTAGTCAGAAAGAGATGACGAAAGAATGGTTTTTAAAAACAAAGGAATTTGTGAAAGCCGCATTCGCAAATGGCCAGGAAAGAAACTATTGCCCCTGTCCTGGATGCGACAACTATAAAAAGACGACAGAGGATGTAATGATTAAACACTTGCAGAGGAGGGGTTTTAAGCCTAATTATACGGTGTGGACATTTCATGGTGAGTCTATACAATGCACAAGAGCTGAGTTGGTCCGTCGTTGCACGGACGAGCATGGTACTGGGATCGAAGACATGGTGCAAGACTTTGATGATGCTCAGGATTCGGAAGATGAGATGGAGGAATCTGCAAAGGCCTTTTATGAAATGTTGGAGTCTTCAAAATGTCCTCTCCATGAGCAAACTGAGCTCTATCAGTTGGATGCAATTGCACAAGTAATGGCTCTGAAGGCTTAGTTCAACTTGGGAAGAGAATGCTACGACGCGATGATGACACTATTTGGACGTTTCCTACCCAAAGGCCATGTCATGCCTGCAAACCTGTACCAGTCGGACAAAATACTTCGTGTACTTAAGATGCCCTATGAGAAGATAGATGCATGTGAGAAAGGATGTGTCTTATTTAGGAAGGAGTATGCACACTTGGACTATTGTCCCAATTCCGAGTCTTGCAGGTATCTTGTGGTAGACAACGGTATGGGTGAGAAGAGGCAGACCAAAATCGCAGTTAGTGTTCTTCGGTATATGCCAATCGTACCAAGACTTCAACGTCTTTTCATGGTCGAACAGACAGCCAGACAGATGACATGGCACAAATTGGGCAAAAGAATTGAACTAGATGCGGATGGGAATAAGATGATGGTACACACATCGGATGGGGAAGCGTGGAAACATTTCGATGGATTGCATCAGGATAAAGCGGCAGATCCAAGGAATCCTCGAGTCTGCGCCGCGACGGATGGTTTTAATCCCTTCGGCATGACGGCAACCCAATACAGTTGTTCGCCTGTATTTTTCATTCCACTGAATCTCCCCCCCGGGCAGATTATGCAAAGAAAGAACATATTTTTGACGTTGATAATTCCAGGGCCCAATTATCCGGGGAAGAATATGAATGTGTACCTGAAACCGCTTAAGGATGAATTGGAAGAAGCTTGGGAAAATGGGGTCAAGACATACGATGCCGCTAGAAAAGAAAACTTCAAAATGCATGTGTGGTGCATGTACTCTATGCATGACTTGCCAGCGTATGCGCTATTCTCTGGATGGTGTGTGCATGGAACGTTCCCGTGCCCCAATGCAAGGCAGCTCTTCAGTTTCATTGGTTGCAGGAGGGTCGGAAGTATTCTTGCTTTGACTAGCATAGACAGTTCCTGGATCCTGACCATCAGTTCAGAAAAGACAAGAAGAACTTTACCAAAGGTAAAGTTGTCAAAAACTTGGCACCACCTGCGTTCACACGCCAACAGATCCTGGATCAGTTAAACGCCCTCGAGCCTGATCCAGAGCGTCCAGGGTATTTCAAGGGGTATAATTCAAAACATTCCTGGACTCACAAGCCATGCTTCTGGGATCTGCCTTACTTCAAAGACCTCCTTCTTCCACACAATATCGACATGATGCACACTGAAAAGAATATCGGAGAGGCTATTTTTGGTACATTGTTCGACATAGATGGGAAGACAAAGGATAATATTAAGGCTAGAGTCGATCAAGAGACACTATGTCATAGACCGTTACAAAACATGCGAGAAGGCAAAGGAAAGCAGAAGTGGTCGAAGCCAAAGGCCTGGTTCAATCTTGGAAGGCCAGCTATGAGGGAAATTATCTTGTGGGTCAAAATGCACTTGATGTTCCCCGATGGGTATGCAGCAAATCTAAAGAGGGGAGCGAGTCTTGAAAAATTAAAAATCTTTGGTCTCAAGAGTCATGATTGGCACATATGGCTAGAGCGGGCAATGCCAGTGATGTTAGGATGAATGGCTAGTACTGGCGGAGCTGAGCTATTTCTTCCGTGTTCTTTGTGCGAAAGAATTGTCGCCTGGCGTGGTAGAAGACATGGAGGAGTTTGCACCGGAGTTGTTGTGCAAGTTACAGAAGATCTTTCCACCGGGCTTCTTTAATCCAATGCAGCATTTGATTTTACATCTACCGACCGAGGCAAGCTTGGGTGGGCCCGTGCAAGATCATTGGTGCTATGCAACTGAGAGGATGCAGAAGACCCTTCGAGCTAAATGTAAAAATAAGCATAGAATTGAAGCATCGATGGCTGAGGCATTCATTACTGAGGAGGTGGCAAACTTTGTGACAGCACACTACGAAGCCAAAAATCATCATTTGCATAATCCGAAGCCTCGGCACAATGATGGAGACCCTAAAAAGGTGGGTCCAACCTCAGCCTATTCAAAGGGAAGCTCGCACCAGCCGGTGCTTCAAAACCAATAACGTTGGATATCCAAGAATGGCGGAACATTTCGTTGTATATCTTCAACAACCTAACAGAAGTGCGGCCGTACATCGAGTGAGTTCTCGGTACATTTTCCCGTAACTTCTAATTCATTTGAACTGCTCTTATTCCCAGATATTTCAAACAGCCGTTACGTCGTCAAATTCTCGGATGGAGCGGTGATCGAAAATGATTTCGTCGAAGAGTATGAGCTTCTGTCAAAGACAGGAGGCGGCTATCCCGGATTCATCTCTTGGTTCAAACAAACGGTAATTATCAATAATGGACCATTTCATTCTTGGTCTAACTTGCGGCTAATGCAACAACCGTTTCGTATTAAACTTGTAGGCTAATTCAGAGTCTATGGACGCCGAATTGAGACAAGTCGCTAATGGTTTTGACTATAAGGTCCGTTCATTTGAGAAATACAACATCAACGGGTATCTCTTTCATACCTTTCCCAAAGAGCTATCTATGCCCGACCGGAAATCTACAAATTGTGGTGTCTCTGCTATCGGCGAAGGTGTTATCGAGTATTATGGAAGAGTTGAAGCAATTTATGAACTTCAATTCTATGGTGAAAACATACCGAACGTCGTAGTCTTCAAATGTTATTGGTTCCAGCCGAAAAAGACTAGAAGGACTCATGAACATATAGGACTAGTCGAAATCAATCCAAACACCCATTTAGATGTTACCGATGTCTATATTCCGGCTCAACAGGCGACCCAAGTTTTCTATCTACCGTGGGCATGCCAAACGGATAAGAATCTGGAAGGTTGGTATGTTGTTTATGAAGTGCCGCCACATGTCAGACCACCTCTCCCAAATGAACAGGATTATGAACCTCACATTAACCCAGACACATATGATGGAGAATTCTTCCAGGAAGCACGTCTTTCCAAGAAACATTTCAAGAACCGTCGTGCTTCACATAAGAACATGGAAGTAGACAGGGACAATGAATCCGACTCCAGCCCTGAGCCGGAACCAGAAGACCTGGAACTCGTAGAGGTTACTGATGCGGATGACCTGTCAATACTTCAACGATTAATGGAAGGCCTTTCACAACTTCATGCCGTTGAACCCGATGAGCACGTCATTCATGAAGACATGCGTGATAGTGATGATGATGATGCATTTATTGATGATGATTATTAGTTTGTAAGATTCACAACTTAAATTACATATATTTGAATCTTTATTATTCATTTACATATTATTATTCATGTCAGTCATTCAATTTTTTTATGTTGTACTAATTTGTTTTAATATTTATCATGGCAGGTGTTGAAAGATGGTGGGTGCGGGTCCAGAGCGCTCGACGGGTTCTTCCGAGGCGCCCCGCACGAGGGGTGGTACTTCCCTTCCACCCCTATCTCTCCGTAGAGCCTTGGCAGACAGTCTTTCGACACCAGCCGGGGGTTCTTCTTCGTCGGCGGCATTGCCCACTGGGAGAGGTGCTGGTCGGGTAGGGAGGAAGGGGAAGGGTACAGGGAGAGGTGGTGGCCGCGGAAGATCCAGGAGGACTGTTGAGCCTTCCTCGCCACCACCACCAGCTCATTCACCCGAGCATCGGACTAGTATGGTCGATCCGTTTGCGGAGGAGGCTACGGGGACTCCGGTCCAGGGGCCTAGTGTTCACGGGCATTCGTCCCATGAGACTCCGGTCCAGGAGCAGCCTCGGGTCGAGGTGCACTCGACCCAGGAGCAGCCGGAGGAGACTACGGTTCCGGAGGCTTCACCCGACGTGGAGAGGCCCGGATGGGAGCCTTGGCCGGATCGTACCGAGTTGCCGGATTGGACCGAGGGTCCGGGTGGCTCAGGGGGCGGGGATGGCGGGGATGAGCTTACGGATAGCGAGGGCGATGTGCAGGTGGACGGGGCTACCGTGTACAAGCGTGGTAGTACACGTCTCCCGGTCGCCCCGGCTACCCGCGAGCAGAGGCCGGTGATTAAACCTGAAGGAGATAGGTAAGTACATTTACCCTTTTTTTAGCTTTTTCCTTCAAGTTTGTTCAAATATCTAATGCGCTGACCTTATCATACTGCAGGGGATGGGTACACCCTCTTGGAGTCCGCAGGCCGAACTCCGTCCTTGGTGTGCTTTGTCGAACAAATTTCCCGGGGTTTGTCACGTTGCCTAGTGAGGGTCAGGTTCCTACACTAGGATTTACCTCGGAGCACTACCAGGCTGCGCAGGCCCCGCCGGAGGAGATTATAGCTGGTGTCTTGTGCCACACGAGGGCCGAGATGGTGATCAAGAGCTTTTGGGTAAATTATCCTTTTACAGAATCTAACATTAACAATATACCTAATTATTGTACTAATCGGTGTTTTCACGTTTGATTGCACACCTCCTATAGGTGTGAGGATGGATATGAGGAGGAGCGGCCAGGGTTCTCGAGGTCGAGTGTAGGCGGTTACTACAGAACTTGTGCCACGAGGCTCGGCCGCAGGCTATTCGAGATTACTACGCCACGCGTGATATTAAGAAGGAGAAGAAGGATTGCCGCGGAAAGTTTCTGAAGAAGGAGCAATACATGAAGGTAATTACCTATTCTTAAGTCCTTCTACGTAGTTTTCTTGATTTCATTCATAGGCGTAGCGCTGAAAATTCTTTCTAATAACTTACAGGTGCCCCCAAGATGGTGTGCGGATAAGATGGATTGTTGGGAGGCGTTGGTTGATGAGTGGTGCACAGGCAGCTGGCGATCCGTCCACGATAATGTGAAGGATCGGCGTAGCCAAATGGTTGGTGTGCCACACCATCAAGGCAGCGCCAACTTACTTCAGTTTGGACAAAACTGGGTATGTGATTTGCTTCATGATTCATGCAATTCATTCTTGATGCTAATATTTTGTTCCTCTCTTTTAGGCGCATCACAATAAGACTGAGATGCCACACTTGTACGAACTTTATGGCATGGCCCATACTGCCTCGTACAAGAAGGCGAAGGCATTCTATGAGTCTGACCTGGATGATCCCAGTAACTTCACCAACATATCATCCCACCAGAAGCTCGTGGCATACAGGGATGCGGGGAAGGCTACCAAAGGGGATGACTTTAACCCTAGCCAGGAACCTTTGGATCCAGAGCTGGTGATGATATCTGGTGGCGGGAGGCCCCATGGCTCGATAGCCATTGGAGATGGGATAATACATTGTCCACTCACTCTTTCGGAGATCAAGGCACGCCAGTCGAGCAGCTGTCCTGAGATAACGCGTCGTCCACGGCCAGTCGAACTTGCCATCGAGGTTAGTTGTACGGACTAAGAACACTTTCATTCATTTCATTATGTGTGTCACCATAGATCATTACTGTGGTAACGAGGAATGGTTTTTCAGGCTGCTCTTCAGAAAGAGAGAGCGGCAAACTAGGCTGCTCTTGAGAAAGAGAGATTGGCAAGCCAGGCTGCTCTTCAGGCTGCTCTTGATGAGAGGGACCAGAGCATGGCACGATTGCTTGAGGAGGAGAGGGCCCGGAATGAGGCGGGTCAATGGGCCCTGTACGAGCTTTTTGTGGTGTGTTATTTTTCACATTAGCCAAATCATGTGTGTAATGTCTGTTTCAATACTAACTGATACAACCCACTCTTCTGGGTATGTGCGAGAAGAGCGGTCAAGTCCCTCCGCCGATGCCCGTCTTCTCTTCGATTGGCACGGTGAGTTTCATTATAAACTAGTATTAATAATTGAGTGTCATCATGCTAACTGAGACATTGCAAAATATCTTTTCGGCAGAATAACTCCCGAGCGGCATCGCACGACCCTTCTCCAGGGCAACTGTCTCCAAACGAAGCCGGCGCGAGCAACCGTGGTGTTTCTCCTCCTTAATGACCACTACGGTAAGTATCTCCTCCAAACTTAGCTTGTTTTCCTCTAAAATGAGATAATTAGCCCATTTAGCTCCAAGAAGACATAATTAGTTAAATTAGCTCCATAAAGAGGAGAAGAAATAGGAAAAATCAAAAGAAAGAAGAAGAAGAAGAAGAAGAAGAGAAGAAGGAGAAGGGGGAGGAGGAGGAGGAGGAGGACGAGGACGAGGACGAGGAGAAGGCCAAGGACCTTCTAGTCCTTCTCCTCCTCCTCCTTCTCCTCCTTCTCCTCCTTGATTTCTTCTTCTTATCCTCCTCCTCCTCTTTCTTCTACTCTTTCATATTCTCCTTGCTTTAATTTCCCCAACAATGACATAATTAGTCCATTTAGCTCCAAAATACCATAATAAGCTCAAAATGGCATAAGAACCTTGGTTAGCTCATGAATATTATATACTTAGCTTGTTTTCCTCTAAAATGGGATAATTAGCCCATTTAGCTCAAAAAAGACATAATTAGGTAATTTAGCTCCAACAAGAGGAGAAGAGGATAAGAAATAGGCAAAATGAAAAGATAGAAGAAGAAGAAGATATGAAGAAGAAGAGAAGAAGGAGAAGGAGGAGGAGGAGGAGGAGGAGGAGGAGAAGGCCAAGGACCTTCTAGTCCTTCTCCTCCTCCTCCTTCTTCTTGATTTCTTCTTCCTCTCCTCCTCCTCCTCTTTCTTCTCCTCTTTCATATTATCCTTTCTTTAATTAACCCAACAATGACATAATTAGCCCATTTAGCTCCAAAATACCATAATAAGCTCAAAATGGCACAAGAACCTTGGTTAGCTCATGAATATTATATACTTAGCTTGTTTTCATCTAAAATGACATAATTGGAATATTTAGCTCAAAAAAGACATAATTAGGTAATTTAGCTCCAACAAGAGGAGAAGGGGAGAAGAAATAGGCAAAATGAAAAGATAGAAGAAGAAGAAGAGATGAAGAAGAGAAGAAGGAGAAGGAGGAGGAGGAGGAGGAGAAGGCCAAGGACCTTCTAGTCCTTCTCCTCCTCCTCCTTCTTCTTGATTTCTTCTTCTTCTCCTCCTCCTCCTCTTTCTTCTCCTCTTTCATATTATCCTTGCTTTAAATAACCCAACAATGACATGATTAGCCCATTTAGCTCCAAAATACCATAATAAGCTCAAAATGGCATA
Organism: Hordeum vulgare subsp. vulgare; assembly: GCF_904849725.1. Lineage (NCBI taxonomy): Eukaryota > Viridiplantae > Streptophyta > Magnoliopsida > Poales > Poaceae > Hordeum > Hordeum vulgare. Next base: position 130,560,092 of record NC_058518.1, read on the forward strand.
AGAACCTTGGTTAGCTCATGAATATTATATAATTAGCTTGTTTTCCTCTAAAATGACATAATTAGCCCATTTAGCTCAAGAAGAAGGAGAAGGAAGAAGAAGAAGAAGAAGAAGAAGAGAAGAAGAAGAGAAGGAGAAGGAGAAGAAGAAGAAGGAGGTGGAGAAGAAGAGAAGAAGAAGGAGAAGGAGGAGAAGAAGGAGAAGGAGCCCTCCTTCTTCTCCTTCTTCTTCTCTCCTTCTTATCCTCCTGCTTCTCCTTCTTCTTATCTTCTTTTTTCTTCTTCTCCTCCTCCTTCTCCTTCTCCTTCCCCTTCCCCTCCTCCTCCTCCTTCTTGTTTTTCTTCTCCTTGTTCTCTTCTTGCTTCTTCTCTTTCTTCTTCAATTTAGCTTATTTGTCATATATATGTTGTTGTTCTTCTTCTTCTGACTTTCTTATTCCCATTTTGCAGATTGGATGTACTACATGCATGGAAGCTGGCATTGGAGTGCTTTAGTTTCCTTTTTTATTTGAGTTGATGAACAATGTGTTGGTTCTTTGTATGTGTTGAGGAACAATGTGTTGATGAACAATATATGTGCAACTATATGTATGTATATATGGATGAAACTTTGTATGTGTTGGTTCTTTTGATATATGGGATGTACATTGATGAACAAATGGCATTGATGAGCTTTATATGATATCATATATGTGTTGTGATCTATTTATGATATATGTGCTATGAATTATATGTATATGTGCTGTGAAATAGAAAAAATAAATTAAAATGTGACAATATAGGCTCTTTGCCGTCTGCCAGCTGATGGCAAAGGCCTTTGCCGTCTGCCAGCCGACGGCAAAGGTGCCACGTGGCACCCAGCTGTGCAACCTGGGCAGTAGCAGCTAGCCATATAGTCTCTTTGTCGTCTGCTTCCTTGGGGCAGACGGCAAAGAAGAGGGCACAGAGGAGGAGGCAGACGGCAAAGAGTGGAGAGAGGGGGAGGGGAGGACCCGGCAGACGGCAAAGATGGTCGTGGAGGCAGACGACAAAGATGGAGGGGGAGGGGAGGGGAGGAGAAGGCAGACGGCAAAGATTGACGGGGAGGCAGATGGCAAAGATTGACGGGGAGGCAGACGGCAAAGGCTCCGTTAACCCCTAATGGAGGCAACGCGTGTCGGCTGCCGTCTCAAGAGCTTTGCCGACAGCTCCAAAGGAAAGCTAACGGCAAAGAGCTTTGCCGTCCGCCTTGGGCAGGCAGACGGCAAAGAAGGACCTATGCCGTCGTAGGCTGACGCAGAAATTTTGCCGGCCGTAACAATCTTTGCCGCCTGTGGTATTGTCTTTGCCGTCAGGGATACTGTCTTTGCCGTGTGTGATGGCAGACGGCAAAGAAGGTGATTCCTGTAGTGATTACTGTATTCTCACTTTTCCATGGCTAGTACCCCCCCCCCCCCCCGATACTATCCATAGTTTCATCAAAACAAGCAACCAACTCAACAAAAACAGAATCTGTCAAAAACAGACTAGTCTATAGCAATCTGTATACTTCTGGTACCTCAACAATTCTGAAAAATTACGACTTCCTCGGCAAAAGGCATATCAGCCAGCAGCAAAAAGAATAAACCCAAAATCTTTTTCTGAATAAAAATGAAAAATAATCTCGTGAGCGAAAAGTTTCTGTCTTTTTCCAGCAGGATCAAACAACCATCACCAAGACTAGTCATAAAGGTTTTACTTGGCTCAAACACAAAAAGAAATACAAAGGACACAATAACAACAAAATTATGATAGTGTGGACGCAACAAAACAAAAAGAAAAAGATAATTTCATTGGGTTGCCTCCCAACAAGCGCTATTGTTTAACACCCTTAGCTAGGCATAAGGTGATGGAATCACGTATCGTCGTCTTTGGTGCTCAAACCATAAGTAGCCCTCACCATGGATTCATAAGGCAATCTTATTTTCTTTCTAGGAAAGTGCTCCATGCCCTTCTTTAAAGGAAACTGAAATCTGATATTCCCTTCCTTCGTATCGATGGTAGCACCGATAGTCCTTAAGAAAGGTCTACCAAGAATACTAGGGCATGTAGGATTGCAATCAATGTCAAGCACAATGAAATCCATGGGTACATAGTTCCTATTTGCAATAATAAGAACATCATTGATCCTTCCCATGGGTTTCTTGACGGTAGAATCCGCAAGATGCAAATTAAGAGAACACTCCTCAATCTCATTAAAACCCAGAACATCACATAAAGACTTTGGAATCGCGGAAACACTAGCAGCCAAATCAGACAAAGCATTGCATTCATAGTTTTTGATTTTTATTTTGATAGTAGGTTCCCACTCATCATGAAGCTTTCTAGGGATAGAGACTTCCAATTCAAGTTTCTCTTCAAGAGATTTTATCATAGCTTCGATGATATGATCGGTAAAGGCCTTGTTTTGGTTATAAGCGTGTGGAGAGTTTAGCATGGATTGCATCAAGGAAATGCACTCAATCAAGGAGCAACTATCATAGTTGGATTCCTTGAAATCCAAAGTAGTAATTTCATTACTACTTAAAGTTTTAATATCTTCTACTCCACTTTCAATGCTTTTAGCAGCAAGATAGATGGACTCTGAATCATTGGGGCGTTTTTCAACGAAGGTGGATTCATATCCAGCCCCATCATCATTAGGTTTGACACAAGAAAACAAAGATTCAATGGGAGTCACACCAAGCACTTTAATATCTTCGTGATTCTTATCACAAGAACACGCCTTTTTAAGCCATTCATGTCTAGCATGAATTTGGGCGGTTCTTTCTTTGCTCTCACTCATGGAAACACGCATAGCTTTCAAAGTTTCATCCATATTGATCTTGGGAGGAGCACATCTAACTTTCAAAGCATCAATATAACTAGACATTCTATCAAAGCTCCTAGCCAAATCGTCAATTTTGAGTAGTTTTTCCTCTATGGACGCATTGAAAATATTTTGTGAGTTAATAAGCTCTTTGATATTACTCTCTAGATCATAGGGTAATCTATTGTAATTTCCATGAGTATTGTTGTAGGAATTGCCAAAGTTATTAGAGGAGTTACTAGGAAAAGGCCTAGGAACATAGTTTCCTCTAAAAGCGTTGTTGTTGCCAAAATTATTCCTACCAACAAAATTAACGTCCAAGCTAGCATTGCTACTCTCAATCAAGGAAGACAAGGGCATATCATTAGGATCTAAAGGATCACTTCTGCTAGCAACCAAATTCATTAACTCATCCATCTTAGCACTCAACGAGTTAATTTCTTCTGTAGCGTGTACCTTCTTACTAGTAGGTGACCTTTCAGAGTGCCACTGAGAGTAGTTCATCATGATATTATCTAGGAGTTTTGTGGCTTCTCCTAACGTGATTTCCATGAACGTTCCACCGGAGGCGGAGTCCAAGATGTTTCTAGAAGCGAAATTCAAGCCAGCGTAGAAGATTTGTATAATCATCCAAAGACTCAAGCCATGAGCGGGACAATTTCTAATCATCAATTTCATGCTCTCCCAAGATTGTGCAACATGTTCATGATCAAGTTGCTTAAAATTCATGATATCATTACGGAGAGAGATAATCTTAGCCGGCGGAAAATACATGGATATGTAAGCATCTTTGCACTTATTCCAAGAATCAATACTATTTTTGGGCAAAGACGAAAACCAAGTTTTTGCTCGATCTCGCAACGAGAAAGGAAAAAGCTTCAATTTAATCACATCATTATCCACATATTATTCTTGTGCATATCGCAAAGCTCAATGAAGGTATTAAAATGGGATGCGGCATCTTCACTAGGAAGGCCGGAGAATTGCTCTTTCATAACAAGATTCAGCAAAGCGGCATTGATTTCGTATGACTCCGCACTAGTGGCGGGAGCAATCGGAGTACTAACAAAATCATTATTATTAGTATTCGAGAAGTCACAAAGTTTTGTGTTTTCAGTGATGGTGACTTCAGCAAGCTAGCAAGCACACAAGCGAACAAAGAGCAACCGAGAGAAAAGGGCAAACGAAAAAGGCAAATATTTTTTTGTATTTTTTCAGAAGTGGGGGAGAGGAAAACGAGAGGCAAAAAAGGTAAATGCAAGAGATGAGTTTGCGACACTTACTTGGATGAGTTCTTGAGTTGATCCTCCTCGGCAACGGTGCCAGAAATCCTTCTGCTACGGCGACCGAAATTTTCTGTCATCTCTTGAGCTTGCGTTGGTTTTTCCCTTTAAGAGGAAAGGGTGATGCAGCACAGGAGCAGTAAGTATTTCCCTCAGTTTGAGAACCAAGGTATCAATCCAGTAGGAGAATCTCGTCAAGTCCAGAGTACCTGCACAAACACAAAAGAGCTTGCACCCAACGCTATAAAGGGGTTGTCAATCCCTTCAAGATTGATTGCAAAGTGAGATCTGAAAGCGGAAAGTGCAACGAAGAAAAAGTGTAAGGCTGAAAATATGGTGTGAAGTAGACCCGGGGGCCATAGTGATCACTAGAGGCTTCTCTCAAAATAGCAAATATTATGGTGGGTGAACAAATTACTGTCGAGCAATTGATAAAACCGTGCAAAGTCATGACGATATCTAAGGCAATGATCACACATATAGGCATCACGTCCGAGACAAGTAGACCGATACTTTCTACATCTACTACTATTACTCCACACATCGACCGCTATCTAGCATGCATCTAGTGTATTGAGTTCATGACAAACAGAGTAATGCCTTAAGCAAGATGACATGATGTAGAGTGATAAACTCAAACCAATGATGAAAACCCCATCTTTTTACCCTTGATGGTTGTTGGGTAACGTAGCATAAATTCAAAAAAATTCCTACGCATATTCAGATCTTCCTATGGAGAGACCAGCAACGAGAGAGGGGTGAGTGCATTTTCATACCTTTGAAGATTGCTAAGCGGAAGCGTTGCTAGAACGCGGTTGATGGAGTCGTACTCGCGGCGATTCAGATCACGGTGTGATTCCGATCTAGTGCCGAACCACGACACCTCCGTGTTCAACACACGTGCAGCCCGGTGACGTCTCCCGCACCTTGATTCAGCAAGGAGGAAGGATAGGTTGGGGAAGATCTCCGGCAGCACGACGGCGTGGTGTCGATGGAGAGACGAGTTCTCCCGGCAGGGCTTCGCCAAGCACCGTGGGAGAGGAGGAAGAAGGGGGGCAGGGCTGCGCCGAGGGAGATGGAAAACTATGTGCGAAACATCACCAAAACCCCACTATATATAAGAGGAGGGGAGGGGATGCACCACACCTAGGGTTCCCACCCTAGGTGGTGCGGCAGCCCCATATGGGAGAGGGGGCGGCGGCCAAGGCAGGGAAAGGGGGGGCGGCACCCTAGGTGGGCGTTGGGCCTCCCTTACACCTAGGGTTTCCCCTCCCTCCCTCTCTGGTGTGCATGGGCTGGGTGTGGGGGGCCCACCAGCCCACCTAGGGGTTGGTTTCCTCCCGCACTTGGCCCATGTAGCCCTCCGGGGCTTGTGGCCCCTCCCGGTGGGCCTCCGGAATCCTTCCGGTGGTCCCGGTACTTTGCCGATGGTGCTCGAAACATTTCCGGCGTCAAAACCCATCCATCCTATATATCAATCTTTACGTCCGGACCATTCCGTCGTTCCTCGTGACGTCCGGGATCTCATCCGGGACTCTGAACATCCTTCGGTAACCTCTTACAACAATTCCCTATAACCCTAGCGTCATGGAACCTTAAGTGTGTAGACCCTACGGGTTAGGGAAGCATGCAGACATGACCGAGGCGCTCTCCGGCCAATAACCATCAGCGGTATCTGGATACCCGTGGTGGCTCCCACACGTTCCACAATGATCTCATCGGATGAACCACGATGTCAAGGATTCAATCAATCCCGTATACAATTCCCTTTGTGTGTCGGTATAGAACTTGCCCAGGATTCGATCGTTGGTATACCTATACCTTGTTCAATCTCGTTACCGGTAAGTCTCTTTACTCGTTCCGTAGCCCGTCATCGTGTGACTAACTCCTTAGTCACATTGAGCTCATGATGATGTTATACCGAGTGGGCCCAGAGATACCTCTCCGTCACGCGGAGTGACAAATCCCGATCTCGATTCGTACCAACCCAATAGACACTTTGAGAGGTACCCGTAGTTCACCTTTATAGTCACCCAGTTACATTGTGACGTTTGATACACCCAAAGCACTCCTACGGTATCCGGGCGTTGCACAATCTCACGGTCGAAGGAAAAGACATTTGACATTATAAAAGCTTCAACATACGAACAATACGATCTAGTGCTATGCTTCGGATTGGGTCTTGTCCATCACATCATTCTCCCAATGATGTGATCCCGTTATCAATGACATCTAATGCCCATGATCAAGAAACCAAGATCATCTATTGATCAACAAGCTAGCCAACTAGAGGCTTGATAGGGACACATTGTGATCTATTTATTCACACATGTATTACTGTTTCCTGTTAATACAATTATAGCATCAACAATAGACGATTATCATGAACAAGGAAATATGATAATAACCATTTTATTATTGCCTCTAGGGCATATTTCCAACAGTCTCCCACTTGCACTAGAGTCAATAATCTAGTTACATTGTGATGAATCAAACACCCATAGCATTATGGTGTTGATCATGTTTTGCTCAAGGAAGAGGTTTAGTCAACGGGCCTGCGACATTCAGATCCGTATGTACTTTACAAATCTCTATTACTCCACTCTGGACATGGTCCTGGATGGAGTTGTAGCGGCGTTTGATGTGCTTGGTCTTCCGGTGAAACCTGGGCTCCTTGGCTATGGCAATGGCCCCAGTGTAATCACAGAAGAGCTTCATTGGACCTGACGTGCTTGGAACCACTCCAAGGTCGATGATGAGCTCCTTCATCCAAATTCCTTCATGAGCTGCTTCCGAAGCAGCTATGTACTCCGCTTCACATGTAGATGCTGCCACGACTTCTTGCTTGCTGCTGCACCAGCTCACTGCCCCACCATTCAAAACATATATGTATCCGGTCTGTGACTTAGAGTCATCCGAATCTGTGTCGAAGCTAGCGTCGACGTAACCCTTTACGACGAGCTCTTCGTCACCTCCATAAACGAGAAACATCTCCTTAGTCCTCTTCAGGTACTGAAGGATATTCTTGACCGATGTCTAGTGTTCCATACCGGGATCACTTTGGTACCTCCCTACCAAACTTATGGCAAGGTTTATATTAGGTCTGGTACACAGCATGGCATACATTAGAGAGCCTACGGCTGAAGCGTAGGGGACAGTACTCATCTTCTCTCTATCTGCTGCCATGGTCGGTTATTGAGTCTTACTCAATCTCATACCTTGCAAAACTGGCAAGAACCCTTTCTTTGAGTTTTCCATATTGAACTTCATCAATATCTTGTCAAGGTATGTACTTTGCGAAAGACCTATGAGGCGCCTCGATCTATCTCTATAGATCTTGATGCCTAAAATGTATGCAGCTTCTACAAGGTCCTTCATTGAAAACTCTTGTTCAAAGAGGCCTTTATGCTCTCCAACATCTCTATATCATTCCCCATCAATAATATGTCATCCACATACAGTATGAGGAAAGCTACAGAGCTCCCACTCACTTTCTTGTATAGACAGGCTTCTCCGTAAACCTGTATGAACCCAAACGCTTTAATCACCTCATTAAAGCAAATGATCCAACTCCGAGATACTTGCACCAGCCCATAGATGGAGCGCTGGAGCTTGCACACTTTGTTAGCACCCTTAGGGTCGACAAAACCTTCTGGTTGCATCATATACAACTCTTCCTTAAGGTTCCCGTTAAGAAACGCTGTTTTGACGTCCATTTGCCAAATTTCATAATCATAAAAGGCGGCAATTGCTTACATGATTCGGACTGATTTCAGCTTCGCTACGGGAGAGAAAGTCTCTTCGTAGTCAATTCCTTGAATTTGTTGAAAATCGTTTGCGACAAGTCGAGATTTATAAACGGTTACATTACCGTTTACATCAGTCTTCTTCTTGAAGATCCATTTATTTTCTATGGCTGGCCCGTCATCGGCAAGTCCACCAAAGTCCATACTTTGTTCTTATACATGGATCCTATCTCGGATTTCATAGCTTCAAGCCATTTGTTGGAATCCGGGCCCGCCATCTCTTCTTCATACTTCGAAGGTTCACGGTTGTCTAACAACATGATTTCCATCACAGGGTTGTCGTACCAGTCTGGTGCGGAGCGTGCCCTTGTGGACCTTCCTGGTTCAGTAGTAACTTGATCCGAAGCTTCATGATCATTATCATTAACTTCCTCTTCAGTTGGTGCAGGCGCCACAGGAACAATTTCCCGCGCTGCGCTACTTTCCTGTTCGAGAGGGGGTGTAATTACCTCATCAAGTTCTACTTTCCTCCCACTTACTTCTTTCGAGAGTAACTCTTTCTCTAGAAAGGATCCGTTCTTGGCAACAAAGGTTTTACCTTCGGATATAAGATAAAAGGTATACCCAATAGTTTCCTTAGGGTATCCTATGAATACGCATTTCTCCGCTTTGGGTTCGAGCTTTTCTGGTTGAAGTTTCTTCACATAAGCATCACAGCCCCAAACTTGAAGAAATGACAACTTAGGTTTCTTGCCAAACCATAGTTCATACGGTGTCGTCTCAACGGATTTAGACGGTGCCCTATTTAAAGTGAATGCTGCAGTTTGTAATGCGTATCCCTAAAATGATAGCGGTAAGTCGGTAAGAGACATCATAGATCGTACCATATCTAATAAAGTGCGATTACGACGTTTAGACACTCCGTTGCGTTGCGGTGTGCCAGGCGGCGTCAGTTGTGAAACAATCCCACACTTCCTTAGGTGTGTGCCAAACTCGTGACTCAAATATTCTCCTCCATGATCAGATCGTAGACACTTAATTTTTCTGTCACGTTGATTCTCAACCTCACACTGAAATTCCTTGAACTTTTCAAACGTCTCAGATTTGTGCTTCATCAAGTAGATATACCCATACCTACTCAAATCATCGGTGAGAGTGAGAACATAACGGTATCCACCGCGAGCTTCAACGTTCATTGGACCACACACATCAGTATGTATTATTTCCAATAAGTCGGTTGCTCTCTCCATTATTCCTGAGAATGGAGTCTTAGTCATCTTTCCCATGCGGCACAGTTCGCATGTGTCAAATGATTCAAAGTCAAGAGACTCTAATAGTCCATCAGTATGGAGCTTCTTCATGCGCTTAACACCGATATAACCAAGGCGGCAGTGCCACAAGTATGTGGGACTATCATTATCAACTTTACATCTTTTGGTACTCACACTATGAATATGCATAACATCGCGATCGAGATTCATCACGAATAAACCATTCACCAGCGGAGCATGAGCATAGAACATATCACTCATATAAATAGAACAACCATTATTCTCTGACTTAAATGAGTAGCCGTCTCGCATTAAGAAAGACCCTGATACAATATTCATGCACAAAGCTGGTACTAAATAACAATTATTAAGGTTTAAAACTAATCCCGACGCTAGATGTAGAGGTAGCGTGCCGACGGTGATCACATCGACCTTGGAGCCATTCCTAACGCGCATCGTCACCTCGTCCTTGGCCAGTCTCCGCTTATTCTGAAATTCCTTCTTTGAGTTGCAAATGTGAGCAACAACACTGGTATCAAATACCCAGGAGATACTACGAGCGCTGGTAAGGTACACATCAATAACATGTATATCACATATACCTTTAACGTTGCCGGCCTTCTTGTCCGCTAAGTATTTGGGGCAGTTCCACTTCTAGTGACCTTTTCCCTTGCAATAGAAGCACTCAGTCTCAGGCTTGGGTCCATTCTTTTTCTTCTTCCCGGCATCTGGCTTACCGGGCACGGCAACGGCTTTGCCGTCTTTCTTGAAGTTGTTCTTACCCTTGCCTTTCTTGAAACTAGTGGTCTTGTTGACCATCAACACTTGATGCTCTTTCTTGATTTCTACTTCTGCAGACTTGAGCATCGAGTACAACTCGGGAATGGTCTTCTCCATCCCCTTCATGTTGTAGTTCAGCATAAAACCTTTGTAGCTTGGTGGGAGAGACTGGAGGATTCTGTCAATTATAGCATCATCCGGAAGTTCAACTCCAAGTGAAGTCAGATGACCGTGTAACCCAGACATTTTGAGTATGTGCTCACTGACAGAACTGTTCTCCTCCATCTTACAGCTAAAGAACTTGTCGGAGACTTCATGTCTCTCGACACGGGCATGAGCTTGAAAAACCAGTTTCAGCTCTTGGAACATCTCATATGCATCGTGTTGCTCAAAACGCCTTTGGAGCCCCGTTTCTAAACTGTATAACATGCCACACCTAACCAGAGAGTAGTCATCACTCCGCGTTTACCAGACGTTCAGAATGTCCTGGGCTGCTGTAGGAGCGGGAGGGTCACCTAGCGGCGCATCAAGGACATAAGCCTTTTTAGCTGCTTCAAGGATGAGCTTCAAGTTGCGAACCCAGTCTGCATAGTTGCTACCATCATCTTTCAGCTTGTTTTTCTCTAGGAATGCGTTGAAATTGAGGTTGACGTTAGCCATCTACAATATTTATAAAGACAACTTTTAGACTAAGTTCATGACAATTAAGTTCATTTAATCAAATTAAGTATGAACTCCCACTTAAATCGACATCCCTCTAGTCATCTAAGTGATACATGATCCATGTTGACTAACCCGTGTCCGATCATCACGTGAGACGGACTAGTCACCATGGTGAGCAATCTTCATGTTGATCGTATTCAACCATACGACTCATGTTCGACCTTTCGGTCTCTTGTATTCGAGGTCATGTCTATACATGCTAAGCTCATCGAGTCAACCTAGGTGTTTCACGTGTGTAAATCTGGCTTACACCCGTTGTATGCGAACGTTAGAATCTATCACACCCGATCATCACGTGGTGCTTCGAGACAACGATCCTTCGCAAAGGTGCACACTTAGGGGAATACGTTCTCGAAATTTTAAGAGGGATCATCTTATTATGCTACCGTCGTTCTAAGCAATAAGATGAAAAACATGATAAACATCACAATGCAATCATATAGTGACATGATATGGCCATTATCATCTTTGCTCTTTCGATCTCCATCTTGAGGCATCGCATGATCATCATTGTCACCGGCGTGACACCATGATCTCCATCATCATGATCCCCATCAGCGTGTCTCCGTGAAGTCGTCATGCCAACTACTACTATCAGTACTACTATAGCTAACCGTTAGCAATGAAGTAAAAGTAGTAAGCACATGGCGTTGCATCTCATACAATAAATTAAGACAACTCCTATGGCTCCTGCCGGTTGTCAAACTCATCGACATGCAAGTCGTGAAACCTATTACAATAACATGATCATCTCATACATCATACATGCAACATCACAACTTTGGCCATATCACATCACATGTCAAACCCTGCAAAAACAAGTTAGACGTCCTCTAATTGTTGTTGCAAGTTTTACATGGCTGATTTGGGTTTCTAGCAAGAACGCTTTCTTACCTACGTGATAGCCACAACGATGATATGCCAAAGCTATTTACCCTTCATAAGGACCCTTTTCATCAAATCCAATCCGACTAGAGTAGGAGAGACACACACCCGCTAGCCACCTTTATGCACGGTGTGCATGCCTGTCGGTGGAACCACTCTCACGTAAGCATACGTGTAATGTCGGTCCGAGAACCTTCATCCCAGAATACCGCCGGAAAATAATAAGACTGGTAGCGGCAAGAAATTGACAAATCATCGCCCACAACCTTTTGTGTTCTACTCGTGCATAGAATCTACGCATAGAAAACCTTGCTCGGATGCCATTGTTGGGTAACGTAGCATAAATTCAAAAAAATTCCTACGCATATTCAGATCTTCCTACGGAGAGACCAGCAACGAGAGAGGGGTGAGTGCATCTTCATACCTTTTAAGATTGCTAAGCGGAAGCATTGCTAGAACGCGGTTAATGGAGTCGTACTCGCGGCGATTCAGATCGTGGTGTGATTCCGATCTAGTGCCGAACCACGGCACCTCCGCGTTCAACACACGTGCAGCCCGGTGACGTATCCCGCACCTTGATGCATCTAGGAGGAGGGAGAGGTTGGGGAAGATCTCTGGCAGCACGACGGCGTGGTGTCGATGGAGAGACGAGGTCTCCCGGCAGGGCTTCGCCAAGCACCGTGGGAGAGGAGGAAGAAGCGGGCCAGGGCTGCACCGAGGGAGATGGAAAAGTGTGTGTGAAACAGCCCCAAAAACCCCCACTATATATAGGAGGAGGGGAGGGGGTGCGCCACCCCTAGGGTTCCCACCCTAGGTGGTGCGACAGCCCCAGATGGGAGAGGGGGGCGGCGGCCAGGGCAGGGAAAGGGGGGAGGCGCCCTAGGTGGGCCTTGGGCCTCCCCTGCGCCTAGGGTTTCCCCTCCCTCCCTCTCTGGTGCGCATGGGCTGGGTGTGGGGGGCGCACCAGCCCACCTAGGGGCTGGTTCCCTTCGGCACTTGGCCCATGTAGCCCTCCGGGGCTTGTGGCCCCTCCCGGTGGGCCTCCGGAACCCTTCCGATGGTCCCGGTACTTTGCCAGTGGTGCTCGAAACATTTCCGGTGGCCAAACCCATCCATCCTATATATAAATTTTTACTCCGGACCATTTTGGAGCTCCTCGTGACGTCCGGGATCTCATCCGGGACTCCGAACATCCTTCGGTAACCTCTTACAACAATTCCCTATAACCCTAGCATCATCGAACCTTAATTGTGGAGACCCTACGGGTTCGGGAAGCATGCAGACATGACCGAGATGCTCTCCGGCCAATAACCATGAGCGGGATCTGGATACCCATGGTAGCTCCCACACGTTCCACGATGATCTCATCGGATGAACCACGATGTCAAGGATTCAATCAATCCCGTATACAATTCCCTTTGTCTATCGGTATAGAACATGCCCGAGATTCGATCGTTGGTATACCTATACCTTGTTCAATCTCGTTACCGGTAAGTCTCTTTACTCGTTCTGTAGCACGTCATCTTGTGACTAACTCCTTACTCACATTGAGCTCATGATGATGTTCTACCGAGTGGGCCCAGAGATACCTCTCTGTCACGCGGAGTGACAAATCCTGATCTCGATTCATGCCAACCCAACAGACACTTTCAGAGGTACCCGTAGTGCACCTTTATAGTCACGCAGTTACGTTGTGACGTTTGATACACCCAAAGCAATCCTACGGTATCCGGGAGTTGCACAATCTCACGGTCGAAGGAAAAGACACTTGACATTAGAAAAGCTTCAACATACGAACAATACGATCTAGTGCTATGCTTAGGATTGGGTCTTGTCCATCACATCATTCTCCCAATGATGCGATCCCGTTATCAATGACATCTAATGCCCATGATCAGGAAACCATGGTCATCTGTTGATCAATGAGCTAGCCAACTAGAGGCTTGCTAGGGACACATTGTGATCTATTTATTCACACATGTATTATTGTTTCCTGTTAATACTATTATAGCATCAACAATAGACGGTTATCATGAACAAGGAAATATGATAATAACCATTTTATTATTGCCTCTATGGAATATTTCCAGAAATCCTTCTGCTACGGCCACTGAAATCTTCGGTCGTCTCTTGAGCTTGCGTTGGTTTTTCCCTTGAAGAGGAAAGGGTGATGCAGCACACGAGCAGTAAGTATTTCCCTCAGTTTGAGAACCGAGGTATCAATCCAGTAGGAGAATCTCGTCAAGTCCAGAGTACCTGCACAAACACAAAAGCGCTTGCACCCAACGCTATAAAGGGGTTGTCAATCCCTTCAAGATTGATTCAAAGTGAGATGTGAAAGCGGAAAGTGCGATGAAGAAAAAGTGTAAGGCTGAAAATATGGTGTGAAGTAGACCCGGGGGCCATTGTGTTCACTAGAGTCTTCTCTCAAAATAGAAAATATTTGGGTGGGTGAACAAATTACTGTCGAGCAATTGATAGAACCGAGGAAAGTCATGACGATATCTAAGGTAATGATCACACATATAGGCATCACGTCCGAGACAAGTAGACCTATACTTTCTGCATCTACTACTATTACTCAACACATCGGCCGCTATCTAGCATGCATCTAGTGTATTGAGTTCATGACGAACAGAGTAATGCCTTAAGCAAGATGACATGATGTAGAGTGATAAACTCAAACCAATGATGAAAACCCCATCTTTTTACCCTTGATGGCAACGACACGATGCGTGCCTCGCTACCCCTTCTGTCACTAGGTGAGGTCACCGCACGGTATGAACCCAAAACGAAGCACTTCTCCTATTGCAAGAATCATAGATCAAGCTGGCCAAACAAAACCCACAACTCAAAGAGAATTACAAGGATATGAAATCATGCATAAGAGAGATCAGAAGAAACTCAAATAAGATTCATAGATAATCTGATCATAAATCCACAATTCATCGGATCTCGACAAACACACCGCAAAAGAAGATTACATCGGATAGTTCTCCATGAAGATCATGGAGAACTTTGTATTGAAGATCCAAGAGAGAGAAGAAGCCATCTAGCTACTAGCTATGGACCCGTAGGTCTATCGTGAACTACTCATGCATCATTGGAGAGGTCATGGTGTTGATGAAGAAGCCCTCCGTAATCGAATCCCCCCTCCGACAAGGCACAAGAACGTGCCCCGGATGGGATCTTGCAGAGACAGAAGCTTGCGGCGGCGGAAAAGTACTTTCGATGATATCTTGATTTTTTCTGGAATTATTGGGAATATATAGGCGAAAGACCTAGGGCAGAGGTGGCCCAGGTAGCCCACAAGCCTGGGAGGCGCGGCCCCCCTGGCCACGGCTAGGGGGCTTGTGGGGTCCCTGGTGGCCCCGTGCCTTGGTTCTCAAGTTTGTCGATCTTCTTCTGTTTCGGAAAAAAAAAATTGGAAGTTTCGTTCCGTTTGGACTCCGTTCAAAATCCTCCTGTGAAAGGGGTCAAAAACACGGAAAAAACAGGAACTTGCACTTGGCACTGAGTTAATAAGTTAGTCCCAAAAAGATATAAAAGGCATAAAAAACATCCAAAGTTTGACAGGATAATAGAATGAAACCATCAAAAATTATAGATACGCTGGAGACGTATCAGCGAGTAGGTGATAGCAGGAAGAAGCATTTTCCCCTTTAGTGCAAAGGGGCAGGGATGTACCGGGGTTCCCAAGGCATGTCCCAAAGGTTTCCTTTTTGGTGCAACAAGGCCATCGCCGACCGCCAACATGACATACGTCATCCCTGGACCCATCCCTGCAGCGCTGGCAGCCACTTTGCTGGCGAAGACCACCTTTGGGCAGGGGAGCATGTTGCCCTGTTCCCCTTCAAAATTGGTCGCTGTAGGAACCCTTCCCGCTGAAACGATAAGGGAAGAGGACCACGGTCGCTGCTATATAGAGAGAGAGTAGGTTACTTCGTAGAGGGGGACCCGATTCATTCGTTTGCCCACCAGCACCACACAAAGGCCACCCAGCGTCCGGAGTCCATCGAACGTTGTACTAGTTCATCCCCCAACCTCCACGAGAGGCAATCCACCAAAGCAAGAGTAGGGTATTAAGCTTCTCAGAGGCCCGAACCTGGGTAAACTGTCGTGTTCTGTGACTTCCTCACCATCGAGTGAGTTGTCTGCCATCCCCGGCGAGTAGTGAGTTAGGTGGGGCGAGCCTATGAGAGATCTTTGTACACGCCCCTGAGTTCGAATCTTTAGGGTTTTGCGGAGCCTGTAATCCGACAGGGTGCCTCAGCACTCATTGGACTGCATACATCAAAATGTATTATTTCCAATAAGTCACTTGATCGTTCCATCTCACTAGAATACGATGTCTTCAGTCATCTTGCCCATGTGGCACGGTTTGCATGTCTCAAGTGATTCTAAATCAAGTGAGTCCAAAAGATCCATCTGCATGGAGTTTCTTCATGCGTTTACAACAATAGGCATGGTTCACATGTCTCAAACGATTCAAAAAAGAGTGAGTCCAAATATCCATCATCATGGAACATCTTCATGCGTTTTATACCAATAGGACTTAAGCAGCAGTGCCACAAGTAAGTGGTACTATCATTACTACTTTGTATCTTTTAGCATCCGTATTATGAACGTGTGTATCACTACGATCGAGATTCAATAAACCATTCATATTAGTTGCATGACCACTTAAAGTATTATTCAAGTAAACAGAGTAACCATTATTCGATTTAAATGAATAACTGTGTTGCAATAAACACGATCCAATCATGTTCATGCCCAACGCGAACACCAAACAACATTTAGGTTTATCACTAATCCCGAAGGTAGAGGGAGCGTGCGATGGTGATCACATCAACCTTGAAAACACTTTATACACACATCGTCACATCGCCTTTAGCTAGTCTCCGTTTATTTCATAGCTTTTTATTTCGAGTTACTAACATTTAGCAACTGAACTAGTATCTAATACCCATGTGATACTAGGAGTAGTAGTAAAGCACACATCAGTAACACGTATATCGAATATACTTCTGTTAACGTTGCCAGCCTTCTTGTCTACCAAGTGTCTAGGGCAGTTCCACCTCAGTGATCATTACCCACATCATACAAGCACTTAGTCTCGGGTTTGGGTTCAACCTTGGGTTTATTCATTGGAGTGACAATTGATTTGTCATTCTCGGAGTTTCCCTTCATTCCCTTTACCCTTCTTGAAACTAGTGGTTTTACTAACCATCAACACTTGATGCTCCTTCTTGATTTCTACCTTCGCAGTGTCAAACATCGCGAATAACTGAGGGATCGTCATCTCCATCCTTGATATGCTATAGTTCATCACGAAGCTCAGTAGCTTGGTGGCAGTGACATTGGAGAACTATCATGTATCTTCATCTCCATGCTAAACCCTAACATCTTATATGTAGCTTGGTGGCAGTGACTTTGAAGCTCGCGAATAACTCACGGATCGTCATCTCCATCCTAAACCCTAACATCTTATATGTTCCGTGACATTCAAAACGTTTTGGACCCTCAGTTATAAGCCATAAAGCATGACACACTGAACTATCATGTAGTCATGAAAACGTGTATGTCAAATGTTCGCAACATCCACAAACGACGCTTGGGGTAGCACACCGAGTGGTGCATTAAGGACATAAGCCTTTGATATGTCTCAAACGTATCTATAATTTTTGATGGTTTCACGTTGTTATCTTTTCAACTTTGGATGTTTTGTTTACCTTTTGTATCTTTTTCGGGACTAACTTATTAACTCAGTGCCAAGTGGCAGTTCCTGTTTTTCTGAGTTTTTGACTCTTTTCAGATCTGATTTTGGAACGGAGTCCAAACGGAATAAAATCCCTGAAATGGATTTTTCGAGAACGGAAGAAGATCAGGAGGCTTGAGGGCCAAGAAAGTGGGCCCACAAGGGGCCCACAAGCCCTGTTGCCGCGGCCAGGGGGGAGGCCGCAGCAACCAAGCTTGTGGCCCCCCTGGCGTTCCACTGCCCTAGGTCTTTGGCCTATAAATTCCCTAAAAATCCAGAAAAAATCAGGACATCCACGAAAACACTTTTCCGCCGCCGCAAGCTTTCGTTTCCGCGAGATATCATTTGGAGACCCTTCCCGGTGCCCTGCTGGAGGGGACTTTGCAGGTTGAGGGCTTCATCATCAACATCATCCCCCCTCCAATGACTCGTGAGTAGTTCACTTCAGACCTACGAGTCTGTAGTTAGTATCTAGATGGCTTCTTCTCTCTCTTGGATCTTCAATACAAAGTTCTCCATGATCTTCATGGAGATCTATCCGATGTAATCCTCTTTCGCGGTGTGTTTGTCGAGATCCGATGAATTGTGGATTTCTGACCAGATTATCTATGATATATATATTTGAGTCTTTGTTGATTTCTTATATGCATGATTTGATATCCTTGTAAGTCTCTCCGAGTCTTGGGTTTTGTTTGGCCAACTAGATCTATGATTCTTGCAATGGGAGAAGTGCTTGGTTTTGGGTTCATACCGTGTGGTGACCTTTCCCAGTGACAGAAAGGGCAGCAAGGCACGCATCATGTTGTTGCCATCAAGGGTAACAAGATGGGGTTTTATCATAGATATGAGATTGTCCATCTACATCATGTCATCTTGCTTAAGGCGTTACTCTGTTCTTTTGTACTTAATACACTAGATGCATGTTTGATAGCGGTCGACGTGTGGAGTAATAGTAGTAGATGCAGAAAGTATCGGTCTACTTGTTTTGGACGTGATGCCTATAGATATAATCATTGCCTTAGATAACGTCACGACTTTGTGCGGTTCTATCAATTGCTTGACAGTAATTCGTTCACCCACCGTCTACTTGCTTTCATGAGAGAAGCCACTAGTGAACACTACGGCCCCTGGGTCTATTCACACCTATGGTTTCCACTTTTGCTTTTACTTTGCTTTGTTTCTTTGTTGCTTTCAGTTCTCACTTGGCAAACAATCTATAAGGGATTGACAACCCCTTCATAGCATTGGGTGCAAGCTCTTTGTGTTTGTGTAGGTACTTGTGATATTCCTTCACTGGATCGATATCTTGGTTCTCAAAACTGAGGGAAATACTTACCGTCGTTGTGCTACATCACCCTTTCCGCTTCGAGGGAACACAAACGCAAGGCTCCAAGGCCACGGGGGAATCCTTTGCATATTTGCCAAGGAAGTCCCTAAAGGCGTAGCCGTAGCAGAAGGATACCTGGTGCCGTTGCTGAGGAGTATAAAGACAAGAATAGTCTCCCGTCAGCACGCTTGTTTCTGGCGCCGTTGGAAGGTCTTTTGTTGTAGTACCAGAAGTATTTCTGGCGCTGTTGCCGGGGAAGGAGAGATCTACCCAAGTAGGTCTAACAAACTCATCTCTTGCATTTACTTTTTTTCCAGTTGCCTCTCGTTTTCCTCTCCCCCACTTCACATTTGCCGTTTTCTTTTGCCTTTTGCCTTTTCGTTGTCTTCCTTTACCGTTCTCTTTTGCCCGCTTCACTCGCTTTCTTCCAGCTCGTTCTTGTGTGGGATAGTCCATCAATGGCTAGACCCACTACTCCAAACGATACCCCTGAGAACGAAGTTCTCAATTTCAGGCAGAATGAGGAAGAAAATTTAAAGGACGCTTGGTACAGGATTTGCAATGCTCAAAGTAGATCCACTCGTAAGCAATCCACTACCGTCCTTCTTCACAGTTTTTATGTTGGAATCTCTCCTTGGAATAGATATATTCTTGATACCATTGTAGGCGGGAATTTTTAGGGGAGCCATACTGTTGACTCTATGGAGCTATCATGAATTTGGTAGGCTCATCCCCGCTCATGGTTAATGGAACTACCTTAACCTTGGAACACGTGATGCAAAGGCTTGACGCTATTGAAAACAAAATTGCCATAGTTGAACTTATTGAGGGTTTGGAAAGAAAGATCCACAATCAAATTACTCAGTACGGATCCAAAGTGGAAAGTATTTTAAAAAAATTAAGGGAGAGGAACCTATAGTTAATGATTCTTCTAGAATTGGCAAACTAGAGGATGTCATAAACAACTTGGGTTTCGCTTTTGCCGCTTTGCAAAATACTCCAAATCTCACTCTCAAAAAGACCGTCAAGTCTGTTTTTGTTCCTCAAGATAGTGGTGAGTCATCCAATAAAGATGAAGATCTTAAGATGATAAATGATCACACTACTTATGGTTTGAGCACCAAGGATGATTATACGTGATTCCATCACCTTATGCCTAGCTAAGGGCGTTAAACAATAGCGCTTGTTGGGAGGCAACCCAACGACTCTATCCTTTTTCTTTCTGTTTTGTGTTTTCCACACTTTCATAATTCTGTTATGATTGTGTTTTTTGTGTTTCTTTTTGCGTTTGTGCCAAGCAAAACCGTTATGATTAGTCTTGGGGATGATCGTTTGGTCATGCTGGAAAAGACAGAAACTTTCTGCTCACGAAAAGAATTTTCATTTTTTTCTGTAAGAGCTTTTGAGTTGATTCTTTTTGCTACTGATTTCTACGAAAATTCTTCAGACTGTCGCAATTTTTCAGAATTATTTAAGAACCATAAGTATAAAAGTATACAGATTGCTAAGACTGGTCTGCTGTTAACAGATTGTGTTTTTGTTGTGTTGGTTGCTTATTTTGATGAAACTATGGATAGTATCGGGGGGTATTAGCCATGGAAGATTGAAAATAAAGTAACCCAACACCAACATAAGTAGAATTTAACTTTGCTACAGTACCTAAGGAAGTGGTGGTTTGCTTTCTTATACTAATGTTATCACGAGTTTCTGTTTAAGTTTCGTGTTGTGAAGTTTTCAAGTTTTGGGTGAAGTTCTTATGGACAAAAAGATAAAGAGTGGCAAGAGTTCAAGCTTGGGGATGCCCAAGGCACCCCAAGTTGATTCAAAGATTCCATAAAAGCCTCAGCTTGGGGATGCCCCGGGAAGGCATCCCCTCTTTCGTCTTCAATCCATCGGTAACGTTACTTGGGGCTATATTTTTATTCACCACATGTTATGTGTTTTGCTTGGAGCGTCTTGTATCGTAGGAGTCTTTTATTTTTGTTGTGTCGCAATCATCCTTGCTTCACACCTAGATATAGATACATGCACTCACCATGATTTTCTCGAGCTTCACTTATATCCTTTGGTAGACAATTCAGCTCACATGTGCTTCACTTATATCTTTTGAGCTAGTTGATTTTTGCTCTATGTGCTTCACTTATATCTTTTAGAGCACGGCGGTGCGTGGCTTGGTAGTTGATCTATGCTATGAAAGTAGTCTCAAAAGGGGTAGTTATCCAAAGGGATACGAAAACTTCCACCTTCATGTGCATTGAATAGTTAGAGAAGTTTGATTCATCTCAACTAGTTTTGAGTTGTGGTTATGGTAATATTGAAGTTATATTAGTAAGGTGTTGTGGATCTAGAAATACTTGTGTTGAAGTTAGTGATTCCCGTAGCATGCACGTATGGTGAACCGCTATGTGATGAAGTCTGAGCATGATTAGTCTATTGATTGTCATCCTTTGTGTGGCGGTCGGGATCGCATGATGGTTTTTACCTACCAACCCTTCCCCTAGGAGTATGCATTGAATGCTTTGTTTCGATTACTACTAAAACTTTTGAAACAAGTATATGAGTTCTTCATGACTAATGTTGAGTCCATAGTTTTGATGCACTTTCACCTTCCACCATCCCTATCTTCTTTAGTTCCGTGCAACTTTCGTCGGTGCACGAAACCCACCATAAGCCTCCCTCAAAACAGCCACCATACCTACCTACTATGGCTTTTTCAAAGTCATTCCGAGATATATTGCCATGCAACTACCACCATGACATGTGCCACCACGTCTACATTGCCATTGCATGATCGTAAGATAGCTAGCATGATGTTTCCATTAATGTCTATGCCATGCTAGATCATTGTCACGGTACACTACCGAAGGCATTCAATATAGAGTCATCGTTGCTCTAAGTTTTGAGTTGTAAGTGTGATGATCATCATTGATGGAGCATTGTCCCATGTGAGGAAATAAAAGAGGCCAAAGATGCCCACCAAAATAAAAATAAATAAATAAAGAGGCCAAAGAGCCCATCCAAAAAAATGAGAGAAAAAGAGAGAAGGGACAATGCTACCACCTTTCCACACTTGTGCGTATTAAGCACCATGATCTTCATGATTGAGAGTCTCTCGTTTTGTCACCACCATATAGCTAGTGGGAAATTTTCATTATATAACTTGGCTTGTGTATTCCAATGATACGCTTCCTCAAATTTGCCTTAGGTCTTCGTGAGCAAGCAAGTTGGATGCACACCCACTAGTTTTCTTTAAGAGATTTCACATACTCTTAGCTCTAGTGCATCATTTGTATGGCAATCCCTACTCATTCACATTGATATCTATTGATGAGCATCTCCACAGCTCATTGATATGCCTAGTTAATGTGACCATCTTCTCCTTGTTTTTCTTGCAACCTCCACCACACTCCACACCACTTATAGTGCTAAAACCATGGCTCACGCTCATGTATTGTGTGAGAGTTGAAAAAGTTTGAGAAAGTAAAGGTGTGAAAACAATTACTTGGCCAATACCAGGGTTGTGCATGATTTAAATACATTGTGCAATGATGATAGAGCATAGCCAGACTATATGATTTTGTAGGGATAACTTTCTTTTGGCCTTGTTATTTTGAAAGTTCATGACTACCTTGCTAGTTTGCTTGAATTATTATTGTTTCCACGTCAATAGAAAACTATTGTTTTGAATCTAATGGATCTGAACATTCGCGTCACATAAGAGGAGTTACAAAGGACATCTATGCTAGGTAGCATGAAAGCATCAAAAATTCATTCTTTATCACTTCCCTACTCGAGGGCGAGCAGGAGTTAAGCTTGGGGATGCTTGATACGTCTCAAACGTATCTATAATTTTTGATGGTTTCATGCTGTTATCTTGTCAACTTTGGATGTTTTGTTTACCTTTTATACATTTTTTGGGACTAACTTATTAACTTAGTGCCAAGTGCCAGTTTGTGTTTTTTCTGTGTTTTTGACTCTTTTCAGATCTGATTTTGGAACGGAGTCCAAACGGAATAAAATCCCCGAAATGAATTTTTCCAAAACGGAAGAAGATCGGGAGGCTTGAGGGCCAAGCAAGTGGGCCCATAGGGGGCCCACAAGACCTGTTGCCACGGCCAGGGGGGAGGCCGCGCCAACCAAGCTTGTGGCCCCCCTGGCGCTCCACTGCCCTAGGTCTTTGGCCTACAATTTCCCTAAAAATCCAGAAAAAATCAGGGCATCCACGAAAACACTTTTCCGCCGCCGCAAGGTTCCGTTTCCGCGAGATCTCACGTGGAGACCCTTCCCGGTGCCCTGCCGGAGGGGACTTTGGAGTTGGAGGGCTTCTTCATCAACATCATCGACCCTCCAATGACTCGTGAGTAGTTCACTTCAGACCTACGAGTCCGTAGTTAGTAGCTAGATGGCTTCTTCTCTCTCTTGGATCTTCAATACAAAGTTCTCCATGATCTTCATGGAGATCTATCCGATGTAATCCTCTTTGGCGGTGTGTTTGTCGAGATCCGATGAATTGTGGATTTGTGATCAGATTATCTATGATATATATTTGAGTCTTTGCTGATTTCTTATATGCATGATTTTATATCCTTGTAAGTCTCTCTGAGTCTTGGGTTTTGTTTGGCCAACTAGATCTATGATTCTTGCAATGGGAGAAGTGCTTGGTTTTGGGTTCATACCGTGTGGTGACCTTTCCTAGTGATAGAAAGGGAAGCAAGGCACGCATCGTGTTGTTGCCATCAAGGGTAACAAGATGGGCTTTTATCGTAGATATGAGATTGTCCATCTACATCATGTCATCTTGCTTAAGGCATTACTCTCTTCTTTTGGACTTAATACACTAGATGCATGCTGGATAGCGGTCGACGTGTGGAGTAATAGTAGTAGATGCAGAAAGTATCGGTCTACTTGTTTTGGATGTGATGCCTATAGATATAATCATTGCCTTAGATAATGTCACGACTTTGCGCGGTTCTATCAATTGCTCGACAGTAATTCGTTCACCCACGGTCTACTTGCTTTCATGAGAGAAGCCACTAGTGAACACTACGGCCCCCGGGTCTATTCACACCTATCGTTTCCACTTTCGCTTTTACTTTGCTTTGTTTCTTTGTTGCTTTTAGTTCTCACTTGGCAAACAATCTATAAGGGATTGACAACCCCTTCATAGCGTTGGGTGCAACCTCTTTGTGCTTGTGCAGGTACTTGTGATATTCCTTCACTGGATCGATACCTTGGTTCTCAAAACTGAGGGAAATACTTACCGCCGTTGTGCTACATCACCCTTTCCGCTTTGAGGGAACACGAACGCAAGGCTCCAAGGCCACGGGGGAATCCTTTGCATATTTGGCAAGGAAGTCCCTAAAGGCATAGCCGTAGCAGAAGGATTCCTGGTGTCGTTGCTGAGGAGTATCAAGACAAGAATAGTCTCATGTCAGCACACTTGTTTCTGCCGCCGTTGGAAGGTCTTTTGTTGCAGTAGCAGCCTTCTGTACAGAAATGAGGATAATCCTCAGTTTACGAACCGAGTCCGCATACTTGCTATTATCATCTTTCAACTTAGTTTTCTCTAGGAACATATCAAAAATACAGGGGAGCTACATCGCAAGCTAATCATCTACAACATATTTTTCAAAGACATTTTGATTATGTTCGTGATAATGAGTTCAGTTAATCATATTACTTAAGAACTCTCACTCAAATTGACATCCCTCTGGTCATTCGAGTGGTACATGTTCCAAATTCACCAACCCATGTCCGATCATCACGTGACATGAGGTGGTTTCAATGGTGAACATCTCCATGTTGATCATATCTACTATATCACTCATGTTCGACCTTTCGGTCTCGTGTGTTCCGAGACCATGTCTGTACATGCTAGGCTCATCAAGTTTAACCCGACTGTTTCATGTGTGCAAAATTGTCTAGCGCCCATTTTATGTGAACGTGGAGTCTATCACACCCGATCATCACATGGAGTCTCGAAACGATGAACTGTCGGAACAATGACCCGGGGAGATATGATATGCAAATCATAAGTGACATGATATGGCCACGAACTTGTGCTTTTTGATCTCCATCTTCAAAGCACCGGCATGATCTCCATTGTCACCGGCACTACACCATAATCTCCATCATTGTGTTTCCATCAAGGTTGTCATGCCTACCATGCTTGTACTACTATTGCTACCATTGAGCGATAAAGTAAAGCATTACATAGCGCTTAATGATTGACATGTAGGTCATACAATAATTAAACACAACCTTATGGCTCCTGCCGGTTACCGTAGCATCGACATACAAGCTGATATTAACTATTAAAACATGATCATCTCATACATCAAATATATATCAGCATGTCTTTGGCCATATCATATCACAACATACCCTGCAAAACAAGTTAGACGTCCTCTAATTTGTTCTTGCATGTTTTACGTTGCTTCTATGGGTATCTAGCAAGAACGCTTCTTACCTATGCAAAACCACAACGGTGATATGCAAGTTGCTATTTAACCTTCTACAAGGACCACCTATGTCGAATCCGATTCGACAAAAGTAGGAGATACAGACACCCGCCAGCCATCTTTATGCAACAAGTTGTATGTCAGTCGATGGAACCGGTCTCTCGTGCGTGGACGAGTAAGGTTGGTCCGGGCCACTTCATCCAACAATACCACCGAATCAAGAAAAGACTAAGGAGGGAACAAATCTGAATATCAACACCCACAAACTCCTTTGTGTTCTAGTCGAGATGTCATCTACGCATAGACCTAGCTCATGATGCCACTGTTGGGGAACGTCGCATGGAAAACAAAAAAAATTCCTATGCACAACAAGATCAATCTATGGAGACTAACATCTACGAGAGGGGGAGTGCATATACATACCCTTGTAGATCGCTAAGTGGAAGCGTATATAACACAGTTGATGTAGTCGAACGTCTTCGCGATCCAAATCCCAATCTGTCCCGCGATCCCATCACGATCCGTCCCGATCTATTGCCGAACGGACGGCACCTCCGCATTCATAACACCTACATCTCGATGACGTTCTCCACCTCCTTGATCCAACAAGCGAGGACGGATAAGTAGGTGAGTTCTCTAGCAACGCGACGGCGTGACGGTGGTGGTGTAGCTGTCCCGGCAGGGCTACGCCTAGCGCTATCGAAACCGCGAACGGTGGAGAAAACAATCTAGGGAGAGAGAGGGGTTCCAAGGGCTTCATGTGTCCTCTTGGGGCGCCCCCTCCTCTCTATATATAGGTGGAGGGGCCTGGGTAACAGCCCCTCCAAGCCCTAGGGCACAGCCAAGGGGGGGAGGTGGAATCCTAGTCCCCTTCCATCCCTTCCATACAAAGGTGGAGTTTCCACCTTTCCCAACTGGATGGGCCTTGAGGGACTTGTGCGCTTGGCCCAATAAGGCCACGACATCTCCCCTTAGCCCATGCAAACCCTTGGGACATGGTAGAACCCTTGGTGGAGTTCTGGATTCCTCCGAAAGTTTTTCGGAACCTTCTAGAAGCTTCCAGGTACAATACCGGAAAACCTGAAACTTTTCCGGTAGCGAAAATATGACTTCCCATATATAGATATTTACCTACGTACCATTCCGAAGCTCCTCGTGATGTCCATGATCTCATCCGGGACTCTAAAAAACTTTCGATTACCATCACACATAACTCATTAATACCAAATTGTCACTGAACCTTAAGTGTGTAGACCCTGTGGGTTCGAGAACTATGCAAACATGATCGAGACACTCTCTGGCCAATAACCAATAGCGAGACCTGGATGCCCATATTGGCTCCTACATATTCTATGAAGATCTTTATCGGTCGAACCACGATGTCAAGGATTCAATCAATCCCATATATTGTTCCCTTTGTCCATCGATATGTTACTTGCCCGAGATTCGATCATCAGTATCTCTATACCTAGGTCAATCTCGTTATCGGCAAGTTTCTTTACTCATGACGTAATACAAGATACCATGACTAACTCCTTAGTCACATTGCTTGCAAGCCCATTGTGATGTTGTATTACCGAGTGGGCCAAGAGATACCTCTTCGTCATATGGAATGACAAATCCCAGTCTTGATTCACGCCAATCGAACAGAAACCTTCGGAGATACCTGTAGATCACCTTTATAGTCACCCCGTTATGTTGTGAAGTTTGATACACACAAGGAATTCCTCCGGTGCCCGAGAGTTGCATGATCTCATGGTCATAGAAACAGATAGTTGACATGCAGAAAAAAATAGCAATAAACTGACACGGTCATATACTACGTTCATAGTTTGGGTCTTGTCCATCACATCATTCTCCTAATGATGTGACCCCGTTATCAAATGACAACTCATGTCTATGGTCAGGAAACCTTGACCATCTTTGATCAACGAGCTAGTCCTTAGAGGCTCACTAGGGACATTGTGTTTGTCTATGTATCCACACATGTATCTGAGTTTCCAATCAATACAATTATAGCATGGATAATAAACGATTATCATGAACAAGGAAATATAATAATAGCTAATTTATTATTGCCTCTAGGGCATATTTCCAACATGATCTTTCCTAAGGGGAAGGGGATGTACGGAGCATCCCACGGATATCACCATGGCAAGACTCCCTTTCCCAAGTGACACGTGATACATCTACTTCATGCATACAAAGGTGAATCTTCTCGTTTACATGTGTCAGCTTGTGCCCCTCGAGGATGGTATACTAATTGACACTCCTCTCATGTTCATGCATAGGTATTGTTTGAGCTTCACCGATGATACGGAGGAGTGCCAGCAGCTACGTATGACTACACCATCCGTGATGACAGTTTGGAAGCGGAGACGGAAGAAGACGGTGTCCAGAAGCTAGAGAAAGTGCAAGCCTGCACTTGCCCGAATCATCCGGACCACGGCCGAGATCGTCCGGGACGACATCAGTACACCATCGGTGAAGCCGGATCATCTGGACCACAGTCCGGATCATCCGGAAGATGCCCGGATAATCCGAACCCCGGCCCGGATAGTCCGGCCCTACCCGTGCGCATGATGAGCCTTTGGCCTTGTATCCCCCTCTCAATTACCCCATCGTGGTTGGCATATATACTCCGCCCCTCCTCCTTTCTAGTGTTAGCAATGATTTAGCATCTCGTTGAGCATTGCTCCTTCCACTACCTCTCCGATGGAGATACCTCCGTGTGAGAAGATCCCCTAGTGGATGTCAAGGCCCCTTGTGAGGGAAGATCCCCTAGTGGATTCAAGCCCCCATCTCATCATGGGATTTGGGATGAACACTATCATGTATCTTAATTTCCTTTTTTGTTCATATACCCTTGTGGATCTTGTGTGTGGTGAGTCTAGTGGATATGTGATTGGACTTGTCTTTTAGTGTTCCCCCTTGTGATTTCTCCCCATTCATCCACGTGTTCTTCGTGTTCTTGAGGGGTGACATCTTCGACTTTTGCTACAGTGATGATTGTAATTAAGCGACAGTGATCCTGCGCTAATGATGCCACATCATCGTTAAATATATCAATGATCTCGTGTTGGTTGAAACCGAATCAAAGTTCGAAAGTTTAGATTAAAGTCGGACGAGGAAAGATTTTATGTTGTTGAGATAACAACGTCGGGGAGTTATAAAAATTCCCCAACGGATTATAATATTAAATCTGGCGCTTTTGAAATTATTAGTAATCCCAATATATTTAAAAGTGGAGCTTTAAAAGAAATGAATAAAAGAAAGAATTAAAAGTATAAATAATAAATTATAAAAGAAAGTAAATAACATTTAATAATAAAATTAGATAATAAAAAGAATTATAATTAATAATAAAAAGAAAGTATTTAAAATGAAAAAAAAGAAAAAAGGGAAAAGAACACCCTCCCCGTGGCCGAATTGGGCCTACCACGCCCCCCTAATTCGGCCCACCCCTCCTAGGGTATAAAGCCCGAGGAAGGGGCAACCCTAGAGACAACCCGAGGCTCCCCTCGTTCCGAGCCGCCGCCGCCCCAACCCCCACGAGAGAACCTCTCTCTCTCTCGGCAGCACCCCCTCCCCACCTAACCTCCCGCACGAGAGAAACATCTTTCCCTCTCGTTACCCCCTCACAGTCCACCGACGAGGCTCCCCACCTACCCCTCCCATCGATCTCTCATCTCCCTCTCGGTACACCTCCTCATAGGGGCCGATCCCACCTCTCGTTCTCTCCCCACCGACACTTTCCCCTCGAGCCTCACCCCACCAACCGCATCTCCGTCCTCCCGATTCCCCACCACAACCTCCTCCCCTCGGCTCACCTCCCTCCTAGAGCCCCCATCGATCCCGCCGGCGGCTCCGAGATCCCCCGTCGACCGAGGCCCCCTGGTCACCCCGCCGACCGGCACTCCCCCTCACTCCCCTCGGCCCCAACTCCCAGGGACCGAGCCCCTACCCCATGACAACACCTCCACCCGAGCCCCTTCCCCACCCCCGACCAAACACCCCCGGAACCCCATCTCGTCGGCCGAAGCTCCCCGTATATATGCGGCTCCATCCCGGGGGCACTCCTCACCGGGGCCCCTCTCGGCGACTCTCCTCGCCGGCAACGACCGTCATCACCGGCACCACCGTCACCACTGTCACCCCCTCGTCCTCCTCGCCGTCACCTCCGCCTCCCGAGAACTCCGGCTTCACCGGGCCCTCTCGTAAACGTCGGTGAGCCCCTCCTCGGGCTCCTCCCACCTTCTCCTTCCTCGCGCCGTCCTAGTTCCATTCCGACAAATGGCGTTCCGATCCGACGCCGTTAGGTTCGTGTAGGCGATCTTAGAGATATATCTCTCTCTGTGTGAAGTTGAGCATTTGTTAACAAAGAGATGGGAGTTGTGAGATGAGATAGAAAGAAATAAAAATAAATGTTGTATTGCGTATGTATGTATGTATAAATGGCATACGTATTTTGTATGTATGAGATGCACGTATGTATGTGTTTTTGTATGTCGGTATATGGCGGTATACGTTATTTGTATGGATATGTATGTGTGGGTAAATATGTGTATGTGGCCTAATCCACTTACCGGTGGGGCCAACTCACCCCGTTGTCTATGACACGGAGGCCCCACAACCTCTTTTAAGAAATGTGAAAAATTAAAATATGAAAATAAAAATAATGTTTTTATTAAATAAATAAATAGATATATTAGTTAATTAATTGGGTAATTAGAATAATTAGAGTATGACACGTGGGTCCCCCACTAAATTAATCTAAGTAATTACTATTTAATATTAATTAAAAACTTGTGTCTATGACGTTTGGGACCCACGGGTGAGTTGACCAGTCAACTGCGGATGTTAGCATGACATCATGCTGATGTCATAATTGCTTTTATTTAAATTAATTTAATTGGTTTTTAATTCCTAATTAATGAATAAAACTTTAAAAATTAATATAAATTAAACCGTAAGTCAGATCAAAACATTTTCAACATGAAAGTTGATCAGCAGAACGAGACGAACCCGGATACACGGTCCATTCGTCTGTCACGCGTCCCTAGCATAGCAAACGTGGAACATTTTCATCGTTTCCAGTCTGACCGGTAGTAGCCCGAGACCCGGAAAATATCGTCAGATATTCTTCCGACCCGTCTATGACGGATGTTGCTGCGCTAGCTCATGTCTAGCATGCATCTTGCCATGTCATGCATTGTGTTGCACCGTTGCTATTATTTATTGTTTCTTCCCCCTCTTCTTACCGGTAGACCCCGAGACTGACGCTGCTGCCGGGTACATCTACGACCCTGCCGATCAATCCTTTGCCCAGAGCAGCAAGGCAAGAAAACCCCCCTTGATCATTCCTATATCGCCTATGTCTTTCTTCCTAGTTCTTGCATTAGTATTTTGCTACTGTTGTAGATAGCTCATATATCTGATGCATAGCCTATTTTTGATGAACTGCTACTTTCAGTCCTATACCTTTAGTCTGTTTAGTATAGGTGGAACAGTCATCCCCTCGACCCCGTAGTCCAGTTGCCACTTGCTTTTAAATCTCCATCCCTGATCGCCGAGCCAGACCCGACACAGCACATACACCCGCTTAGTTGTACGACGCTACAGAGATACTATCGGGTATCGAGGGTGACAACTTGCTATCTACTCCTGATGTTATCTCTGTAGTATAGCTAGTCGGTCGTGGTTATAGAGGGTGATTCCTCTTTCACCATTTCCGACGATGCCTCTATCGCGCAACCCCTCAAGTGTGGGACCCCCGAGGGTGATTCCTCTAAGCCCACCTTGACGGATACATCGTTCGGAATCCAACGAGGGTGGTACCTCGGATTCCCCCCCAATGTTACAACCACACAGTTTCTTGACCATGTTAATGGGATCATTGGTGATTAGTTGTTAAGACGGGTGGATTCCCGCGAGACTGTGTTGTTGGCCTAATTAAAATGTTAATGGATTCGGGTATTTGATCTAGGTTGGTCGGAGACCTTTTCGCACTAACCGTGTGCGTGGGAAGAATTATGGGTACTCGGCATCGCGGTATCAGCCGAAGCTTTTCAAATGTCAGCAACATAGTGGCGCTCGCCCGAGTTGTCCTGAGATGCATTGCGCTTGTGATTAAGGGATGCTAGGACTGACGTCAGTCGCCCTCGCATCATGTAGGAGCGCGGAGGGGAACTGGGCCCATGAACCCTTTGCTCTTAGGATTTAGACCGGCGGGCTGGCCTCTCTGATTAGTCTTAGGTGGGGCTGCAACGTGTCGATATTCCGAGGCCGGGCAGGACCCAGAAAAGTGTGTCCGGCCAGAGGGTTATCGAGCGCGTCGGGACATGTGGTGCACCCCTACAGGGATGAAAATTAACTATTCGAATAGCCGTGTCCACGGTTACAGGACGACTTGGAGTTGTGCCCTGATCTTATACAACTACAATTGTTACTTAACTGGATCATTAGTTGCCTCGGGATTGCTTCCTTGCAGGGAGCCGAGGGAGGATCTGTGGGCGTGACTTCACTTTAATACTGTAGCAACAATATGACTAATAATAGTGTTACCTGTTCTACTCTCGTCTATTGCTGCAAGACCCTGAAGATGCTAGTCGTTCATAGGACTAGGCCTTCTCTCTCTATTCTCGCATTGCTACAGTCAGTCCACATATAAACACCCCCCTCCTTTGATACTGATGCATGCTTAGAATATTGATGATGTAAGACTTTCGAGTACTTTGGAAGAGTAATCATCGCTGCTTTGCTCCCCCTTGTCCCCTTGATCCGTTTGTTGCGACCAGATGATGGAGCCCAGGAGATGGAAGTCCCTGCCGACGACGACTGCTACCCCGACGGTGCCTACTACTACATGGAGGCCGCTGATGATCAGGAGTAGTTAGGAGGTTCCCAGGCAGGAGGCCTCGCCTCGTTCGATCGTTGTATCTTTTGTGCTAGCCTTCTCTAAGGCACCCCATGTTTATGTCTGTACTCAGATATTGTTGCTTCCACTGACTCGTGTGTTTATCGAGTTTCCGTATTCTAGCCCTCGAGGCCCCTGGCTTTAATATGAAGTTGATATTGTTTTATTTGTGTCTAGAGTTGTGTTGTGATATCTTCCCGTGAATCCTTGGGTTTGATCGTACGCATTTGCGTGTATGATTAGCGTACGACTAAACCGAGGGTGTCACAAGTTGGTATCAGAGTCGACTGCCTGTAGGTAACCCCCTTTCCAACTCCTTGGCCGAAGTTCAGTCTAGTGTTTGAAAAACTTTACTAACACTCATGTTGTGGCTTACGGGCCCACATATCAATTGGGTGGTATTAGTATCTTTTACTCCTTTCCTATACTCTGGACTCTACTCTCTTTTCTCTTTCGGGTCAAAGATTGTACTAACTCTAACATTAGGTTCTCGCAATCACATCGACCCGGAGCGCTGGACTATCTACTCTTTTCTCCTGAATATATATAACACACAATGTCATTTGACATCCGTCAATCTTATTTTCAGATGCGTCCCGCAAGACAGCACGTGCACTTGACACAGGCCACTGAGACGACTGGGTTCCCGGCTATTTTGGTCGACCTCATGACCAGGCTGGGATATCGCTGGTACCCCGAGTACACTGTGTTCGAGGATTTCCGCGAGTACAACCAGTACCAGTACCAGTACCAGGCTGAGGTTCGCGTCTTCGACCAGATGGGCGGCGAGACCCTCGAGCGCCACATCTTCTGTGGTATTGGAGTGTCAGTCGAGATGGCCGTCCATGATGCGGCCTACATCGCTATCACCCGCCTCCGTGGTGCGTACCCTCACCTGGAGGAGATCCCTTTCAGATACATCCCGCATGCTCCTGCTGGGGATGAGATTGGGTCTGATCTTACCGCTTATGCTTCTGACGTTCGGGAGCGCAGCGACCGATCCTACGTCGCTGTCTGCGCCCCCTATGTGACACGTCGCTACGACGCGCGGTTTCTGGTGCAGTACACTGAGGCACTGGATCGTGCTTTTCAAGCTCTGACTGTGGAGTGATGTTTGCTGTGTATCCCTGGCAATGGTGCCCGAAATACTTCTGCTACTGCACAAAAGACCTTCCAACGGCGCTAGAGATAGGCACGTCAACGGGAGAATAATTGGCTTGATCTTTCTGCTACGGCTACGCCTTAAGGGACTTCCTAGGAAAGTATGCAAAGGATTAATCCCGTGGCCTTGGAGCCTTGCGTTGGTGTTCCCTCGAAGCAGAAAGGGTGATGTAGCACAGCGACGGTAAGTATTTCCCTCAGTTTGAGAACCAAGGTATCAATCCGGCGGAAGAGTATCTCAAGATCCTGCACAAACACAAAAGCTTGCACCCAACGCTATGAAGGTGTTGTCAATCCCTTATAGATTGTTTGCCAAGTGAGAACTGAAAGCAACAAAGTAACAAAGCAAAGTAAAAGCAGAGTTGTAAACGATGGATGTGAATAGACCCGGGGGCCGTAGTGTTTACTAGTGGCTTCTCTCATGAAAGCAAGTAGACGGTGGGTGAACAAATTACTGTCGAGCAATTGATAGAACTGTGCAGAGTCGTGACGATATCTATGCAATGATTATTTCTATAGGCATCACGTCCGAAACAAGTAGACCAATACTGTGTGCATCTACTACTATTACTCCACACGTCAACCGCTATCCAGCATGCATCTAGTGTATTAAGTCCATCAGAACAGAGTAACGCCTTAAGCAAGATGACATGATGTAGAGGGATAATCTCAAACCAATGATAAAAACCCCATCTTTTTACCCTTGATGGAACTGCTTGATGTGTGCCTTGCTGCCCCTACTGTCAGTGGGAAAGGTCACCACGTGGCAGAACCCAAAACCAAGCACTTCTCCCATTGCAAGAATCATAGATCTAGTTGGCCAAACAAAACCCAAGACTCGGAGAGACTTACAAGGATATCAAATCATGCATATAAGAAATCAGCAAAGACTCAAATATATATCATAGATAATCTGATCACAAGTTCACAATTCATCGGATCTCGACAAACACACCGCCAAAGAAGATTAAATCGGATAGATCTCCATGAAGATCATGGAGAACTTTGTATTGAAGATCCAAGAGAGAGAAGAAGCCATCTAGCTACTAACTACGGACCCGTAGGTCTAAAGTGAACTAGTCACGAGTCATTGGAGGGGCGATGATGATGATGAAGAAGCCCTCCACCTCCAAAGTCCCCTCCGGCAGGGCGCCGGGAAGGGTCTCCAGATGAGATCTCGCGGAAACGGAAGCTTGCGGCGGCGGAAAAGTATTTTCGAGGCTCCCCTGATTTTTTGCAGAATATTTGGGAATATATAGGCGCAAGACCTGGGTCAGGAGGCGGCCAAGGTGGCCACAAGCTTGCCCACCGCCGCCTCCCCCCTGGTGGCGTGGTGGGAGCTTGTGGGATCCCTGGGTCCCACCTGGCTTGGCCCAAAGGCTCCCTGGACTTCTTCCGTTCGGGAAAAAAATCATTTCGGGGTTTTTCTTCAGTTTGGACTCCGTTCCAAAATCAGATCTGAAAAGAGTCAAAAACACAGAAAAACAGGAACTGGCACTTGGCACTAGATCAATAAGTTAGTCCCAAAAAAGATATAAAAAGGTACATAAAACATACAAAGAAGGCAAGATAACAGCGTGAAACCATCAAAAATTATAGATATGTTCGAGACGTATCATGGAGCTGTATGCTACGCGCGCTCGTCTTTACAACGCGTTGACAGAGAGGCAGCCATCACACTGCCCGAGGGTTCCCCTATGCACATCCGCGAGCCGAGCAGGACAGAGCTACCATCAGCTCTCGAGTGGACT
The DNA here is from genome assembly GCF_904849725.1 of Hordeum vulgare subsp. vulgare. Classification (NCBI taxonomy): domain Eukaryota; kingdom Viridiplantae; phylum Streptophyta; class Magnoliopsida; order Poales; family Poaceae; genus Hordeum; species Hordeum vulgare. The sequence continues at coordinate 130,594,980 of NC_058518.1, forward strand.
GATGTTGGGGGTAGAACCCCTGCACTTGGACTTCAGCTCCTCGACTGGATGCGGTGCCCTCACCAGAGTCACAACGGGACACAGGGTCATGTCCCTACCTTCTGTCACCGCCAGCTACCAGGATTCGTTCGTCCTCTCCGACGTTGATGTAGCCTTATCGCTATATCTCGTTGTGGTACTCTTCCACCGCGTGCGTGCGTGCCGCCTAATGAGTCCAGGGTATCATCTAATGCATCCAGGCTACCGTCAAATTTTGAATTTGTAATCGTTAGTGTGTAATCGAACTTATGTATGTGTCTGTATGTCGAACTCAACTACTATGGAGTATCTATCGCATTTCCCTTTCATCATGCTTGATTACTTCATGAATGCGTGCGATGCCTTTGCAATTACTTTAAGCTAAACTACCCCTTTTGAATATTTAACAGGATGGTTAGACCAGCTGGCCGCCCGAGTGCCCTTGCCAACGATGCACCACCCCCGCCTCCTGAGTATATGGCGGGGATGATCCAACAGTTTGAGCTGAACCGCCAGTTTATGCAAGGGCTCATGGATCAGTTCCAAAGGCCGAACATGAACCAACCGCAAGGCGTGACACTGCAAGACTTCTGCCGCCTCAACCCTGCGATCTACCGCAGCTCAACTCAGCCTCTTGATGCTGATGACTGGCTCCGTGACATTGCTTACGAGCTGGAGTCTGCCAATGTGCCCCTGGCGAGCTATGTCAACTTGGCCGCCTACTTCCTAAAGGGTCCCGCTGCTCAATGGTGGGACAGCCACAGGCGCTCTCAGCCCGATGGAACTCTCATCACTTGGACAGAGTTCAAGGTTGCTTTCCGTGCTCGCTACATTCCTCAGGGAATCATTGACCGGAAGAAGCGTGAGTTCCACAACCTAGTCTAGGGCAACAAGACCGTGGATGCTTATCAGCGGGAATTTCTGGACTTATCTTGCTATGCTGAAGAAGACATTGCAACTGATGCACGCAGACAGGAGAAGTTCCATGAAGGCCTCCACCCTGATATCAAACTGACACTCCTCGTTCAGGACTATGCTGATTTCGCCACCCTGGTGAACAAGGCTATTCAGGTTGAGACTGGTCTGCAGGATTACAAGGATAGCAGCAAGCGCAACCCTGACACGGGCTCATCTTCGGGCTCATCTACAAAGAAGCGGAAGATCTGGATTCCCAACAACATGTAGCATGCACCTGCTCCAGCTGTGAGGCTGTCCTATGCTGCACCTCGCCTGCCTCCTCCACCACCTAGGCAGCCGAGGCTTCTAGCTCCACCGCCCCGAGTTCCTCCTTCCAGTCCTGAGGACGGGCTGTGATTCAAGTGTGGCCGTCCAGGTCAACATGCCAGAGACTACAGGCAGAATCCAAATCAGCTGACACTTCCCTCAACTGGCAGTGGCAACAACAAGAATCGCAACTTCAACAAAAGCCTGCTTATGTTCGTGGTCAGGCCAACAACATTGATATGGGTCAAGCTCAAGACCAGCCTGCTACCATGATGGGTAGACTCCTCGTTAACTCAGTACCTGCTTCTGTATTGTTTGATACAGGAGCATCACATTCCTTTATGTCGGAAAATTTTGCATTCATGCATGGCATTAAGTATGAAGAGATGAACGTCCCAACAGTGGTAAGCACCCCCTCGGGCCAATGCCGACCCTCCATGGTCTACCCCAATGTCCCCATTGAAATTGAAGGATTGGAATTCTTTGCCTCTCCCATGTTATTAAGTTCTTCCAACATTGATCTCATACTGGGGATGGACTGGTTGAAAGCTCATACGGCATCGGTCGTTTGTGCCACCAAGACCGTCCACCTCCTACACCCTTCAGATGAATTAATAAGCTGCCGTGCTCATCTCGTCCGTAATGTGAGCCACGGCTGTATGCTTTGAATGCATTAAATGCGTCGCCTTTTGAAGGGATTGAAAACATTCCAGTGGTCCGAGAATTTCAAGATGTCTTTCCAGAAGAACTTCCGGGGATTCCCCCTACTCGAGCTGTCGAGTTTGTCATTGACTTGGTACCCGGTACCACTCCTATTGCCAAGCGTCCTTATAAAATGCCACCACATGAACTCCTTGAACTTAAGCAAGAAATTGACAACTCGCTTCGTTTGGGTTTCATTCGTTCGAGTTCCTCTGCTCGGGGAGCACCTTCTCTCTTTGTTAAGAAGAAGGATGGGACAAATCGATTGGTTCAAGACTACCGTCCTATTAACCAGGCCACTATCCAAAACAAATATCCTCTCCCTCGGATAAATGATTTGTATGATCAACTTGCTGGTTCCACCGTCTTCTCTAAGCTCGAATTGAGAATGGGATACCACCAGATCCGTGTTCGCAAGGAGGATATTCCAAAGACCGCCTTTGTTACTCGATATGGATCATACGACTACACCGTCATGTCCTTCGGCTTAACCAATGCACCGGCAACCTTATCTCGATTGATGAACTATATATTCATGGACTACCTCGACAAGTTCGTCGTGGTATATCTGGATGATATTCTGGTATTTTCGAAGAATAAAGAGGAACATGCCGAACATCTTCGTCTTGTACTGGATAAGATTCGGGAGCATAAACTCTATGCGAAGTATTCCAAATGTGAATTATGGCTAGATGAAGTGACCTAACTTGGCCATGTGATTTCCAAGGATGGTATTGCAGTCAACCCCGAACGAATTCAAGCTATTCTTGGCTGGACTCCCGCGAAGAATGTCAAGCAAGTCAGAAGTTTTCTCGGACTCGTCAGCTATTGCCGTCGATTTGTCGAGAACTTCTCCAAGATTGGGAAGCCCTTAACCAACCTGATTCACAAAGGTGTTAAGTATGAGTGGACTGATAAATGTCAGAAAGTTTCCAGACACTCAAGGACAAACTGACATCTGCTCCAGTACTTGCTCCTACGGATACAAAAATGGATTTCGTCACATACTGTGATGCTTCTCGTCAAGGAATAGGTTGTGTCCTGATGCAGGATCGCAAGGTGATTGCTTATGCTTCACGTCAACTGCGTGCTCATGAAGAGAACTACCCAGTTCATGATCTCGAGCTTGCCGCAGTTATTCATGCACTGAAAGAATGGCGACAATACCTTGTCGGTACGCGCTGTGAAATCTACACCGACCATCAAAGTCTGAAGTACTTGTTCACTCAGCCTGAGTTGAATCTATGTCTACAAAGATGGATGGAGCGTATAGCAGATTTTGACTATAGTATATCATATACCCTTGGTGTGACAGCCCGAGACCGACGTTCCACAAGATTCCCCTTTTCTTTCCGTTCTCGTCGTGTGGTTCGTCTGTCTCTCGCATTCATCATCGCATCATGCGCATCATCTGCATAGCATCGGCACTCCGTTGCCGCCAGCTTTCAAAACTTGCATCCGTTATTAGTTGCCGGTTCTCTCCGCGTTCGTCAATGTCCGTTTTGAGCCCGACCACACACGCACGCACCCGCGGCATCGTTTAAATCTTGTTTTTAAAAGTGTGTGTAAAACTTCCTCTGATCGGGTTGAAACTTGGCGCGCGGTCTTATTTAGTTCCAGGTAGGCCGCCTGCCAATTTTTGTCGCAATCGGAGTCCGTCTGGTACCTGAACGGTCGTCCGTAGCGGCACCGGATTCGGTTCATCATCAGACGTTTTTCGTTGTTTTAAACTCTGTCGTCGGGTTGCCCGTATTCCCTCTCATCGACCCCACGCGCAGCCTAGCCCGAAACCCCTCTCAGAACCCGAAATAGCGATCGTAACCGTTAGGTCCAGATCAATCCAGTAATACGCCAGTCCATCATCGGTTTGTCCATTGGATTCCCTAACCTAGTTATTCTCGGCCGTTGGATCTACATCCGAGGGTCCTAATAGACTCTAGCCCAATACAATAGCTATATACAGAGACGTCCAACCCTAATTCCTAGGGATCTTGTCCCATCATCGCGCTGCCACCCACCTTGAGTTCCTCATCCCACCAACCCACGAACAACCACATCCACCACTCGCTCAGTGCAGCTTCGATCCCCATGTCGGACTGCGGGGGCGCGTCCAGGCGAACGAAGCACCGTGGTGCATCGTGTCCAGCACCCGGATGCCCAACCGCCCATGCAGCCAAGCCGCCGAACCAGCAGCGCCGCCGCACTTGTGCTGGCCGCGAGACCCTAAAGGCCCGGCATGTCTCTCTTCCTACTTCCCTTCCCTTCCTTCTCCTTCTCTCCTCACCTCTCTCTATGTCGATCTGCAGGAGCCGCTGCTAGAGATGCTCGTTGCTCGCCATGGCACTGCCCGCCGTCGCCTTGTGGTTGCCACCCCGGTCTGAATCTGGATGGATTAGGTCGGCCCCGCCTCATTTCCGTCGCGCCCGACAACGAGAAGAACTGGTGGATCAGCAGGTCCCCTGCCTTGCGCTCGTTCTCCTCCTCCCTCTCTCTTTCTCTCATCTCCCCCTCATCTCTGCTTCCTCTCTCTGTGTCAGGAACCGAACTGGCCGCCCGATCTTCGCGTCCGCGCCGCCCCAAGCCTCCTCGTCGCCGGGAATGGAACCCCCGGTGTCGGGTCTATCGAACCCCGCCGTTCCCGCGCCCCCGGACCTCATCCCCAAGCGGATCCCGCCATGGAATTCCCTGCAGCTCCGCCCTGGCAACAGAAGGCTCTGTCTTTGTTTCTTCAGTTTTGTCAGATTCGCGCAAGGTATATGTCATACAGAGTAGAACCCACGTTTTATCATGAAGACTAGTTAGTCCAGCTGGTTGGCTCTACGCGCTTGCATCCTTTAGGTTCAGGGATCAAACCCCGTGGCTGCGCCTTTTCTTTTTCCTTTTGACCTCGGTGGGTAACTCCTGATGCATTTGTTCAATTGCTATTACGCTGCATTCATCATACAACATGCAGTAGGCAAGCTGGTTAACCCACAGCTCTAAAAACTAGGAGGTCCCTCTTTCGAATCCCAGTCAAGCCCAATATTTTGCCATGTTCTGTATTTTTTTGCCACCGCGCTCCTGTTCAATTGGGGCGATTTCAGCCCTGGGCCACTGCACTATAGTGCAATTCGGTCCATTGTTCTTTTTCTAAACGTCGTGTGATTTCTCCAATTTCCACGGACTTTGCTAATTTCAGAAAAAGCATTGTTTTACAAACGAGCGTAGTTTCTAACCGTGCATCAGATCGGGGTGAGTTATATATGGTTTTTGACTAAAATTTTGCGTAGAGTAATATTTTCCAACGCTCATGCATAATTAGAGGTGTTTAGCATGCTGTTTGCATCGATTTGCGTGACGACATGTCAAAAACGGTTTAGGTCGTAACTATTTGTCCGTAGCTCCGTTGGAGATGTGCCATATATGTAAATGGACCAGAACGACGAGTAGAATCACGTGAACCACTTTTTTTAGCCGTTTAACAAACATAAAATGTGATTAGGACAAATCTGGACAGAATTAGAATTTAACGCATGGGGTCATTACGGAGACGCTATATGCCGTTTCCGGCCTCATTTAAAATGCCTAGATAGGTAGATTAATTTTTTCTTCACCCCGTGCCATGTTAACAACATTTTAATATAGCCGTGTACCTGAACAGGAGTGAACTAAATAATTCAACGTGGAGTTTCGTCGATATGCAACTCATTGCATATCGAGCTTCACTTAATGTGTAGTGTTTGATTGTTGTGATTGTCATGCCTTGCATCAGACCGTTCATGCATCATATGTGATGTGCATTGTGTGGTGAATATCGTGTGTTGATTCTTGTTTTCCGTTTCCTCCGTCTCGATAGAGTTCCGCAAGCGTGTCGGATTGTGAGGACCCGTTCGACTACTTCGGTTCATCTGCTTCACGGAGTCATTCTTCTTCTCAGCGGGATCTCAGGCAAGATAACCATTTCCCCAGATATCATTACTATCATTGCCATGCTAGTTTTACCGCTTCTATCGATTATGTCTCGTTGCCTACCACATGTTAAATATCAGCCTCTCAACAATGCCATGAAAACCTTCAACTGTTCACAACCTAGCAAACCACTGATTGGCTATGTTACTGCCTGCTTTACCTTGAGTTAGCGTTGCTAGTTGCAGGTGTAGTTGCTTCCATGTGATAACATGGGTCCCTTGTCATATCACCATACCGATTGCTACTTAATTTAATTTACCTATATACTTGGTAAAAGGTGGAAGGCTCGGCCTTTCTAGCCTGGTGTTTTGTTCCACCTTTGCCCCCTTAGTTTCGGCTATCGGTGTTATGTTCCATAAACGAGCGCTCCTAACACGATCGGGGTTTTTATGGAGACCCCATCGATAATTCGTTTTAGATTAAAGCTGGTCTGCCAAGGCCCAACATTGGTACTATTTGCCCAATATAATAATTGTTAATACTGAAAGCATAGGGCGTCATGAACACGAGGAGTAATTTTACATAATACAGGGGGCCAGTGCTGATGGTGCTGGTCCAACACTAGACCGTTTGCGGGGCCAACCCAAGGCAACTCGGGAGATTTCTATCAGGCCACCGTACGCTGTGCTTATCCGTCGTGTCCTGAGAATGAGATACGCGGCTCCTATCGGGATCGTCGACACGTCGGGCGGCCTTGCTAGATTAGTTTTACCTTTGGAGAGATATCTTGTGCATCGGGATTCCGGTGAAGCTTTGAGTAAACTCAGAGTTGAGGTTTTCCACTAGGGAATCCGACGAGATCGCGAGCTTCGTGATTGAGGATTTCTATGCGGCTTGTGGTAATTTGTGATGGACTAGTTGGAGCACCCCTGCAGGGTTAAATCTTTTCGGAAAGCCGTGTCCGCGGTTATTTGGCAACGTGGAAACTTTGTTTAACACTGGTTCTAGATAACTTGAAGTTAATTTAATTAAAACTTGCCAACTGTGTGCGTAACCGTGACTGTCTCTTTCGTGAGTTCCTTTTCTCCGATCAAGGACACGGTGGGATTATGTCTGACGTAGGAAGGTGTTCAGGATCATTCATTTGATCATCAGTAGTTCACGTCCATTATGCGTAGATCTTCCCTCTTTTATTTTTCTTGTACTCGTAAGTTTAGCCACCAAATATATGCTTAGCCGCTGCTGCAACCTCACCACTTAATCATGCCTCACCCTTTAAGCTTTGCTAGTCTTGATACCTTTGGAAATGAGATTGCTGAGTCCCCTGTGGCTCATAGATTACTACAACACCAGTTGCAGGTATAGGTAAAGGTTACTTGACGCGAGCGCGTTGATTGTTCATTTGGAGTTGCTTCTTCTTCTTCTTCTTCATCGATCTAGGATGGGTTCTAGGCCGGCAGCCTGGGATAGCAACGATGGACGTCATTCTTCTTTTCTCGTTTGTTTTTGTCCGTAGTCGGACCCTGCTCTTACTCTTGATGATTATGTAATGTACTGATGTGACTCTGATGTAGCTTGTGGCGAGTGTAAGCCAATTATATATATATATCTTCTTTTCAGTACATGTACTTGTAACGATATCCATTACTGCGACACGACGAGATGCGCTTCTATGCCTGACAAGGCCCCCGTGCCAAATTGAGGATAGGGTCGCATCTTGGGTGTGACACCTGGCAAGGCTAACGTAATGGCTGATGCCTTGAGTCGCAAGTCATACTGCAACCACCTCCAGGTTCATAAGGTTCATGATCGTCTGCAAGAGGAATTCCGTAAGCTGAACTTCCATATTGTTCCTCAGGGTTACCTTGTTCCCCCTCCTGAAGAGTGTCAAAAGATGAACCTTCGTGTTGTTAATCAGGGTTCCCTCAGTAACCTAGTGGTTGAACCAGATCTTGTGAGCTCCATAAAGAATCTGCAAGGCTTTGACGATGATGTCGACAGAATTAAGAGCTATATTGCGAAGGGTAAACCCTCCTTCTTCACTGTTCCTGAAGATGGCGCCTTGTACTTCAAGGGTCGCCTATTCGTCCCAAATAAGAAGGAAAATCTCAGGATGACCGAGGAGGTGATGAAAGAAGCTCATGACACACCATTGTCTATTCACCCGGGTAGTACCAAGATGTAGCAAGACATCCGGCAAAGATTCTGGTGGCCCAATATGAAACAAGACATTGCACGCTATGTGGCAGAATGTGATATATGCCGGCGTATCAAAGCAGAACATCAAAAGCCTGCTGGAACTCTGCAACCTATCTCTATTCCTGAGTGGAAATGGGACCATGTTGAAATGGACTTTGTCACTGGTTTTCCCAGATCTCAGAAAGGTAATGATGCTATTCTTGTCGTCATTGACCGACTGTCCAAAGTTGCACATTTCCTGGCCATCAAAGAAACAATTAATGCTAGTCAGCTGGCAGATCTTTATATGTCAAGAGTTGTTTCACTTCACGGTATTCCGTTGGTAATAAGTTCGGACCGTGGTAGCTTGTTCACTTCAAAATTATGGGAAAGTTTTCAGAAGGCTATGGGGACTCATCTGTCCTTCAGCACTGCATTTCATCCTCAATCCCAGGGACAAGTTGAACGAGTCAACCAAATTCTCGAGGACATGCTTCGAGCTTGTGTCATTTCTTTTCGTAAGAAATGGTAGGAATCCCTCTCGTATGTCGAGTTCTCTTACAACAATAGGTATCAAGCTAGTCTGAAGATGGCCCCCTTCGAAGTATTGTATGGACGAAGGTGTCGAACTCCTCTGAATTGGTTAGAAACTGGGGAAAGATCACTCTTCGGTCCGGATATTATTCAACATGCCGAAGATCAAGTCCGCATTATTCATGAGAATCTGAAGGCTGCTCAGTCTGATCAGAAGAGTCAGTATGACCGTCATCATCAAGATATGGTCTATAAACCTGGCGAAAAGGATTATCTTCGTGTCACACCAATGAGAGGTGCACACCGTTTCGGGATCAAGGGCAAGTTAGCTCCTCGTTATATTGGTCCTTTCACTGTTCTCAAAAGGCGTGCGAGAGTGGCTTATCAATTGGAACTGCCGGCGAACCTTTCTCAGGTTCACGATGTCTTCCATGTTTCTCAGCTCCGTCACTGCTTCAAGAATCCTATTCGAGCAGTGGATCATGGTATGCTTGAGCTGCAACAAGACCTCTCTTATAAAGAGCATCCGGTCCGCATTCTCGACCAAGCTGAACGTAAGACTGGTCGCAAAGTCACCAAGTTCCTTAAAGTGGAGTGGTCAAATCATTCTGAAGATGAAGCCACTTGGGAACGCGAGGATCATCTTCGTGATGAATACCCCAGGCTCTTTCCTTCTACCTCTTAATTCTCGGGACGAGAATTCTTGTTAGTAGGGGAGAATTGTGACATCCTCGACTTTTGCTATAGTGATGATTGTAATTAAGCGACAGTGATCCCGCGCTAATGATGCCACGTCATCGTTAAATATATCAATGATCTCGTGTTGGTTGAAACCGAATCAAAGTTCGAAACTTAAGATTAAAGTGGGACGAGGAAAGATTTTATGTTGTTGAGATAACAACGTCGGGGAGTTATAAAAATTCCCTAACGGATTATAATATTAAACCGGGCGCTTTTGAAATTATTAGTAATCCCAATATATTTAAAAGTGGAGCTTTAAAATAAATAAATAAAAGAAAGAATTAAAAGTATAAATAATAAATTATAAAAGAAAGTAAATAAGATTTAATAATAAAATTAGAAAATAAAAAGAATTGGAATTAATAATAAAAAGAAAGTATTTAAAAAAAAGGGAAAAGAACCCCCTCCTCCTGGCCAAATTGGGCCTGCGAGGCCCCCCTAATTCGGCCCACCCCTCCGTGGGTATAAAGTCCCACGAAGGGGCAACCCTAGCGACAACCCCAGGCTCCCCTCGTTCCCAGCCGCCGCCACCCCAACCCCCACGAGAGAACCTCTCTCTCTCTCGGTAGCACCCCCTCCCCACCTAACCTCCCGCACGAGAGAAACATCTCTCCCTCTCGTTACCCCCTCACAGCCCACCGACGAGGCTCCCCACCTACCCCTCCCATCGATCTCTCATCTCCCTCTCGGTACACCTCCTCATAGGGGCCGATCCCACCTCTCGTTCTCTCCCCACCGACACTTTCCCCTCGAGCCTCACCCCACCAACCGCATCTCCTTCCTCCCGATTCCCCACCACAACCTCCTCCCTTTGGCTCACCTCCCTCCGAGAGCCCCCATCGATCCCGCCGATGGCCCCCAGATCCCCCGTCGACCGAGGTCCCCTGGTCACCCCGCCGACCGGCCCTCCCCCTCACTCCCCTCGGCCCCAACTCCCAGGGACCGAGCCCCTACCCCACGACAACACCTCCACCCGAGTCCCTTCCCCACCCCCGGCCGAACACCCCCGGAACCCCATCTCGCCGGCCGGAGCTCCCCGTCGGCGGCTCCATTCCCGGGGCCCTCCTCACCGGGGCCCCTCTCGGCGACTCTCCTCGCCGGCAACGACCGTCATCACCGGCACAACCGTGACCACCGTCACCACCTCGTCCTCCTCCTCGTCGTCACCTCCGCCTCCCGAGAACTCCGGTTTCACTCGGCCCTCTCGTCAACGTCGGTGAGCCCCTCCTCAGGCTCCTCCCACCATCTCCTTCCTCGCGTCGTCTCAGTTCCGTTTCGGCAAACGGCATTCCGATCCGACGCCGTTAGGTTCGTGTAGGTGATCTTAGAGATATAGCTCTCTCTCTGTGAAGTTGAGCCTCTGTTAACACACAGATGGGAGTTGTGAGATGAGATAGAAAGAAATAAAAATAAATGTTGTATTGCGTATGTATGTATGTATGTATAAATGTCGTACGTATTTTGTATGTATGAGATGCACGTATGTATGTATTTGTGTATGTCGGTATATGGCAGAATACGTTATTTGTATGGATATGTATGTGTGGGTAAATATGTGTATGTGGCCTAATCCACTTACCGGTGGGGTCAACTCACCCCGTTGTCTATGACACGGAGGCCCCACAACCTCTTTTAAGAAATGTGAAAAATTAAAATATAAAAATAAAAATAATGTTTTTATTAAATAAATAAATAGATATATTAGTTAATTAATTAATTGGGTAATTAGAATAATTAGAGTATGACACGTGGGCCCCCCACTAAATTAATCTGAATAATTACTATTTAATATTAATTAAAAACTTGTGTCCATGACGTTTGGGACCCACTGGCCAGTTGACCAGTCAACTGCTGATGTTAGCATGAGATCATGCTGATGTCATAATTGCTTTTATTTAAATTAATTAAATCTGTTTTTAATTCCTAATTATTGAATAAAACTTTAAAAATTAATATTAATTAAACAGTAAGTGAGATTAAAATATTTTCAACATGAAAGTTGATCAGCAGAACGAGACAAACCCGGATACACGGTCCATTCGTCTGTCACACGTCCCTAGCAGAGCAAACGTGGAACATTTCCATCGTTTCCAGTCTGACCGGTAGTAGCCCGAGACCCGGAAAATATCGTCAGATATTCTTCCGACCCGTCTATGACGGATGTTGCTGCATTTGGTCATGTCTAGCCCGAATCTTGCCATGTCATGCATTGTGTTGCACCGTTGCTATTATTTATTGTTTCTTCCCCCTCTTCTTACAGGTAGACCCCGAGACTGACGCTACAGCCGGGTACATCTACGACCCTACCGATCAGTCCTTTGCCGCAGAACAGCAAGGCAAGCAAACCCCCATTGATAATTCCTATATCGCCTATGTCTTTCTTCCTAGTGCTTGCATTAGTATTTTGCTACTGTTGTAGATAGCTCATATATCTGATGCATAGCCTATTTTTGATGAACTGCTACTTTCATTCCTATACCTTTAATCTGTTTAGTATAGGTGGAGCAGTCATCCCCTCTGACCCCGTAGTCCAGTTGCCACTTGCTTTTAAATCTCGATCCCTGATCGACAGCCAGACCCGACACATCACATACACCCCCTTAGTTGTACGACGCTACAGAGATACTATCGGCTACCGAGGGTGACACCTCGCTATGTACTCCTGATGATATCTCTGTAGTATAGCTTATCGGTCGTGGTTATCGAGGGTGATTCCTCTTTTACCATTCTCGACGATGCCTCTGTCGTGCAACCCCTCAAGTGTGGGACCCCCGAGGGTAATTCCTCTAAGCCCACCTTGACGGATACATCGTTCGGAATCCAACGAGGGTGGTACCTCGGATTCCCCCCGATGTTACAACCACACAGTTACTCGACCATGTTACTGGGATCATTGGTGATTAGTTGTTAAGACGGGTGGATTTCCGCGAGACTGTGTTGTTGGCCTAATTAAAATGTTAATGGATTTGGGTATTTGATCTGGGTTGGTCGGAGACCTTTTCGCACTAACCGTCTGCGTGGGAAGAATTATGGGTACTCGGCGTCGCGGTATCAGCCAAAGCTTTTCAGGTGTCAGCAACGTAGTGGCCCGCGCCCGAGTGGTACCGAGATGCATTGCGCTTGTGATTAAGGGATGCTAGGACTGACGTCGGCCGCCCTCGCATCGTGTAGGAGCGCGGAGGGGAACTGGGCTCATGAACCCTTTGCGCTTAGGATTTAGACCGGCGGGCTGGCCTCTCTGATTAGTCTTAGGTGGGGCTGCGACGTGTCGATATTTTGAGGCCGGGGAGGACCCAGAAAAGTGTGTCCGGCTAGAGTGTTATTGAGCGTGTTGGGACATGTGGTGCACCCCTACAGGGATGAAAATTAACTATTCGAATAACCGTGTCCACGGTTACAGGACGACTTGGAGTTGTGCCCTGATCTTATACAACTACAATTGTTACTTAACTGGATCATTAGTTGCCTCGGGATTGCTTCCTTGCAGGGAGTCGAGGGAGGATATCTGGGCGTGACTTCACTTTAATACTGCTGCAACAATATGACTATTAATAGTGTTAACTGTTCTACTCTCGTCTATTGCTGCAAGACCCTGAAGATGCTAGTCTCCGATAGGTCTAGGCGTTCTCTCTCTATTCTCGCATTGCTGCAGTCAGTCCACATATAAGCACCCCCCTCCTTTGATACTGATGCATGCTTAGAATAGTTCTGATGTAAGACTTGCGAGTACTTTGGATGAGTACTCCCCGCTGCTTTGCTCCCCCTTGTCCCCTTGATCTGTTTGCTGCGACCAGATGATGGAGCCCAGGAGATGGAAGTCCTCGCCGACAACGACTGCTACCCCGACGGTACCTATTACTACGTGGAGGTCGCTGATGATCAGGAGTAGTTAGGAGGTTCCCAGGCAGGAGGCCTCGCCTCGTTCGATCGTTGTATCTTTTGTGCTAGGCTTCTCTAAGGCACCCCATGTTTCATGTCTGTACTCAGATATTGTTGCTTCCGCTGACTCATGTGTTTTTCGAACTTCGTATTCTAGCCCTCGAGGCCCCTGGCTTGTAATATGAAGCTGATATTGTTTTATTTGTGTCTAGAGTTGTATTGTGATATCTTCCCGTGAGTCCTTGGGTTTGATCGTACGCATTTGCATGTATGATTAGCGTACGACTAAACCGAGGGCGTCACATGAGGAATCCCCCTCCAATTCGTGAAAGATCGACACTTACGGGTCTGCCCCGTAACACCTCGGCTATGTCCGTTGTGGGCGCCCCAAAGAAGAAGCTGTCACGGGTTATCGATCCTGAGTGCGTTCAACACTGGGGCCCACCACCACCATGGTCAACGCCACATGGAGAGCCGTCTCTATGCATTCGAGGCGGCACGAGCCAACGAGCGATACGGGAGCGAGTGATCCACCCGATATTCATTCACATACTTGTGTAGGCATCATTGTATTGTTTGTGATCAATTTATCCATATATGTAGCTCGTACTACTAATTAGTACTCCCTTGTAACGAAGGGAGTACTAATTAGTAGTTCGAGGGAGTTAGTGTAGGCATTATTGTACTATTTTCAACTACAATTAATTAGGTATGGAGGGAGTAGTTTCCATGCATGCACTGAAAATGGAGTGATTCACATCACGCGTAGCCTCTACTAAGGCCCTGTCTTTTAAAAAAGTCTTAGGATTTTTTTAGTCCCAACTAAAAAGTCTCTAGTCCCTACCCGTTTCTTTCTAAGGACTAAACATGGACTAGAGGTTATTAAATGACATGCACAAAGACCATGTTACCTCTAGTAATATACTAGAAGTTATTAAATGGCATGCTAAAAGTAGGGACACTGTTGAAAAAAGTGCCAAAAAAATTCCAAAAAGTCCCTCCCATAGGGACTTCTTCCTTTAGTCCCAAATATCTCTTTTAGTTCCTAAAAGTCCCTCCTGTTTCTTTCACATGGGACTAAAAGGGACTTTTTTTAATCCCTACATCAAAAAGTACCTTGAGAGAAACACTCTAATTCCTTGTTAACGTGGATTCGGCTTTACTAACATGTTAACATGGATTCATATATGTAGCTCGTACTATTAAGTAGTACTCCCTTCGTTACTAAATAATTGGAACGAATGGAGTACTAATTAGTAGTACGAGCTACATATTAGTAGTACGAGGGAGTACAATTAATTAGGAATTGAGGGAGTAGTTTTCATGCATGCATGATAGGCATTGAAAATGGAGTGATCCACATCACGCCTAGCCTCTACTAAGTAATTCCTTGTTAATGTGGATTCGGCTTTACTAACATGTGAAATGATTGTAGACGGCTTGGACGACGATTGATTGGGAGATACCAGACGCTGGACAGTAACACATTCCCATACATATATAGATTACGTTTTCCGTTTCTTTCACTCCGGAACAGATGATCAACACTTGAAAGAAAAGGAACTCTCTGGACTGGTTATAGAGGGGTATCAGGGTGTGTGGGGAGAGATTGTCGCTCTCGCACCACCCGTTCACAAGGGAAACGTTTTAAGGTTTTTGTCCACTACTAGGAGCTTTCCCCGCACCCGAATCATTCCCTTCTCTTCTCCCACAAGCACAGCCCCGTCTCCTCCTTCGTCGCTCACATCTCCCCCGGCCCTTCTCTCGCCATCCCTTGTGGTATATATATATATATATATATATATATGCGCACCCACCCCGCACCTATATCCCTCCAAATAAACCTCGTGTTTTTCCTGCTCGTGCTCATTAACTGCCCCCTCTTAATCACCTGCCCAAACCAGCGTGCTCCGATCCTTATCCCTTGGCTCGACCGTCATCACCATCAACTCATCATCGTCGGCCTTAACTCCTCCCCTCGTCGTGGCTGGATCATCCACTGGTATAAATAGGTGGTGGACTGAGGCACGTGCATGCATTGCAGCCCGGCCAGCATGCAGCTCCACCTCTCTCCGTCGGTGGGGGCGCCCTTCCGCTACGGTGAACCGCGGCTGCTGCGAACCCTCGTCAAAGGTGATGGATCCATGCCCCTTCCCGTCATGCTTTTCGCTTGCGGCGCTGGTTTATTTCTTCTTAGCTTTTGCAAACGGAACGCTGTGTTTCTTCTGCTATATACGGTGTTTCTCTTGCATGTATATACGGCCGTTAAAATTACTAGGAAACTAGAAAAATCCTTCATCAGCTTAGTACTGATCACTCCTCAGTGTCAAATACATGACCCATCAAGCTTTTTTTCTTCTCTAGCATCGTCCCTGCCATTAATTTTTATGGGTGCAGCGTATATACGTAATCCTTCACCAGCTTGGTCAGATCCACTGCATGCTCAGCGTACGCCGCGTAATTTTGCCACTCTTCTCTGTGGATTCGCCGATCTCTTCTTCTCCGGTATGATGGATCTTGCAATTTATTCGTGAACACGTTCTGTGGCACGAGTTCTTGTCTGTCACTCGCCGGCAGATTGCGATGGTTGCTGCAGTTCTAGTCCGCTGCCTGCATCTGGCTGCCGTTTTGCCCTGTTCACGTGCTGCATGCCAATGCCGGGAGTGCCGTAATGAGCTTGAAACGAGACCGAAAGTTCTTTTTTTCTTTCTGTGTGCGTGTGTATATCCACATATCTTTTTCTTTTCTTTCCTTTTTTTTTGGATGACATATATATATATATATATATATATATATATATATATATATATATATATATATATATATATATATATATATATATATATATATATATATATATATATATACAAGCGATAGTCACTTGTGAGGTGAGAAAGATTGAATTGGGTCTGATCGCTTTGGCTTTGAACAATCAGGTCCATGCCGTTTCCGCGGCAAAGGAGATGCCGCCGTGGTGGAACCCGCCGGCACGCGCGTCGTCGCTCGCCGGACCAGCAGCGTATCCAGTGCTAAAGGTATCACACTGCCTTGACTTGGGCTGGGACCCGGTAATCTTGTGTCCTGTCTCTCACTTTGCTTTATGCCCGCCGCTCTTCTCCATCGATCCCTCGCTCGCTCACTTTTAGCCTTAGCTTTTTTTTTTCTTCTTTTTTTGCGTCGTATAAGTTACTACAGCACCGCAAGCGTGCCATACTTACTGTTTTTTATTTATGTTTTGCATGGATGGCAGTAATGGCACCGTCCCGCTGTCTTTTTTTCTTGTATATATGCTACCACCGCAAGCGCCGTATACGTTACAAGAAAACGTCTTATATTCTCATACGGTAGAATGACACGACAGAAGTACTATGTGCTATAGTATAGCCAGCACAAGCGTCGCCTTTGTACATGCCAATTACAGTACAAATCTTAGCCTAGCCGTGGAGTGCAGGCCAGCTCCCGTTTTCGTGTGTTGATTTGCTATCTGCCGTATGCACCACCAAATTGGCAGTTAATGATGTTTCCTTCCTATTGAAAAGTACAAGTCGCACTATTTGGAGCATGGTCATGCTCACACATTACCACACGTGCTCGTACTAGTTCATCCAAGAGCCTCTGGTGTCTGCCAACAAAAAGGGCCTCCGGTGAATTCATACGCACTATATGAAATAAGCAGTTAATTTCTTTTTGTTTAGAAAATAAAACATTGTCTCAATTATCGCCAACAGGAGTTTCCAAGATACGGGCAGAGTACAAAGAAAACAAGAGAGAGAGAGAGAGAGAGAGAGAGAGAGAGAGAAATGTGAGATAAGAATAAATTATCCGTTATGCACAAAACGAGATAAGGTGTCCTTCATCGCCAAGATTTGAAAGATACTGACAAAGTACACAGAAAACATAAGAAAATACCTACTAGAGGGGGATGTTGAGACAAGAACAAATTATCTGTCAAGTGAATCTATGTGTTTCTTTTTTGAAACAAAACGGCATATCATGTCAATTATTTCAAACGGGTGTTCGAACTATACCGACAAAGTACAAAGAAAACACAAGAGAGAAATACCTGCTAGATGGGGAGGGGGGCGGGGTGTGTTGAGACAACAACATACTATACATCAGGTGAATCTAAGTATTTTCTTTTTTAACAAAACGGCATGTCATGTCAATTGTCGCCAATAGGAGTTTGAAAGATACTGACAAAATACATAGAAAACACAACAAACATACTTACTATAGGGGTGTGTTGAGAAGAACAAATTGTCCGTCAAGGAATCTAACTATTTCCATTTTTAACAAAACGACATATCATGGCAATTATTGCAAATGGAAGTTCGAAAGATGCCGACAAAGTACAAAGAAAACACGAGAGAGAAATACCTACTAGAAGGGGGGCTTGAGATAATAATAGATTATCCATCAAGTGAATCTATGTATTTCCTTTTTAACAAAACGACAACATGAGTTTGAAAGATACGGACAAACTATAGAGAAACACGAGAAAAATACATACTAGAGAGGGGGGAGGGGAGGTATTGAGACAAGAAGCAATTATCATTCAAGTGAAGCTAAGTATTTCTTCTTTATCAAAACAACATATCGTGTCAATTATCACCGACAAGAGTTTGAAAGATACCGACAAAGTACAAATAAACACTATAGAAATGCATACTAGAGGGGGAGTGTATAGACGAGAACAAATTATCAGTCAAGTGAATCTAAGTATTTTTGTTTTAACAAAATGACGTTCATGTGAATTATCGCCAATAGAAGTTCGAAAGATACCAAAACTGTACAAATAAACACGAGAAAAATACATACTATGGGGTGGGGGTGAGACAAGAACAAATTATCCGTCAAGTGAATCTAGCCATTATTTTTAAATGAAACCACATATCATGTCAATTATCGTCAACAGGAGTTCGACGTATACCAACAAAGTACCAAGATGGTAGGGTTCGGATTTCAGGAGCACAGAACACATTAATTATTCAGCGAAACAAGAACAAATGATCTATCAACGACTCTAGGTTATCTTTTAAGAAAGGAACAACATACCATTTCCACCACGAGGGGTCGGAAAGATATCAACAGAGTAAACAAAAATATAGGAGAATGTATACAGGAGAGAAGGGGTGGCCACGCGGGAAGGGGGGGGGGGGTGAGACAAGAACTATTTATCCATTAAATGAATCTAAGGCTTGTTTTACAAAACAACATATAATGTCATTTATCGTCAAGATTTAAAACATATCGACAGAGTACGAAGAGAACACATGAAAAATTCCTACTAGAAAAGGGGGGAGGGGTGAGCTAAGAGCAGATTATCCGTCAAGTGAATCTAAGAATTTCTTCTTTAACAAAACGTCATATCGTTTTAATTCTTGCCAATTGGAATTCAAAAGAAACCGACAAAGTACTGATAGGGTAGGGTTCAGATTTCCAGGGCACAAAACACATTAAATAGTAGGCGAGACAAATACAAACGATCCGTCAAGGACTCGAGGTTCTTTTTCGATAAACGACAAAACATGCCATTTTCGCCAAGAGAAGTGTGAAGGTTACCGAGAGAGTAGACAAACGCAAAGATAGTGTATACAAGAGAGAAGGAGGGGAAGGGGGTAGGGTTGAGAATTTTTAGCGCATAACACATTTATTAGTAGGTGAGAGAACGCCAATGGGTACATAGTTTCGGCCTCGCCAATGGGTACATAACAATTGAACAAAGAATGTAGCTTTTCCCCTGAAAAAACAGAAAAAACAAAGGATGTAGTTTTCCCATCAGATCCCAAAGCATGCAACTACAGAAAGAAAATTGCTTCTTCAATTTAAAGTCAATCCGATGATAAAAGGATTCTCGACGTACTATTATTCTTGTTACCATCATCAGTACTATGATGATGATAGTGTCATCTCCATCACGATAATAAAATCCTAGGCGAAGTTCACCCATTCAATTAAGCTCACGCTATCTTAGTACTACTTAGTACTCCCTCCGTACCTAAATATAAGTCTTTTAAGATATTTTACTAAGTGTCTACATACGGATCAAAATGAATGAATCTATACTGTAAAGTATGTCTATATACATTCGTATGTAGTCCATTAGTTGAACTTTTAGAAAGACTTATATTTAGAAACGGAGGGAGTACGATGCATGTTTTCCTGGCGCCGAACTTGGCCTCTAAGTAAGTACGGGGCCGACGTTCTTTTGAGCCGAATATCCGGCCGGTCTACCAATTTGGTTACCGAATAATGTGATCAGAGATTCGACTAAGACCGGCACGTGAAAGTCGGGGAGGATTAGATCGGATAGTAGAGGGTGTACTTATGCCAAGATCATATGCCCACAAAAAGAGAAAATCAGAAAAAGTTTCGTTTGATTTCCTTGGGTAAGGTACCTTTAGGTAGCACACAACTTCATGCTCCCAGTGACAGAAACCAGTGAGGCCCTGTGGCAAAAACGATGAAATTCCCTGCCTTTCTTATCACCTGTAGTCAGTACGCGTTTGTGGCCGCCCATGTTACTTCTGCCAACTTTGCGTGCAATTCCTTGTCGGTTACGTAAAACTGGGCCTGTAGCTGAAGTCTGCTACTCCCATGATTCTATATATAGTTATAAGTCAAAGTCATGCAATGGGTGTCATTTTAACCATTATTCTACTACGTCAAGACAGTTGTCAATCTGCATGTGTGGCTCTCTGTACGAATATTTGATTATCATTTTTGATATGTCCTACGCTGAATACTAGAAACATCCGTTTAAGTATCAACTAATTTCGAACGAAAAAAGTATAACCTTTTTATATAATTATATAATCATTCATTCGTTTGTTTCGACGTAGTACCTGCAGGGGCAGGGCTGCAAGCGAACCCTGCCGGAAACGACATCCAGATTCTAGAACGGCCGGAGGAAGAGGAACCGCGCGACCTCGACGATCACCGTGTGATTCCTGGGACAGAGCTCGAGGAACCGCGCGACCTCGACGATCACCGTGTGATTCCTGGGACAGAGCTCGAGGAACCGCACGACCTCGACGATCACCGTGTGATTCCTGGGACAGAGCTCGAGCAGCCACTGATCGACCAGGTGAAGGCGATGCTCGGGTCGATGGGCGACGGCGAGATCAGCGTGTCGGCGTACGACACGGCCTGGGTGGCCCTGGTGCCGAGGCTCGACGGCGGCGACGGGCCGCAGTTCCCCACCACCCTCCGGTGGATCCTCGGGAACCAGCTGCCCGACGGCTCCTGGGGCGACGCGGCCGTGTTCTCCGCCTACGACCGGATCATCAACACCCTCGCCTGCGTCGTGGCTCTCACCAAGTGGTCGCTTGGCTCTGAGAAGTGCAGGAGAGGTACGTACCGCAGGGAAAACTACATGCACGCACGCACGCTCGCTGAAACTACCACTGAACCATAGCCGCAAAAAAAAAAAAAAAAAAAAAAAAAAAAAAAAAAACCCACTGAACCAGCATTGCGTTTGGTGAAACTGAAGGTGTGATGCATGCATCTTGTCTTGTTTTGTTTACTCGATCGATCAGGGCTGGTTTTTCTGGAGGACAACATGTGGAGGCTGGCCGAGGAGGACTCGGAGTCGATGCCCATCGGCTTCGAGATCGCCTTCCCTTCTCTCCTTGAGGCGGCCAGGAGGTTGGACGTTGTGTTCCCGTATGACCACCATGCTCTGCAGCGCATATATGCCAACAGAGAAGTGAAGCTCAACAAGTACATATCCTCCTAGACAAGTGCAGCGCCTTTGCCTGCTTCAATTCGTTTCCATATGGATGGAGATCGACCGGGCTTTTGTGCAATGAACTACAGTACATTGTTGATTGATTTGCCGCAGGATTCCGATGGAGATGATGCACAGCATTCCGACGACGATACTGCACTCCCTTGAAGGGATGCCCGGGGTGGACTGGCGCAAGATCCTCAGGCTCCAGTCCAGCGATGGGTCCATCCTGTTTTCCCCCTCGGCTACAGCCTCTGCCCTCATGCAGACCGGTGACACAAAATGCTTCGAGTATATAGACAGGATCGTGAAGAAATTCGACGGAGGGGGTAAGAGATGGACGAATGAAACCCGTTCGGTTCGATGCATGCAGCACTGGTGTTGGATTGCATGCAGTACATTGTTCATCTTGTCTGACTCTGACCATGCATTTTTCAGTTCCCAATGTTTACCCGGTCGATCTCTTCGAGCACATCTGGGCCGTCGATCGGTTGGAGCGCCTTGGGATCTCGCGCTACTTCAAGCAAGAAATCAAACAGTGCTTGGACTATGTCCACAGGTTTGATTCCTCCATCATAACCGGGGTTTTGCTAAACATTGATCGGTGTCCTGACCTCAAACCTCTTCTCCCTCCATGACCAAAGTTTCTTCTAACGACCTCTGTACTCGTGTATATATGTTGTAGGCACTGGAGTGAGGGGGGGATATGCTGGGCGAGGAACTCCACAGTAATAGACGTGGATGACACATCCATGGCGTTCAGGCTGCTGCGGCTGCACCGTTACAACGTATCCGCAAGTACGAACCATAGTTTTCCGTCTTCTAAATCAAGATAGTGGTGCTGTCATGTTGTGCATTCTCTCCCGACGAGCGTGTGTAATTTTTTTACGTCGCGTCACAAAGAACACCGATGCCCATCCGCAGGTGTGTTCGACAACTTTGAGAAGGATGGGGAGTTCTTCTGTTTCGTGGGGCAATCAACACAGGCGGTAACTGGGATGTACAACCTGAACAGGGCCTCTCAGGTAAGATTTCCCGGAGAGGACGTGCTGGAGCGTGCTGGGAGATTCTCCTATGAGTTCCTTAGAGAAAGGGAGGCCCAGGGCGCGATCCGAGACAAATGGATCATTTCAAAGGATCTACCAGGCGAGGTACGTAAGCAAACACCTCCATCCTACGAATCAATTACTTTAGATAGAATTGATGGGATGTAAAGAATTAATGTAGCTCTCCACACCGTACCTAGGGAGGGATTGCAGTTGATATCACAATAGATAACTATTTTAAACACCGAAACAAAATAACCTTATATATTTTTTTTTGAAAAAGAGGATGACCCTCGGTCTCTGCATGCGGTCATTTTATTAATTATTCTCGAGGACTTTACAAGGCAGTACAACAATGTGCCTAAATCCGTCATCTTGGCAACATCTCTCGTTACTCCTATCCATATGATGAAGGGGTGCAAGCTGGACCAAATATCCACACCTCTCATCTAAGCCTAACATCTAAAGCCGAAGACCCTGACCGAGCCACATACCGGGTCCGGGGCACAAACCAGTCCGACGAACTCACATGTGTCGTCGCCGCCATCTTCCACTGGTCCATCTTCATATCAGATTGAGGTACCAGCCTTGGCAGGTGCCTCCGTCATCGACGCCATCATGACGCCAAACGACGACCTCCACCTACGTGAGTCCATCTCCAAGCAACGGACGGAGATCCATGCTAGGATAGGGCCGCACCACCGCCGTCGCCCACCACCCACAAGCGTCACCCAGCCCAAAAGTTCCTAAAGCGGCGCCTTCAAGAAGGGAATGACGCCGTGAGCGCCGCCGCCGCCCAACAAAGTTAAGGCTTTCGCCCGGGAGACCTAGGGGAAGGGGAAGTAAGGGGATCAGTCCATACCAACGCCTCCAAGGAGGGGAACGGCGCCCTCAGGCGTCGCCGTCGACGCGGCCGGCCAAGGCCGACCAGGAATTTCGCTCGAACTAGATCCCCGCCACCAGCAGCACCTCGTGTACAAAACCGGCAATCCAAGGAAGCGCGGCCCGACCAGGCTGGCCCGCACGCCGAACAGGGGAGGAAGGGAGGTGTCAGATCGCGCGCACCGGCCACCGCAAAAGCCGTCGTAAGACGCCAACGACCACTGAATCTCGCCGCCCGCGTGGCCGAGACGCCGGATCAACCGCCCGCACGGCTGCTAGCCTGCCGTGCCTCGTCAATGGAGCCGCCGCTCCAGATCCGGGACTCCCACGCAGAGGCAGGGCAGCCTAGGCCCCGCCGCCACCATCCTTGGCTCCCCGGGCTTGCCCGGCGGCGAGGAAGGGAGGGGGAGGCGGCTAGGGTTGGGAGGGAGGGAGGGAGACGTGCGTCAAAATAACCTTATCTGGATATTTACAAGAGTATAATCGCTCTGTATGTGATCATAGGTACAATATGCACTGGACTTTCCTTGGTATGCAAGCTTGCCACGTGTAGAAGCAAGAGTCTACCTAGATCACTATGGCGGTGATGATGATGTCTGGATTGGGAAGACACTCTACAGGTAAAAGAAAAGGTTTACGATAGTGCATCAGCCAATAACTGTGAGTTAGGTTTTCGATCCAGTTTCCCCCCGGTGACCGTTCAATAAAAGATGGTGCATCATTCAATTTCAAACAATTTTAGTTTGTTCGTTGCACAACAAAGGCAATGTAATACTTACCAATTTGTGGTATGTTGAATGGCTTTGGCAGGATGCCATTTGTGAACAACAACACCTATCTCGAGTTGGCAAAGCGTGATTTCAATCGCTGCCAAGTCCAACATCAGCTTGAGTGGCATGGCCTACAAAAGTATGCATCAAACTTGAGTAATATTTTGTTAATTACATCTTGTTTTCCTTCACATTAGCATGAGCATGTATATTCTATGTACGTAGGTGGTTTGCAGAGAATGGCCTCGAGGCCTTTGGGGTGGCTCCAAGAGATGTATTGAGGGCTTATTTTCTAGCTGCCGCTTGCATTTTCGAACCAAGTCGTGCCATAGAGCGACTTGCATGGGCCAGAGTGTCTGTGATGGCCAACATTATTTCTAAATATCTCTGTAGCGATTTGTCAGGTAATAAAATGGTGGAACGGTTTATGCATGGTGACCTCTCTGAAGGAAATAATGATATATCATGGTAAGTACATTAACCGAGCATCCCTATATACAATCTAAATCATCACGTCTCAAGTGCTAAATATTTGAATGCTTTAATTGGAGCACTTTTGACTAATACTAGTAATTTGGTATATGATTTCCACCAGTGGACAATTAAGGTACATAAGAGCAATACATTTTTCTTTTGTAGAAATTAAGATCCTCATACTTAAATAAGTACAAGAACACATTTTTACTTAGTAAAATGGCACATATATCTTTAAGCACTACCATATAGTAATTCGTCATTGTACCCTTTTGCTATAGACTTTCCTCATTTCAAATATGCTTCGTATGACACAAATTGTGCATCTAGTATTAAAGGAGATGCAAAGGTGGAAATTCTTGTGGGGGCACTTGAGAAGCTTATTGATTTATTGGCACAAAAGGCGCAATATGTTGGTGAAGGATCCATCCACATCAACAATTTGCTACGTTGTGTTGTAAGTTAAACGAGCAATTGCACATGTCTAGGAGTTATTAAATGCAACAGTCTCTCTTGGATAAAATTCTAATATATATCTTTGATCTTCTAGTGGATCGAATGGATGACTCAACTGATAAATAGAGAGGATGGCACAAACGATACAAGTGTTATTGAAGCAGGGTCATGTATGGTTCATGACAAACAAACATGTTTGCTTCTAGTTAAAGTTATTGAGATTTGTGCTGGACGAATTGGTGAAGCATCGTCTATGGTAAATAGCATGGACAATAATTGGTTTATTCAACTTGCATCCTCTATTTGTGACAGCCTTCACCACAAGATGTTACTTTCACAGGTAACTTTTACGCTTAATTTTCTTGACATTTTCGTATTGAACCACGTGATAATTGGTGATAGTATTGTTCTTTTCATTTGTCAGTACAACGTTTTTTTGCTATAAGCTCCATACAATTTTTGCATATACATACCAACCACAAAAGGTACTTTCTATTGGAAAAAGAGCCACATGTTTTCATAAAAAACTAGAGTACTTTATTACGTGAACATGTAATATATTTATGATCACTATTGTAAGTTGGTTCATATATTTTATACCTTTTAGCTACAAGTTGCTTTTAATAACTCAAAATATGACTTCGGTATTTTTAACCATTGAAAAAGTGATGCAATTTATAGGATACTCAGGAGAACAAGGCAATGGCAAGACACATGGAAAAGAAAATTGAGGTGGGCATGCAAGAACTTGCCCAAAATGTTTTGCAAACTTACGATGATAGAGCAAGTAACAACATAAAGCAGACATTCTGGAGTGTGGTGAAAAGTTGTTACTATGTTGCTAATTGCCCTAAGTGCATATTTGATAGACATGTTTCAAAAGTTATTTTTGAACATGTCTTTTGAAAAATCTTTCAATGGTGGGGATGGAAGTGAAATTTGTACATACAAAGAAACATTGTAAGAATGCTAGATAGTTGAAGGTTGCATAAGTGACAATTCTCATATTGGAAAAGATTTGCGCATCTTTTATATTAAGATTGGAGAAGAGCTTTATATTTACAGGAAGATATTACATGGCCGAAAGGCCCCGCAAGACATTGCTAAATAACTACTACTCAACATGATTCCTTTGTCATGTCCACCACTTCAAGCTTCTTCGCCAAGCTTGATGCAATTCTGTCAAAGGTCCTAACATTGCACTCAAGCCATAGATGGCCTTTGAGAAAATCATAGCACGCCTTTTGGCAGGGTGACCATGTCCATATAAAACAACCATCTGCATATATTCGAATCCACTGATAGAGTCAAACATTGTAGATTGAAATTGCTGAGAACATCATACCCGGCCGATTGTGACAAGGAGCACTGCACCAATAGATATTGGGTGTTATTTGGTTCCTTGCAACAAAGCGAACATTATGGTTGATGCGGCAATCCCCTCCGAGCTAGCCTATATGTAGTACAATAGTTGTTATGCAATATCACCCAAACAAACACTATAGCTTGAAGTTATGCATGCGAGGACTACACTTCTTTGGCACCAGGCAATTCATCATGCCCTACAAACAAGGCTTTGTAGGCAGGCTATATGAGAAATTACCGTTAGTTTCAAGCTTCTAGGTGAACTGACCCTCGACTATTTAATTCGGCTAAACATGGTTGAGTTCTTCCCATAAGATATAGAATTGTGTGACTGTCGGTAATTAAAGTTGACCATGAATATCGCCTATCCATTTGCCTTCCTCGAGAGCAACCATCATAGTGCCCGTGCTTTGGAGCACATGAATGGAAGAAGATCAGGCGCAATATGGATATCGTGCCCCCATAAATCCATGCATCTTGCTAGATTGCAGTTTTCATACACTTGCCCAAACTAAATCTCGTCCTAGTGTAGAAGAGATCCTTAGATACTGTAGACGCGTTGATTTCAAGGTCCTTCGATGGCCAATCCTCCTCACACTACAAGGAAATAGCTTATAGGTCGAATATTACTAGTACCAAGGGATAAAGCACCAGTGCTAGTGTTAATTAGTAGCAGCGCTTGGCTAAAACATGCGCTACTGGTAAGATATAGCAGTAGTGCTTGTCCAGGTACCTGTCGCTACTAATAGGTGAGGCACACCATACGTCCACGGGCTAGCCATAGTAGCAGCGCTGGCGTGAAACCAGTGCTGTTGCTAATGGTATTAGCAGTAGCACAGGTTGTGGGCCAACGCTGTTACCGCGGCTAGACGAGGCCCACCTCTCTTGCCCAACTTGTCCAGTTATCTTCTTTCAAGTCGTACCTTACCCAGTTATCATCTTTCCCGCGCCCCTCACTCTCCTCACTCTCTTCCTCTCCACTCCCACCCTCGTGTCGGCCCTGCCCCATGCTCGTCAGACCGCCCCCGCGCGCGCGACCGCCCACCCCCACGCGCGGTCGCCCTCCCCCACATGGCCTCCCGCCCCAACATGCAGCCACCCTCCCCACGTGGCCGCACAACCCCATACTCTGCCGCCCTCCCCCGCACCAGCCCTCCCCACTCTGTCTTAGCCTTGGCCCGTCCACCGTGAGAACCTCCCTCTCCTCTGAATTTAATTTTGTTTGATACCTAGGGTTCTTTAGATGTGTTGGAAGAATTTTAGACGACCTTGTATATATCAAAATGTATGAACCCTAGTTTTTTTCCAGTATTTGTTGGTTATTTGTTTCTTAGGTTTGGATATAATTGATGCTTAGTTAATTTTCAGTAAAAAAGTTTGTAATAGAGTAGAAAATACCTTTAAGTATTTTCACATGTATATGTTGTCTCCTTCGACGTGTGTATCATTTTGTAGGGAGCACCTCCTAGTTGATTATGTTTTTCCGGAATGTTGATACATTTCCGTTCCAGCAAATTTTAGGCGCTCGATATGACATATTTTAGCAATGGTCCTGCCAAAAAAATTATGGATTTCAGCATGACCTTAACTAGGAAACATGAAGTGCCCGTGATTTGCCGGAACAGGAATTAGATGAGATTTCGGCAAAACATAGGCCATTTTTATGTCATTACCCCATAAATATAATGTTATTTGACTTGTGATTAGGGTTGACTTTCAGTTTGTCAAAGCACTTTGTGTGACTTTCAGTATGTTCTTGATGGAGGAATCCCGACTGTTGTCGTGGGGGTTGTTTCCTATTCCTCTTCTCGGGATATATACCTTGGTATAATGTGCGAGAGGGGGAGAGGAAGCGACCAACACCGTGGGTCGAAATACCAGAGGAAGAATCCCGACTATTGTCGTGGGGGTCGCTTTCTCTTTCTCTTCTAGCAATATATACCTTCGTATAATGCGCGAGAGAGGGATATGAAGAGACTAGCACCGACGGTTGAAATATCAGAGGAAGAATCCTCACTATTGTCGTGGGGTTCGCTTCATCCTTCTTCCCCATGTGCTACACATTTTGGTAATGCACGCGAGGGACAAAGGGAGGAGCGACCAGCACCAACGGTCAAAATTTCTGTCAAGAGGAGTGTCCACCACATACACCATCATATCAGTGTGAGGGAGTGTGCACCATATACATTATGAGATATTGGAGTTTTTCAAGGAACCTCGATAGACCGAAACTCAACCCATGTTCAACAGTTCCTCGTATAACTGCCATCGGTTTTTAATCTTTGAATCACGAACACAGGAAATGTTTAACGATGATAGGATCCTTCAGTGTGATTAGAGCAGTGACGATCGGGGTATGTGCTACAGGCCTCACATGCAAAACGATAGGTTCTTCCCATCAAGTTGGGCGAGACTTTTAATATTTTTACGATGCACAATGATGACAAGTATTTTTTTCATAATTAATCATGACCTGTGTTTCTTTGCTTCAACGTGTAATTTTTGGTTTTTACAATGCGACTAGTGCATCCCCTACCATGCAAGACGATATGTCTTGGAGAAGCTCGGTTTCCAAGATAGTGAGAATCTGGAGGCTAGCAGAGGTCACCGAAAGGCTATCATTTGGCCCCTCGTACATCCACATGGGGCGGGCCCTGGCTTGGAGGGGCTGGATCCTCTGTTGGAACAAGACCTCCCGCATGTCCATTCCATTGACGCACTTCTGCACCAGTGCGACCAGGGCAATCACCAAGATGTCTACATCTACCTTCTCGTTCTCTGACACTGGCAAGGAAGGGGCTGACTGCACTCGTTCCACCGAGTATAGCGGGAGGCCCGACTGGCCATCGCCGACTAGAACATCCCAGCGGAAAAATGAGGAATCCCGGTATCCCTTAACCAAGTCAGGAAAATACATTTGAGGGAAGCTACTTGATACGTCTCCAACGTATCTATAATTTTTTATGGTTCCACGCTATTATCTTGTCAACTTTGGATGTTTTATATGCATGAATATGCTATTTTATATCTTTTTTGGGACTAACCTATTAACTCAGTGCCTCGTGCCAATTTCTGTTTTTTGCGTGTTTTTGACCTTTTTCAGAAAAGAATATTAAACGGAGTCCCACGGAATAAAACCCGCGGGATTATTTTTTCCATAAC
Organism: Hordeum vulgare subsp. vulgare; assembly: GCF_904849725.1. Lineage (NCBI taxonomy): Eukaryota > Viridiplantae > Streptophyta > Magnoliopsida > Poales > Poaceae > Hordeum > Hordeum vulgare. The sequence goes on from NC_058518.1 coordinate 130,624,028, forward strand.
AGAAGATACGCAGGGGACTTGAGAGCCAAGGCAGGAGACCTCGTGGGAAGTCACAAGCCCCCTAGGGGCGCCCTAGGGGGGCGCCTGGCAGGCTTGTGGGCCCCACGTGGCTCCTTTGCCCTACCTCTTTTGCATATAATTTCTCTAAATTCCCGAAACCAAAGGAGAGAGCCACGAAAATACGTTTCCGCCGCTGCAAGGTTCTGTCTCCGCAAGATCCCATATGGGGACCGTTCTGGTGCCCTGCCGGGGGGGATTCGGCAACGGAGGGCTTCTTCATCAAGGCCATTGCCTCTCCGATGATGCGTGAGTAGTTCACCACAGACCTTCGGGTCCATAGCTAGTAGCTAGATGTCTTGTTCTCTCTCTTGGATCTTCAATACAAAGTTCTCCATGATCTTCATGGAGATCTATCCGATGTAACTTTCTTTTGTTGTGTGTTTGTCGAGATCCAATGAATTGTGGATTTATGATGAGATTATCTATGAATATTATTTGAGTCTCCTCTGATCTCTTATATGCATGATTTCGTATCCTTGTAATTCTCTTTGAGTTATGGGTTTCGTTTGGCCAACTTGATCTATAATTCTTACAATGGGAGAAGTGCTTGGTTTTGGGTTCATACCGTGCGGTGTCCTCACCCAGTGACAGAAAGGGTAGCGAGGCACGCATCGTGTTGTTGCCATCAAGGGTTAAAATATGGGGTTTATATCATATTGCATGTATTCATCCCTCTACATCCTGTCATCTTGCTTAAGGCGTTACTCTGTTTTTTATGAACTCAATACAGTAGATGCATGCTGGATAGCAGTCGATGTGTGGAGTAATAGTAGTAGATGCAGAAAGTATCGGTCTACTTGTCTCGGACGTGATGCCTATATGTATGATCATTGCCTTAGATATCGTCATGACTTTGCGGGATTCTATCAATTGCTCGACAGTAATTCGTTCACCCACCGTAATACTTGCTATCATGAGAGAAGCCTCTAGTGAACACTATGGCCCCCGGTCTACGTCACATCATATATTCAGATCTACAAAAATACCAAAAATACTTTGTTGCACTTTTCACCTTCAGATATCACCTTGCAAATAATCTAGAAGGCATTGACAACCCCTTTTTCGCGTTGGGTGCAAGTTTGTTTGTTTTTGCGCAGGTACATTGGTGCCTCATCTTGATACTCCTACTGGATTGATATCTTGGTTCTCAAACTGAGGGAAATACTTTTCGCTACTTCGCTGCATCACCCTTTCCTCTTCAAGGGAAAAACCAGCACAAGCTCAAGAGGTAGCAAGAAGGATTTCTGGCGCCGTTTTCGGGAGTATTCAAAGTGAAGCATAGCAAGTAACTATCCCAAACTCATCTCTTGCATTTACATTATTTTCCTTTTGCCTCTCGTTTTCCTCTCCCACACTTTTGGAAAAACAAAATTTACAAAAATATTTGCCTTTTTCATTCGCCCTTTTCTTTCGCTTGCTTTGTGTTGCTTGTGTGCTTGTCTGCTTGCTAAGTCACCATATCTGAAAACACCAAATTCTGTGACTTCTCGAATACTAATAATAATGATTTTATTAGTACTCCAATTGCTCCCGCGACTAGTGCAGAATCATATGAAATTAATGCTGCCTTGCTGAATCTTGTTATGAAAGAGCACTTTTCCGGCCTTCCCAGTGAAGATGTCGCATCCCATCTTAATACGTTCATTGAGTTATGCGATATGCAAAAGAACAAAGATGTGGATAATCATATGATTAAATTGAAGCTATTTCCGTTCTCATTACGAGATCGAGCCAAAACTTGGTTTTCATCTTTACCCAAAAATAGTATTGATTCTTGGAACAAGTGTAAATATGGCTTTATTTCCAAGTATTTTCCACCGGCTAAGATTATCTCTCTTTGTAATGATATCATGAATTTTAAGCAACTAGATCATGAACATGTTGCACAATCTTGGGAGATAATGAAATTGATGATTATAAATTCACCCGCTCATGGCTTGAGTCTTTGGATGATTATACAAATTTTCTATGCTGGTTTGAATTTTGCTTCTAGAAATATCTTGGATTCCGCCTATGGTGGAACTTTTATGGAAATCACACTAGGAGAAGCCACAAAACTCCTAGATAATATCATGACAAACTATTCTCAGTGGCACACTGAAAGGTCACCTACTAGTAAAAAAGTGCATGCTATAGAATAAATTAACTCTTTGAGTGCTAAGATGGATGAGTTAATGAAATTGTTTGCTAGTAAAGGTGCTCCTTAAGATCTCAATGATATGCCTTTGTCTTTCTTGATTGAGAATTGCAATGAAAGTTTGGATGTTAATTTTGTTGGTAGGAATAATTTTGGCAACAACAATGCTTATAGAGGTAACTTTAATCCTAGGCCTTTTCCTAGTAATCCCTCTAATAACTTTGGCAATTCCTACAACAATGCTCATGGAAATTATAATAAATTACCCTCTGATCTTGAGAGTAATATTAAAGAGTTTAACAACTCGCAAAAGATTTTCAATGCGTCCGTAGAAGAAAAACTGCTCAAAATTGATGACTTGGCTAGGGTCGTTGATAGAATGTCTCTTGATATTGATGCTTTGAAATTGAGATGTGCTCCTCCCAAGATTAATATGGATGAAACTTTGAAAGCTATGCGTGTTTCCATGATTGAGAGTAAAGAAAGAACCGCCCAAATTCGTGCTAGACATGAATGGCTTAAAAAGGCGTGTTCTCGTGATGAGAATCACGAAGATCTCAAAGTGCTTGGTGTGACTCCTATTGAATCCTTGTTTTATAATGTCAACCCTAATGATGATGTGGATGGATATGAATCCACTTTGATTGAGAAACGCCCCAATGATTCGGAGTCTATTTATCTTGATGCTAAAAGCACTGAAAGTGGAGTAGAGGATATCAAAACTTTGAGTAGTGATGAAATTACTACTTTGGATTTCAAGGAATTTAATTATGATAGTTGCTCTTTGATTGAATTTATTTCCTTGATGCAATCCATGCTAAACTCTCCACATGCTTATAGCCAAAATAAGGCCTTTACCGATCATATCGTTGATGCTATGATGAAATCTCTTGAAGAGAAACTTGAGTTGGAGATATCTATTCCTAGAAAACTTCATGATGAGTTGGAACCTACTATCAAAATCAAGATTAAAAATATGAATGCAATGCTTTGTGTGATTTGGGTGCTAGTGTTTCCGCAATTCCAAAGTCCTTATGTGATGTTCTAGGCTTCAATGAGATTGATGAGTGCTCTCTTAATTTGCATCTTGCGGATTCTACTATTAAGAAACCTATGGGAAGGATCAATGATGTTCTTATTATTGCAAATAGGAACTATGTACCCGTAGATTTCATTGTGCTTGATATTGATTGCAATCCGACATGTCCCATCATTCTTGGTAGACCTTTCCTAAGGACTATTGGTGCTGTTATCGATATGAAGGAAGGGAATATTAGATTTCAATTTCCATTAAAGAAGGGCATGGAAAAGTTTCCTAGAAATAAAATAGGATTGCCTTATGAATCCATGATGAGAGCTACTTATGGTTTGAGCACCAAAGATGACGATACTTGATTCTATCGCCTTATGCCTAGCTAAGGGCGTTAAACGATAGCGCTTGTTGGGAGGCAACCCAATGAATTTATTTTTTCTTTTCGCTTTCTGTTTTGTTGTGTCCACACCATCATAATTTTGTTATGATTGTGTTTTTTTATGTTTTAGTTAGTGTTTGTGCCAAGTAGAACCTTTATGATTAGCTTTGGTGATAGTTGTTTGATCATGCTGAAAAAGACAGAAACTTTGTGCTCACGAAATTATTTTTAATTCCTATCCAGAAAGAGATTTTGAGTTGATTCTTTTTTCTGCTGATTTATATGCGAATTGCCTTAATTGTCAGAATGTTTCAAAAAATTTGGGATACAAGAGGTATACGAAGTATACAGATTGCTACAGACTAGTCTATTTTTGACAGATTCTGTTTTTGTTGTGTTCATTGCTTATTTTGATGAAACTATGATTAGTGTCGGGGTGGGGGGTGTACTAGCCATGGAAAAGTGAGAATACAGTAATATAACATCAATATAAATGGAAATCAAGTTTACTACAGTACCTAAAGAGTTGGTGGTTTGTTTTCTTATACTAATGATATCACGAGTTTCTGTTTAAGTTTTGTGTTGTGAAGTTTTCAAGTTTTGGGTGATGTTCTTATGGACAATGGAATAAAAAGTGGAAAGATCTTAAGCTTGGTGATGCCCAAGACATACCAAGACATATTCAAGGACACAAAAAAGCCTAAGCTTGGGGATGCCCCGGGAAGGCATCCCCTCTTTCGTCTTCAATCCATCGGTAACGTTACCTGGAGCTATATTTTTATTCACCATATGATATGTGTTTTGCTTGGAGCGTCGTGTATTATAGGAGTCTATGCTTTTTGTTTTGTCACAATCATCCTTTCTGCGCACCTTTTTGAGAAGGACATGCACTCATCGTGAATTTGTTAGAATGCTCAATGTGCTTCACTTATATCTTTTGAGCTCAATAATTTTGCTCTCGTGCTTCACTTAAATCTTTGTAGAGCACGACGGTGTCATATTTTGAAGAAATAAAAACTCTCGATATTTACTTATATCTTTTTGAGGGTGCTCTCTCTAAGTAACTTGGTATGCGTGTGCTATGAAATTAGTCCTAAATATGATAGGCATCCAAAGAGGATATAATAAAAACTTTCATATTTATGTGCATTGATTAGAAAGAGAAGTTTGATTCCTCACAATTAGTTTTGAGATATGGATATGGTAATATTAGAGTCTTGTTAGTAGGGTATTGTGAATATAGAAATACTTGTGTTGAGGTTAGTGATCCCCGTAGCATGCACGTATGGTGAACCGCTATGTGATGAAATCTAAGCATGATTAGTCTATTGATTGTCATCCTTTTGGCGGTCGGGATCGCGCGATGGTTAACACCTACCAACCCTTCCCCTAGGAGTATGCGTTTAGCACTTTGTTTTGATTACTAATAAAACTTTCGCAATAAGTATATGAGTTCTTCATGACTAATGTGAGGCCATGGTATAGATGCACTCTCACCTTCCACCATTGCTAGCCTCTCTAGTGCCGCGCAACTTTCACCGGTGCACAAACCCACCATATACCTTTCTCAAAAAAGCCACCATACCTACCTATTATGGCATTTTCATAGCCATTCCGAGATATATTGCCATGCAACTCCCACCGTATCGTCTCATGACATGTGCCATCACTTTCATATTGCCATTGCATGATCGTAAGATAGTTAGCGAGATGTTTCAACGTCATACGCTAAGCTAGATCGTTGCACATCCCGGTATACTGCCGGAGGCATTTCATATAGAGTCATCATTGTTCTAAGTATTGAGTTGTAAGTAAATAAAAGTGTGATGATCATCATTATTAGAGCATTGTGCCATGTGAGGAAATAAAAAAAAAGAGGCCTAAGATGCCCACCAAAAAAATGAAAAAAGGAGGCCAAAGAGCCCAAACAAAAAAATGAGAGAAAAAGAGAGAAGGGACAATGCTACTATCTTTTTCCACACTTGTGCTTCAAAATAACACCATGTTCTTCATGATAGAGAGTCTCTTGTTTTGTCACTTCCATATACTAGTGGGAATTCTCACTATATAACTTGGCTTGTATATTCCAATGATGGGCTTCCTCAAAATAGCCCTAGGTCTTCGTGAGCAAGTAAGTTGGCTGCACACCCACTAGTTTTCTTTTTGAGCTTTCATACACTTTTAGCTCTAGTGCATCCGTTGCATGGCAATCCCTACTCATTCACATTGATATCTATTGATGGGCATCTCCATAGCCCATTGATACGTCGAGTCGATGTGATCATCTCCTCCTTTTTGCCTCACAACCTCCACCACACTCTATGCCACCCACAGTGCTATATCCATGGCTCACGCTCATGTATTGCGTGAGAGTTGAAAAGTTTGAGAAAGTAAGAGTTCGAAAACAATTACTTGGCCAATACCGGGGTTGTGCATGATTTAAATTCGTTGTGTGGGCATGATGAAGCATAGCCAGACTATATGATTTCGTAGGGATAACTTTCTTTGGCCTTGTTATTTCAAAAGTTCATGATTAATTTGCTAGTATGCTTGAAGTATTATTGTTTTCATGTCAATAGTAAACTATTGTTTTGAATCTAATGGATCTGAACATTCACGCCACAAGAAAGAAGTTACAAAGAACAAATATGTTAGGTAGCATTTCACATCAAAAATTCGGTCTTTTTCACTTCCCTACTCGAGGACGAGCAGGAGTTAAGCTTGGGGATGCTTGATACGTCTCCAACGTATCTATAATTTTTGATGGTTCCATGCTATTATCTTGTCAACTTTGGATGTTTTATAAGCATGAATATGCTATTTTATATCTTTTTTGGGACTAACCTATTCACTCAGTGCCTCGTGCCAATTTCTGTTTTTTGCGTGTTTTTGACCTTTTCAGAAAAAATAATAAATGGAGTCCAAACGGAATAAAACCCGCGGGATGATTTTTCCATAATAGAAGATACGCAGGGGACTTGAGAACCAAGGCAGGAGACCTCGTGGGAGGTCACAAGCCCCCTAGGAACGCCTTAGGGGGGGCGCGTGGCAGGCTTGTGGGCCCCACGTGGCTCCTTTGCCCTACCTCTTTCGCCTATAAATTCTCTAAATTCCCGAAACCAAAGTAGAGAGCCACAAAAATACATTTCTGCCGCCTAAAGCTTCTGTCTCCGCAAGATCCCATCTGGGGACCGTTTTGGTGCCCTGCCGGAGGGGGATTCAGACACGGAGGGCTTCTTCATCAACACCATTGCCTCTCCGATGATGCGTGAGTAGTTCACCACAGACCTTTCGGTCCATAGCTAGTTGCTAGATGTCTTATTCTCTCTCTTGGATCTTCAATACAAAGTTCTCCATGATCTTCATGGATATCTATCCGATGTAACTTTCTTTTGCGGTGTGTTTGTCGAGATCCGATGAATTGTGGATTTATGATCAGATTATCTATGAATATTATTTGAGTCTCCTCTGATCTCTTATATGCACGATTTCATATCCTTGTAATTCTCTTCGTGTTACGGGTTTCGTTTGGCCAACTTGATCTATAATTCTTGCAATGGGAGAAGTGCTTGGCTTTGGGTTCATACCGTGCGGTGTCCTCACCAAGTGACAGAAAGGGTAGCGAGGCACGCATCATGTTGTTGCCATCAAGGGTAAAAAGATGGGGTTTATATCATATTGCATTAATTTATCCCTCTACATCATGTCATCTTGCTTAAGGCGTTACTCTGTTTGTTATGAACTCAATACACTAGATGCATGCTGGATAGCGGTCGATGTGTGGAGTAATAGTAGTAGATGCAGAAAGTATCGGTCTACTTGTCTCGGACGTGATGCCTATCTGTATGATCATTGCCTTAGATATCGTCATGAATTTGCGCGATTCTATCAATTGCTTGACAGTAATTCGTTCACCCACCGTAATACTTGCTATCATGAGAGAAGCCTATAGTGAACACTATGGCCCCGGGGTCTACTTCACATCATATATTCAGATCTACAAAAATACCAAAATACTTTGTTGCACTTTTCACCTTCAGATCTGACCTTGCAAATACTCGTGAAGGGATTGACAACCCCTTTTTCGCGTTGGATGCAAATTTGGTTTGTTTTTGCGCAGGTACATTGGTCCCTCATCTTGATAATCCTACTGGATTGATACCTTGGTTCTCAAACTGAGGGAATACTTATCGCTACTTTGCTGCATCACCCTTTCCTCTTCAAGAGAAAAATCAACGCAAAGTCAAGAGGTAGCAATACTCTCCCCTCGGAGCTGAATGCCTAAACCCCCGCAAAGCTTCACTACATTCGTGTTCTCCCCCGACCGAGTGGACTTCTTCACCGTCATCACTCGGCAAGTGAAAAGGTACTTAAACAGCCCCCAATGGGGGTGACAGCCAAAAAAATTCTCACACAAGGACACGAAAGTGGCCAATTACAAGATGGCATTGGGGGGAGATGGTGAAGCTATGCACCGTAAAAACCAAGTAATGCACGGAAAAAGGATTGCGAAGACATGGAGAAACCTTGCTCGGCATGAGTGATGAGGAGCACTCATTCATCTCCTCTCGGCACAGGCTCCTACTCACCCTCCTCCGGTAGGCGCCAGCTCCCCGTAGCCATGAGCCACTGGCTCTCCAGCTCCAGCAGGTGGTTCTTAGTAACGTGAGGTATCAACCAATCGTCGTGGATCTAACTCGGCGGCGGTGCTCTATCACTCGATGAGGTTCCACACGAGCTCTTCTTTGCTCGCTCGGCCTTCGCAGTCGCGCTCCTAATTATATTACTCGACAAGACAACCAAGATGTGTGATGGCTAAGGTGGAGTGGCGGAGCTCTTGAACGAGGTGGCGGAGTTGGAGAGGAAGAACGGCGCAATAGATTTGAGAGTATCTCACTCTTCTTCCAAATCGCCCTTTTATATGCTGGACAAGAAATCTCCGACCGTCAATCAACATTCAAGAGCGAGATCCGCGAGATCCGTTGGAGAGCGCACTTGGTGCATGCGGTGAAATTACACACACGGAAATCAAGGTGCCACACCACATTCCCCACTCCCCATGACGTTGATGTTTTCCCTCTCAAGCGCGCACCCATGATTCGGAAACGGCGAAAACTCCGCCATGTTTCATCCTGAATGGGTCCTGCATCCTCGTACTAAAAATCAAATGGGTTCGCCCACCGAAAAACCCATCCCTCTATGGGACTCTAGTCACTTAGAGATGTGCAAAAGTGGCTAGGTAAACCCCACTCGGCCACGAGTGGTATCCGTCCTAACTTTGCCCTGAACACTCGGAGCTCCGGGCTTGTGCACATCTGAGCCATCAATCCATCTCCCTGAGAGATTAGTAAGCATTGCCGAATGAAGACATACGGACCAATCCGATCATTCAGAATATTCTAGTCCTGAATCCCTAGTGGCTTACTGCGAACCTGAGTGGAACAGCCTTGAGCTGCTTTCCCAGTGTCTGTGAGACACCGAGGATACAACAAAGTATCTTTCACTCGACCTATCAAACCTCAACTGATTCGGGGGCTACTGATAGGGTTGCCTGCTAAGTGTAGGGCCATGGACCTTCTATCTAGAGCCCACCTGGGGCCGCATACAGTCACCAAAGTCCGAGGCCTATTGATACAGTTGGAGTCTCACTCGGACATACATAGTCACTTGAACAGCCTCCGGTCAGTCGGATGCGTACTAGCACTCGGACTAAGGTGAGGCATGGAGGACGAAGGCACTACAATGACAAGGGACTTAACCTCTCACATAAAGCGCTCTGAAGTCTTACGTTACTAGTAATGCCACAGTTAGTGCTGCAGTTTTAGATAACTTCTGTAGTTATTTTCATTTAGTGCCTTGGAAGTGGACACCGCGGGTCCAAGCGCACTCTATATAAGCCTGCCTTGAGCTCTCAGATAGGGTTTAAGAATCCTATGTATTCACACTCCCCATAAGCAACGGTAAGCCTTTGGGCTCGAGACGTAGGGTCGTTACCACATCCAAGTGGGGCCTGAACTCGTACATCCGACTGATACAACTATGCCTCTCCATTCGTACCCCTGGTACAATTGTCACGCTCGTTCCGTCCATAGGCATGATGGGGGCTATCGCCACGATGTCAACTCCGACATCTATGTCCCCCAGCCACTCACTCGGGAGAAAAAGGAGGAGCTCAAGCGGAGGAACGAGCACACCTTCTTCACACCCATCACCGGGAATACCCTAAAGGAGATGAACCTAGAGAACGTGGAGCAAGCTAGTCTTGTTGAGCGTGAGCATCTCGAGCGACTCCAAAAATCACTCGGTGACCGCACGATGAGAGATCAGCCCAGATCCAGTCTCAACCGCACATAGTTGTTTTCGAACGACCACCAGTGTAATATCGAGGTGATGCACACAATGCTACAATACTTTGCCGCAACCACTCGGATCATTGATTCTATTCAGCAGAGTGACTCTACGGCTGAGAAATGCATTCGACAGATCCAAGCTCTTCTAAAGACCGCCTTACAACAAAACTCTGTGATGTCTCACTCGCACGACCCCACACAGAGAACGTTTGTCTGGGCAGACATGATGTAGTCGGCTCATAGCCCGCATGCACCCAGAAGGCACCGAATAACCCCTCGTCCTCCAAGAGGTCAGTGTGGGGATCGATAGCTTGACAGTTGGGTTTGTAATCGGACACCTCCTCCGAAGAGTGGTTCACTCGGACATCGATCCTATGACGGCAGGTGGCCCCATGAGGAAGACCGCACGCCAAGCCCCAATTAGCGCAGGAGCTACGAAAAAGACGACCGCCGTGCGCCCCTACTCAATGCAAGGTCTATGATTGTGGAGGGCATGGTTGACTGAGCGCGAGCTGGCAGGGAGGGCCCGGATGGACGAGGCATCTCCGGCTTCGAGTGTTTCAGTAGGCACATCCATGAGTCACAGATCCCTGCCAACTACCGATTGGCTACGGTAATTGGCAAGTTCAACAGTGAGTCCAAGCCGGGGACCTGGCTCGAGGATTATCGAGTGGATGTCCATATCGGCGGTGGCGAGGACTTTGTCGTGGTGAAACTGTTGGAATTATGCCCTAGAGGTAATAATAAATATAGTTATTATTATAATTCCTGTATCAAGATAATCGTTTATTATCCATGCTATAATTGTATTGAATGAAGACTCATTTACATGTGTGGATACATAGACAAAACAGTGTCCCTAGCAAGCCTCTAGTTGGCTAGCCAGTTTATCAAAGATAGTCAGTGTCTTCTGATTATGAACAAAGTGTTGTTGCTTGATAACTGGATCACGTCATTAGGAGAATCACGTGATGGACTAGACCCAAACTAATAGACGTAGCATGTTGATCGTGTCATTTTGTTGCTACTGTTTTCTGCGTGTCAAGTATTTATTCCTATGACCATGAGATCATATAACTCACTGACACCGAAGGAATGCTTTGTGTGTATCAAACGTCGCAACGTAACTGGGTGACTATAAAGATGCTCTACAGGTATCTCCGAAGGTGTTAGTTGAGTTAGTATGGATCAAGACTGGCATTTGTCACTCCGTGTGACGGAGAGGTATCTCGGGGCCCACTCGGTAATGCAGCATCACACACAAGCCTTGCAAGCAATTTAACTTAGTGTAAGTTGCGGGATCTTGTATTACGGAACGAGTAAAGAGACTTGCCGGTAAACGAGATTGAAATAGGTATGCGGATACTGACGATCGAATCTCGGGCAAGTAACGTACCGAAGGACAAAGGGAATGACATACGGGATTATATGAATCCTTGGCACTGAGGTTCAAACGATAAGATCTTCGTACAATATGTAGGATCCAATATGGGCATCCAGGTCCCGCTATTGGATATTGACCGAGGAATCTCTCAGGTCATGTCTACATAGTTCTCGAACCCGCAGGTTCTGCACACTTAAGGTTCGACGTTGTTTTATGCGTATTTGAGTTATATGGTTGGTTACCGAATGTTGTTCGGAGTCCCGGATGATACCACAGACGTCACGAGGGTTTCCGGAATGGTCCGGAAACGAAGATTGATATATAGGATGACCTCATTTGATTACCGGAAGGTTTTCGGAGTTACCGGGAATGTACCGGGAATGACGAATGGGTTCCGGGACTTCACCGGGGGGGAGGGGGCAACCCACCCTGGGAAGCCCATAGGCCTTGAGGGTGGCACACCAGCCCTTAGTGGGCTGGTGGGACAGCCCAAAAGGGCCCTATGCGCCTAGGAAAGAAAATCAAAGAGAAAAAAAAAGAGGAGGTGGGAAGGGAAGGAAGGACTCCCACCCACCAAACCAAGTCCAACTCGGTTTGGGGGGGGGGGGGAACCTTCCCCCTTGGACTCGGCCGACCCCCTTGGGGCTCCTTGAGCTCCAAGGCAAGGTCCCCTCCCTCCCACCTATATATACGGAGGTTTTAGGGATGATTTGTGACGACTTTTCCACGGCAGCCCGACCACATACCTCCACGGTTTTTCCTCTAGATCGCGTTTCTGCGGAGCTCGGGCGGAGCCCTGCTGAGACAAGGTCATCACCAACCTCCGGAGCTCCGTCACGCTGCCGGAGAACTCTTCTACCTCTCCGTCTCTCTTGCTGGATCAAGAAGGCCGAGATCATCGTCGAGCCGTACGTGTGCTGAATGCGGAGGTGCCGTCCGTTTGGTACTAGTTCGTGGGACTGATCGCGGGATTGTTCGCGGGGCGGATCGAGGGACGTGAGGACGTTCCACTACATCAACCGCGTTCACTAACGCTTCTGCTGTACGATCTACAAGGGTACGTAGATCACTCATCCCCTCTCGTAGATGGACATCACCATGATAGGTCTTCGTGCGCGTAGGAATTTTTTTGTTTCCCATGCGACGTTCCCCAACCGTGGTATCAGAGCTAGGTTCATGCGTAGATGTCTTCTCGAGTAGAACACAAAAGTTTTTGTGGGCGGTGATGTGCGTTTTGCTGCCCTCCTTAGTCTTTTCTTGATTCCGCGGTATTGTTGGATTGAAGCGGCTTGGACCGACATTACTCGTACGCTTACGAGAGACTGGTTTCATCGCTACGAGAAACCCCGTTGCTCAAAGATGACTGGCAAGTGTCGGTTTCTCCAACTTTAGTTGAATCGGATTTGACCGAGGAGGTACTTGGATGAGGTTAAATAGCAACTCATATATCTCCGTTGTGGTGTTTGCGTAAGTAAGATGCGATCCTACTAGATACCCATCGACACCACGTAAAACATGCAACAACAAAATTAGAGGACGTCTAACTTGTTTTTGTAGGGTAGGCTTGTGATGTGATATGGCCAACGATGTGATGTGATATATTGGATGTATGAGATGATCATGTTGTAATAGAAAATATCGACTTGCACGTCGATGGTACGGCAACCGGCAAGAGCCATAGGGTTGTCTTTATACTAACGTTTGTGCTTGCAGATGCGTTTACTATTTTGCTAGGATGTAGCTTTAGTAGTAATAGCATGAGTAGCACGACAACCCCGATGGCAACACGTTGATGGAGATCATGGTGTGGCGCCGGTGACAAGAAGATCGTGCCGGTGCTTTGGTGATGGAGATCAAGAAGCACGTGATGATGGCCATATCATGTCACTTATGAATTGCATGTGATGTTAATCCTTTTATGCACCTTATTTTGCTTAGAACGACGGTAGCATTATTAGGTGATCTCTCACTAAAATTTCAAGACGAAATTGTGTTCTCCCCGACTGTGCACCGTTGCTACAGTTCTTCGTTTCGATACACCACGTGATGATCGGGTGTGATAGACTCAACGTTCACATACAACGGGTGCAAAACAGTTGCGCACGCGGAACACTCGGGTTAAGCTTGACGAGCCTAGCATGTGCAGACATGGCCTCGGGAAAAATGAGACCGAAAGGTCGATCATGAATCATATAGATGATATGATTAGCATAGGGATGCTTACCACAGAAACTATACTCAACTCACGTGATGATCGGACTTGAGCTAGTGTAAGTGGATCATGAACCACTCAAATGACTAGAGAGATGTACTTTTTGAGTGGGAGTTTACCGAATAATTTGATTAAGTTAAACTCTAATTATCTTGATCATAGTCTAAGTCCACTTTGAATATATTTGTGTTGTAGATCATGGCTCACGCTACAGTCATCCTGAATTTTAATACGTTCCTAGAGAAAGCTAAGTTGAAAGATGATGGAAGCAACTTTGTAGACTGGGCTCGTAATCTTAAGCTAATCTTACAAGCTGGGAAGATGGATTATGTCCTTAATGCTGCGCTAGGAGATGAACCACCCGCTACGGCTGATCAGGATGTTAAGAACGCTTGGTTAGCACGTAAGGAGGACTACTCAATAGTTCAATGTGCAGTCTTGTATGGCTTAGAACCGGGACTTCAACGTCGCTTTGAGCGTCATGGAGCATTTGAGATGTTCCAGGAGTTGAAGTTCATCTTTCAGAAGAACGCCCGGATCGAGAGGTATGAGACCTCCGATAAATTCTATGCTTGCAAGATGGAGGAGAACTCGTCTGTCAGTGAACATGTGGTCAAAATGTCTGGGTACTGAAACCGTCTAGCTGAGATGGGTATTGAACTCCCGCAAGAGGCTATCACTGACAGAATCCTTCAATCACTACCGCCAAGCTATAAAGGCTTTGTGTTGAACTACAACATGCAAGGGATGAACAAGTCTCCCGGCGAGTTGTTTGCGATGCTGAAAGTCGCAGAGTCTGAACTCCGTAAAGAGCATCAAGTGTTGATGGTGAATAAGACCACTAGTTTCAAGAGAAACGGCAAAGGCAAGAAGGGTAATTCAAGGAAGAGCGGCAAGCCTGTTGCCAATCCGACGAAAAAATCCAAAGCTGGACCTAAGCCTGAAACAGAGTGTTACTATTGCAAGGGTATGGGTCACTGGAAGCGCAATTGCCCCAAGTATCTGGCAGATAAGAAGGCGGCCAAAGAAAAATCAGGTATATTTGATATACATGTTATTGATGTGTACTTAACCGGCTCTCGTAGTAGTGCCTGGGTATTCGATACCGGTTCTATTGCTCATATTTGCAACTCGAAACAGGAACTGCGGAATAGACGAAGGCTGGCGAAGGATGAAGTGACAATGCGCGTAGGAAATGGTTCCAAAGTTGATGCAATCACCGTCGGCACAGTTTCACTTCAGTTACCATCAGGATTAGTGATGAACTTAAATCATTGTTATTTAGTGCCTGCGTTGAGCATGAACATTATATCTGGATCTTGTTTATTGCGAGACGGTTACTCTTTTAAGTCAGAGAATAATGGTTGTTCTATTTCTATGAGTAACATCTTTTATGGTCATGCACCTAATGTGAGAGGATTGTTCATATTGAATCTTGATAGCGATACGCATATACATAACATTGAGACCAAAAGAGTTAGAGTTAATAATGATAGCGCCATATTTTTGTGGCACTGCCGCTTAGGTCATATTGGTGTAAAGCGCATGAAGAAACTCCATGCCGATGGACTTTTGGAGTCACTTGACTTTGATTCACTTGACACGTGCGAACCATGCCTCATGGGCAAGATGACTAAGACTCCGTTCTCCGGAACAATGGAGCGTGCAAGTGACTTGTTGGAAATCATACATACCGATGTGTGTGGTCCGATGAGCGTGGAGGCACGCGGCGGATATCGTTATTTTCTCACCTTCACTGACGATTTCAGTAGATATGGTTATGTCTACTTGATGAAGCACAAGTCTGAAACATTTGAAAAGTTCAAGCAATTTCAGAGTGAAGTTGAAAATCATCGTAACAAGAAGATCAAGTTCCTACGGTCTGATCGTGGGGGTGAATATCTGAGTTTCGAGTTTGGTGCTCACTTAAGACAATGTGGAATTGTTTCACAGTTAACACCGCCTGAAACACCACAGCGTAATGGTGTGTCCGAACATCATAATCGTACTTTATTAGAGATGGTGCGATCTATGATGTCTCTTACCGATTTGCCGTTATCGTTTTGGGGTTATGCATTAGAAACAGCTGCATTCACTTTAAATAGGGCACCATCAAAATCCGTTGAGACGACACCATACGAACTGTGGTATGGCAAAAGGCCAAAGTTGTCGTTTCTTAAAGTTTGGGGATGTGATGCTTATGTCAAAAAGCTTCAGCCTGAAAAGCTGGAACCCAAAGCGGAAAAGTGCGTCTTCATAGGTTACCCAAAAGAGACAGTTGGGTACACCTTCTATCTCAAATCCGAGGGCAAAGTGTTTGTTGCTAAAAACGGAGCTTTTCTCGAGAAGGAGTTTCTCTCGAGAGAATTGAGTGGGAGGAAGATTGAACTTGACGAGGTTGTCGAACCTCTCATCCCTCTGGATGGTGGCGCAGGGCAAGGAGAAACCTCTGTCGTTGCGACGCCGGTTGAGGAGGAAGATAATGATGATGATCATGAAACTCCGGTTCAAGTTTCTGTCGAACCACGCAGGTCGACGAGACCACGTGCTGCTCCAGAGTGGTATGGTAATCCCGTCTTATCAATCATGTTGTTAGACAACAATGAACCTGCAAATTATGAAGAAGCAATGGTGGACCCAGATTCCAACAAATGGCTAGAAGCCATGAAGTCCGAGATAGGATCCATGTATGAGAACAAAGTGTGGACTTTGGAGGTACTACCTGAGGGCCGCAAGGCTATTCAGAACAAATGGATCTTTAAGAGGAAGACGGACGCTGACGGCAATGTGACCGTTTATAAAGCTCGACTTGTGGCAAAGGGTTTTTCACAAGTTCAAGGAGTTGACTACAATGAGACATTCTCACCCGTAGCGATGCTTAAGTCCGTCAGAATCATGTTAGCAATAGGTGCATTTTTCGATTATGAAATCTGGCAGATGGATGTCAAAACGGCGTTCCTTAACGGTTTCCTTAAGGAAGAGTTGTATATGATACAACCCGAAGGTTTTGTCGATCCTAAGAATGCTAACAAGGTGTGCAAGCTCCAGCGATCCATTTATGGACTGGTGCAAGCATCTCGGAGTTGGAACAAACGCTTTGATGAGGTGATCAAAGCATTTGGGTTTATACAAGTGGTTGGAGAATCTTGTATTTACAAGAAAGTGAGTGGGAGCTCTGTGGCGTTTCTAATATTATATGTGGATGACATATTGCTGCCTGGAAACAACGTGGAGTTTTTAGAGAGCATAAAGGATTACTTGAATAAGAGTTTCTCTATGAAGGACCTAGGAGAAGCTGCTTACATTCTAGGCATTAAGATCTATAGGGATAGATCAAAACGCGTGATAGGACTTTCACAAAGCACATACCTTGATAAAGTTTTGAAGAGGTTCAAAATGGAACAGTCCAAGAAAGGGTTCTTGCCAGTTTTACAAGGTACGAGATTGAGTAAGACTCAGTGCCCAGCAACTGATGAAGATAGAGAGCATATGTGCTCCGTCCCCTATGCTTCAGCCATAGGTTCTATCATGTATGCAATGCTGTGCACTAGACCGGATGTTAGCCTGGCCATAAGTATGGCAGGTAGGTTCCAGAGTAATCCAGGAGTGGATCACTGGACAGCGGTCAAGAATATCCTGAAGTACCTGAAAAGGACTAAGGAGATGTTTCTCGTGTATGGAGGTGACGAAGAGCTCGCCGTAAAAGGTTACGTCGATGCAAGCTTTGACACAGATCCGGACGACTCTAAGTCGCAAACCGGATACATATTTATTCTTAATGGGGGTGCGGTAAGCTGGTGCAGTTCCAAGCAAAGCGTCGTAGCAGATTCTACATGTGAAGCGGAGTACATGGCTGCCTCGGAGGCGGCTAAGGAGGGTGTCTGGATGAAGCAGTTCATGAAGGATCTTGGAGTGGTGCCAAGCGCACTGAATCCAATAACCTTGTTCTGTGACAACACGGGTTCCATTGCCTTAGCAAAGGAACCACGGTTTCTCAAGAAGACCAGACACATCAAACGACGCTTCAACCTCATCCGCGACTACGTCGAGGGAGAGACGTAAATATATGCAAAGTGCACACGGATCTGAATGTAGCAGACCCGCTGACTAAACCTCTTCCACGGCCAAAGCATGATCAACACCAGAACTGTATGGGTGTTAGATTTATTACAATGTAATTCACATGATGATGTGAGGGCTAGATTATTGACTCTAGTGCAAGTGGGAGACTGTTGGAATTATGCCCTAGAGGAAATAATAAATATAGTTATTATTATAATTCCTGTATCAAGATAATCGTTTATTATCCATGCTATAATTGTATTGAATGAAGACTCATTTACATGTGTGGATACATAGACAAAACACTGTCCCTAGCAAGCCTCTAGTTGGCTAGCCAGTTGATCAAAGATAGTATGTGTCTTCTGATTATGAACAAAGTGTTGTTGCTTGATAACTGGATCACGTCATTAGGAGAATCACGTGATGGACTAGACCCAAACTAATAGACGTAGCATGTTGATCGTGTCATTTTGTTGCTACTGTTTTCTGTGTGTCAAGTATTTATTCCTATGACCATGAGATCATATAACTCACTGACACCGGAGGAATGCTTTGTGTGTATCAAACGTCGCAACGTAACTGGGTGACTATAAAGATGCTCTACAGGTATCTCCAAAGGTGTTAGTTGAGTTAGTATGGATCAAGACTGGGATTTCTCACTCCGTGTGACGGAGAGGTATCTCGGGGCCCACTCGGTAATACAACATCACACACAAGCCTTGCAAGCAATGTAACTTAGTGTAAGTTGCGGGATCTTGTATTACGGAACGAGTAAAGAGACTTGCCGGTAAACGAGATTGAAATAGGTATGCGGATACTGACGATCGAATCTCGGGCAAGTAACATACCGAAGGACAAAGGGAATGACATACGGGATTATATGAATCCTTGGCACTGAGGTTCAAACGATAAGATCTTCGTAGAATATGTAGGATCCAATATGGGCATCCAGGTCCCGCTATTGGATATTGACCGAGGAGTCTCTCAGGTCATGTCTACATAGTTCTCGAACCCGCAGGGTCTGCACACTTAAGGTTCGACGTTGTTTTATGCGTATTTGAGTTATATGGTTGGTTACCGAATGTTTTTCGGAGTCCCGGATGAGATCACGGACGTCACGAGGGTTTCCGGAATGGTCCAGAAACGAAGATTGATATATAGGATGACCTCATTTGATTATCGGAAGGTTTTCGGAGTTACCGGGAATGTACCGGGAATGACGAATGGGTTCCGGGAGTTCACCGGGGGGGGGGGGGGGGCAACCCACCCTGGGGAAGCCCATAGGCCTTGAGGGTGGCACACCATCCCTTAGTGGGCTGGTGGGACAGCCCAAAAGGGCCCTATGCGCCTAGGAAAGAAAATCAAAGAGAAAAAAAGAGGAGGTGGGAAGGGAAGGAAGGACTCCCACCCACCAAACCAAGTCCAACTCGGTTTGGGGGGGGGGAACCTTCCCCCTTGGACTCGGCCGACCCCCTTGGGGCTCCTTGAGCCCCAAGGAAAGGTACCCTCCCTCCCACCTATATATACGGAGGTTTTAGGGCTGATTTGTGACGACTTTTCCACGGCAGCCCGACCACATACCTCCACGGTTTTTCCTCTAGATCGCGTTTCTGCGGAGCTCGGGCGGAGCCCTGCTGAGACAAGGTCATCACCAACCTCCGGAGCGCCGTCACGCTGCCGGAGAACTCTTCTACCTCTCCGTCTCTCTTGCTGGATCAGGAAGGCCGAGATCATCGTCGAGCTGTATGTGTGCTGAACGCGGAGGTGCCGTCCGGTCGGTACTAGTTCGTGGGAATGATCGCGGGATTGTTCGCGGGGCGGATCGAGGGACGTGAGGACGTTCCACTACATCAACCGTGTTCACTAACGCTTCTGCTGTACGATCTACAAGGGTACGTAGATCACTCATCCCCTCTCGTAGATGGACATCACCATGATAGGTCTTCGTGCGGGTAGGAAATTTTTTGTTTCCCATGCGACGTTCCCCAACAGAAACATCCCCCCTCATGCAGGAGCGATCGGTGAGAGCGTGGCTAAACCAGCTACCCGCCAACAGTATCCACGGTTCAGATAACTTAGTACGAGTATTTGTATAAACATTCAAGGGCACTTACAAGCGCCATGGCAGTTTAACCGAACTGCAGCACTACGTCGAGAAGAGCAACGATATTCTCCATGAGTATATCAAGTGGTGGACCATGCTGCACAACACAATGGAAAATTTGATTGAGCACCAAGCCGTGTGCACCTTCAAGGCAGGCACTCGGTATAGAGAGCTCATTTTTGAATTCGGTCGGGCTGGGGTTGTGTCCCTCAATTGGACTATGGCAATCGCCAATCGGCATGCAAACGACAAGGAAGAACATCCCCTATGTAGCGGGAAGGGCTGAGCGAGCGATGTGTCACGCCCAAGATGCGACCCTATCCTTAATTTGGCACGAGGGTCTCGTCAGGGATAGAAGCGCATCTCGTCGTGTCGCAAGAATGGATATCTTTACAAGTACATGTACTGAAAAGAAGAGATATATAATAGAAGTGGCTTACACTCGCCACAAGCTACATCAGAGTCACAGCAGTACAGTACATAATCATCATGAAGAAGAGCAGGGTCCGTCTACGGACGAAAACAAACGAGAAAAGAAGAACGACATCCATCCTTGCTATCCCAGGCTGCCGGCCTGGAACCCATCCTAGATCGATGAAGAAGAAGAAGAAGAAGCAACTCCAAATGAACAATCAACGCGCTCGCGTCAAGTAACCTTTACCTATACCTGCAACTGGTGTTGTAGTAATCTGGTGTTGTACAGGGGAAGATCTACACATAACGGACGTGAACTACTGATGATCAAATGAATGATCCTGAATACCTACCTACGTCAGACATAACCCCACCGTGTCCTCGATCGGAGAAGGAACTCACGAAAGAGACAATCACGGTTAAGCACACAGTTGACATATTTGAATTAATTAACTTCAAGTTATCTAGAACCAGTGTTAAACAAAGTTTCCACGTTGCCACACAACCGCGGGCACGGCTTTCTAAAAGATTTAACCCTGCAGGGGTGCTCCAACTAGTCCATCACAAATTACCACAAGCCGCATAGAAATCCTCAATCACGAAGCTCGCGATCTCGTCGGATTCCCTAGTGGAAAACCTCAACTCTGAGATTACCCAAAGCATCACCGGAATCCCGATGCATAAGATATCTCGTCAAAGGTAAAACTAATCCAGCAAGGCCGCCCGACGTGTCGACGATCCCGATAGGAGCCGCGTATCTCGTTCTCAGGACACGACGGATGAGCGATGGTTACCACGCCAAACGCCGAGTTGCCCCGGGTAGCGTTAATAAGCTGCTCTGTTTTGGACCAACACTCATGAGGAGCACTGGCCCAGGGGTTGATTAAATTATCCTCGGGGTATGGAAAGTCCCTATGCAATTTTATTAGGTGATTAGGCAAATGTAGTACCAAAGTTGGGCCTTGCCAGACCAGCTTTAATCTAAAACGAATTATCAAGGGGGTCCCCATAGCAAGCCCGATCGTGTTAGGAGCGCTCAATTATGGAACATAACACCGGTAACCAAAACTAAGGGGGGAAAGGTGGAACAAAACACGAGGCTAGAAAGGCCGAGCCTTCCACCTTTTACCAAGTATATAGGTGCATTAAATTAAATAGCATTAAATATGGTGATATATCAAGGAACCCATGTTATCACATGGAAGCAACTGCACCTTCAACTAGCAACGCTAACACAAGGTTAAGCAAGCACTAACATAGCCAATCAGTGGTTTGCTAGGTTGAACAGGTTGAAGGTTTTCATGGCATTGTTGAGAGGCTGATATTTAACATGTGGTAGGCAATGAGACATAATCGATAGCATCGAAATAACTAGCATGGCAATGATAGTAATGGTATATGGGGAAATGATCATCTTGCCTGAGATCCCGCTTGGAAGAAGAATGACTCCGTGAAGCAGACGAACCGACGTAGTCGAACGGGTCCTCACATCCGACATGCTTGCGGAACTCTATCGAGACGGAGGAAACCGGAAACAAGCATCAGCACAGATATTCACCACACGATGCACAACACAAATGATGCATGAGCAGCTAATCGCATGCAAGACACGGCATGACCATTCACAACACTCAAACGCTACACATTAAGTGAAGTTCAATATGCAACGAGTTGCATATTGACGAAACTCCACCTTTATTTATTTAGATCTATCCTGATTAGGTACACGGCAATATTAAATGTGGTTACACATGGCAAGAGGTGAAGCGTAATTAAACTACCTATCTAGGCATTTTAAATGAGGTCCGAAATGACTTATAGCATCTCCGAAACGACCTCACATGTTAATTTACAATTCTGTCCAGATCTGAACTAACACATTTAATTGGTTGTTAAACAGCAAAACAAATAGGTTCACGTGATTCTACACATCATTTCAAGCAATTTACACATAGAGATCATCTCCAACGGAGCCATGGTTCAAAAGTTACAAGCACCGCAAGATATGATGGCATGATTGCAATATGTGTGCAACGACGGTCACGAGCACTTCAAAACATACAACCAGCAAGGGAAAATGAAACTACACGAGATTCTAAGCAAGTTTCATGTAGGACACGATCAAAACGGAGCTACGGTTCAACATCTACGAGCAAAACAAGAAAACACTACAATCTGCCAAAATCAGCCACATAGCATTTTCTACGCCCAACAACTACGGGCTACACAACTCCGATAAACTCAAGAAAGGCATGACACGAAAGAGGGCACGAAGCACTACAACATACAACCAACAACAACTAGCATGGCATCATGGATCACTAGGGAAAGAAGACACAAAATGGCATCTCACACAATATTTCAGACTTAGTGAAAATTACACCTCATGAAAGTGCAGTTTTCGATCTGAAGCCATATTGACAGAAGCAAAACCATAAGCTATAGGACTCGAAATGGCATGAAAATTTACAGCATGCTAGAGAATCACAAGGACTACAACTAACTCCATTGCACCAACCTCAAAAGAGCTACAGATCAAAAGATAGAAGCAAGACAAGACAACAACAAAATATAACAGATTCCAGACTTGGAAATATTTTAGCTCCTCCAAATCAGCACTATTTCTAGCAACTTGAGAGCAAGCAAACCACACCTAAACATGCATTTCTATTGCAACTAAAAATACCAGGGGCTAGACTAAACATCAAAGAACAACTCTCTAGTTGAAAACTTAATCAAACGAAGCACGGAATAAATCCTACGAATTAGACAAGAGGGCAACATGGCAAAATATCGCGTGAACTAACTTACTCAAAAGCTAAAACTAATTGCACAGAAAAATCCATGGGATTTTTCTACCCCGAAAACATATAAAATATGTGGGCTTGCGCAACAAAAATATTACCACACGTAAATGCGAGATATTGTCCTAAGCACGGAAAATAATCTAGCGGAAAATCCCTACATGCAAAAATACGAATGACTACTCTAAAGTACATGGAAAAATGGTTCCTAAAACATGGGCATTTCTACTATGGCATTAGGGCAACCCGGACACGCACGAGAAAATAACACGGGATCAAGACAATATAAACATCACACATATCTAGGCATTCGGCATGCAAAACTACATCAAACAAATATGCAAGTTTTACCAACGTAATCTACGCGTAAAACTACACGAAAACCATATACTACATGTCGTGATCTGATTTACGGATTAAAAGATACGTGCATTCTAATATTCGGCTATTTTCTGGAATTTAGTTAACCCTGAAAATTCCTAATTTACTAATGGGCCTAACAGGGGGCGCACATCACTATCCGACGCCTAGTGAGAAAAACAGGCAGGCAAGGGGGGGATACACCTGATGGTCTCGGCCCGTGTCGGCGGGGAAGGCAGGCCGAGGCCTAGGGCGATCTGGCGGCTGCTGACGCTGGAGCTGGGCCGGCTCGGGGCCCAACCGAGGGGGGTTGGCGGCGCGGGCACAATGTCGTCCTCCTCTCGTGCGGGAGCTCCAGGGAGGCAGCCATGGCTGCGTCTACAACTCCGACGAAGGGGAGACGACGGAGGGCGCCACGCAAGGGGGAATCGGCGGGATCCGCCGGATCTGGCCATGGGGACCCCGTTCCCGGTGGGGGCGACCCCGTTCCGGATCTGGCCGGGACGAGGAGAACGGCGGCGCGGGATCTGGCGAGAGCTGCTGCTGCTGCTCGGGGCGAGGGTTGGCGCTTGTATGGCGGCGGCAGGAGGCGGAGGCTTGCGGCGAGGCACAGGGCAGGCGGCGGGGCCGGACGGGGATGGGGTCGGCTCGGCGGCTGCGGGCAGGAGGCGGCCTCGGGGAAGCCAGGGAGGCGCGAGGTTCGGCGGCGGCGGCTTCGGGCCCGGGCGGGCCTCGGATGGGCTCGGCGGGCCCGCGGTGGCTGGCAGAGGAGAGAGAGAGTGGGGGGCTAGGGTTTGGTGGGGGCTGCGCGGAAAACGAGGAGGAGAGAGTGGTAGGCTATCTTAAAAATAGGAGGGGGTCTATATATAGACAAATGGGGGGGGGGGCTAGGTTAGCCGGAATTTCGTTCCGGATCCAACCGTGTGGTCGGATTCGGACGATTCCGAACGCAGGAATGGTTACGAGGCGGTGTAGAGTGGATATCTGGAGACGAGAGGGAGAATGGGCGGCGCGGCAACGAATTTTAAAACACCCACACACATACGACGGTAGATCGAATACAATGCCACTACGGTCGAAAGTTCGGGTATCAGACGGACTCTGATCGCGACGAAATTCGACAGGCGGCCTAGCTATAACTAATCATGACCGCATGCCAAGTTTCACCTCGATCAGAGAAAGTTTTCAACACACTTTAAAAGCAGGGTTTTGACGATGCCGCGGGCGCGTGCGTGTGCGATCGGGCTCAGAACGGACAACGACGAGAACCGACAACTAACAACGGATGCAAGTTTTGAAAATGGGCGACAACGGAGATGCCGATGCAATACTGATGATGCGCATGATGCAATGATGATGCAACAAAATAAAATAGACACACGACGAAAACGGAATAGAAGGGGAATCTTTTGGAACGTCGGTTTCGGGCTGTCACACGATGCCCCTCACTCGCGGGGTAACGCAGGGAAAAAGCACAAACGGAAGGCCCACGCATCGGCGAAGGCTGAAGTTGCGGTTGTCCCCGGGCAAGACCAGGGCAAGTCCAAACAGAAAAAATAAGGATTGGGCAGCCAAAAACAAGACTCAACCCAAGAATGACCTCTTGGATGAGCCGTGCCAAATCTACCCCTAGCACACCGCTCAAGATTGCCGCCTGCTCCAGCAGGAGATCAGTGGAGAACCCTGTGGGAGAAGGACAATGATAAATAAGGAGAGAATGCCTCTGGGGATTTGAACAACCAAAAAGTCCTCATGGTCTTTGCCGATGTCGAGAGCAAGAGCCGATGGAAAGTCATCAATCAGGAGTTAATATGGTAGCAATCCTGACTCTCACTAGATACCTCAACTAGGCTAAGATGCCCATCATGTTCGACCAGTCCGATCATCTATCCCACATAGCCATCCCGGGCGGCACGTGCTAGTGTTCGATACGGCTGTCAATGTGTTCCAATTGCGTAAGGTCATGATGGACGGAGGCAGTGATCTCAACATCATCTTCGCTGACACGCTCAAGGCAATGGACATCCTATTGTCCCGATTGAGCAAGGGAAACATGCACTATCACGGGGTCATCCCAGGGAAGAAGGGAGAGTCACTTGGCCAGATCACCGTGAACGTCTTGTTCGGGGGCAAGAAAAATTATCGTAAGGAGCGACTGACCTTCGAGGTGGTGGACTCCCGCAGTGCCTATCACGCTATCCTATGTAGGCCCGACTACGCACATTTCATGGACACACCATGTTATGTGTATCTTAAGACTAAGATGCCAGCTGAAAGGCGTGATCACTGTGACCGGCAATTGGAAGGTCGCTGAGGAGTGCCTCCAGCAGGGCTCCAAAATTGCCAACGAGGAAGTTCTTGCAATCGAGCTCGACGGATACAAGAAAGTAGTGGACACCGCTGACTTCTTCAAGTCGAACCGACTGACTACTGAATCGGCTTTTCAGTTGGCTTGCGAGACCAAGCAGGTCCACATTCACCCCAATGATCCGAGTGCCTCTGTGACAAACATCTCCACATCACTTGATGAAAAATAGGAAGCCGAGCTCATCCAGTTCCTCCATGAGAACTAGGACATCCTTGCATTCAAGCCGTCTGACACGTAGGGTGTTCCCAGGGAGCTAGTTGAGCAACCTCTCCAAGTGGACTCCAAGGTCAGGCCCATCAAGTAACAATTGCATTATTCCTCTGTGGAAAAGCACAAGGAGATTGGGGAGGATATCGCTTGGCTCCTAGCTGCCGAGTTCATTCGTGAGGTCTACCACTCTGAGTGGCTCGCGAATTTGGTCATGGTGCCCAAGAAGAATAATTCACTCCGTGTGTGTACTCACTTCAAGCACCTCAACCGGTCCTGTCCAAAAGATAATTTCCCTCTACCCCGCATCGATCAGTTTGTAAATTTTATTGTCAGGTATGAATGTTTGTCGTTTGTTGGAGCGTACTCTGGGTACCACCAGAAATGAATGTACGTGCTAGATGAAATAAAAACGGACTTCATCACCCAGTCGGGTGTTTTTGCTACATCACTATGCCATTCGGCCTCAAAAAAGTTGGAGCCACTTTTCAACGCATGATTGAGAAGTGCGTGAAAAGCATATGAATCAGAACATGGTGACGTATATGGAAGACGTCGTGATCAAGTCTAGGAAAGGTTCCGACCTCCTGACTGACCTCGTCGAAACCTTCCTGAACCTGCAGTGTTACGGAATCAAGCTCAATCAGGCAAACTGTACTTTTGGGGTGTTGTTCGGCAAGTTACTTGGCTTCCTTGTTTTTGAACAAGGAACCGATGATAACCCCAACAAAATCGGTGATATAGTCCAAATGTGACGGCTAGAGCTCTTGCGTGAAGTGCAAAGTCTCATAGGTTGTCTTGCGCCCCTAACTTGCTTCATGTCAAGAATCAGTGAGAAGGCATTGCCTCTTTATTGATTGATGAAAAAATTGATAGGTTGGAGTGGACTCCTGAAGCACAAGTCACATTCAATCAGCTCAAGGCCTTGCTCTCCACCCAGCCGGTGTTAGCTGCTCCGGGCAGCTGGGAGCCATAACTCCTGTATATCCCAGCCACTAGCAATGTGGTCAGCACCATCCTCACTGTGGAGCATGAGGAGCCAGGGAAAGCATACAAGGTGCAAAGACCCATCTATTATATCTCAAAAGTCTTGACCCCCTCCAAGCAAAGGTATCCACCCTACCAAAAGCTCGTCTATGGTATTTACTTGAGCATGAAGAAGGTGGTTACTTCCAATATCACTCGGTCAAAGTTATAAGTGATGCCACCCTGTCGAAAATCCTGCATAACAGAGACGCCATTAGCCGAGTGCCAATTGGGAAATTGAGCTCCTCCTGTTGGAGATCAAATTTGAAGCCAAGAAAACAATCAAGTCTCACGCCCATGTAGATTTCTTGGCCGAATGGATACAACAAGAGCAGTCGGCCCCAAGCATCCCCAAGCATTGGCCTATGCTTTCAATGGATCCAAGATGATCCATTTCTCGGGGATTGGAGTGGTTCTCGTTTCCCCAGGGAAGACTGACTGCGCTACGTACTCTAGATCCACTATGATTCACCTAACAATGAGGACAAATATGAAGCCCTCCTATATGGTCTCCGTATGGCCATCTCACTCGGCATTCTCCATTTGATGGTCTAGGGTGATTCAGACATCATTGTCAATCAGGTGGTGAAAGAGTGGGACATTTGGAACCCAGACATGACAGGTTACTGTCAGAATAGGGGCTCCACAGACCCAAGAAAAGGTTCGAAATCTGGGTTGCGCTCACTCTGTTGCCCTGTTCTACCTCTCGACTTCACGGTGACTCTCCGGCGGCACGAGCTCAAGGGAAGCGAACTAGAACACACGGTAGTTTACCCAGGTTCGGGTCACCTTGCGGTGTAACACCCTACTCCTGCTTGTTTTCAGATTTTTGGAGGGGAAGAAGGGTACAAAGATGGATTCTTGCCCTAGTAGAGACGATGGGGTTTGGATCCCCACTACGGAGCCCGGGCCTTTCTTTTATACTGGCCTTGGTCCTCTTCCCCCCGAAAATATTGGCGGGTAAGGTTGCTACATCAACCATTTTGAAAGGGGACAAGTCTATAGTCCGCCCTAATAAAGATGGTCTTCCCCTGCGAAAAGCCTTCTTCATGACATGCTGGTGGGCTCGGGGGTGACCTCCGTCCTGCCGAGCCTCCTGCCTTAGTCCTCTTGCACAGATTGGGGAACCTTTTGGGGATTGCTTTGGGAACCCGCAGCTCTCTCGGCTCCCTTAGCACCAAAGGGGGAAGCTACTCTGTTCGTGCCTGCTGGCACTGCCTGAGTGCCGCCTGCGTAGCCTGCATCACCCACGTGGAGGTGCAGGGCCATGAGACCCTACCGTGATGCCCTCGGCAAATCCGCCCCGCGAGGGCCTCGAGGGGTAGCCTCGAGGTGCGCCCCCAGAGCAACCGCCCATTTGGAGTCCTCAAGACGATCCTTAGATTCTTCCCTTGTGAGGGTCTTCCTCTTTTAGCTCGCCGATGGGCTGAACCGGGCCGAAATAGTCGTGCCACGCCTGAGGCCTCAAGTCGACGTGCGTTGGCACCCCCGATCCCAGGGGGCCGACAGTAGCCCCTGGGCCCGGGTTGGGCACGACTCCTCCTAATGAGAGGGGCGAGGCGATGCGGGCCCAACTACCTGGGGGCCAGGTGCAACGTGGAAATCGACCAATCGCGGGGTGCCCTTACTGCTCCCCATGACTCCTCGGTAACTGCCCTAAGCAGGCATAAAGCATGCATGCGCAGTTGGGCCGTCATTGCTCTTCATTGCCCTTTGCCGCCTCTCCATGGCTTGCTTCTTGCGTAAGATTTCTCTCCCTCATCACGCTACCACTGTCCATTCCCTCAAAGCATCGTCGCACTCCCTTGAGAATGGAGGGCGAGAGAATGGCAGAGGAAGAGGGGCGCCAGGCACCGGAACCTCCCTTGGGTAGGTCCACGGTGCTGAATCGTGAAGGGCTCGATAAGATCCTCCCCATGGTCGCGGACGGCACGAGCGAATGGGGGCTAACCAGGATCTTGCCGGCCTCGGCCCCCCTCGCCGAGTTGTCTGCAACCTCCGTCGCTCTTCACCTCCCGGCGCTCTTTTCGGTCCTGCTTCCCTCATTCTCGGAGTTCTTCAATGACGTGCTTACGCATTACCATATTCATGCGCTGCACCTTGACCTGAGGTCCATTCTACTCCTCTTGTCCTTCGCCGTCCTGTGCGAGGCCTTTCTTGGCATCCCTCCTTCGATGGCGTTGCTTCGGCACTTCTTCTCCCTCCAGCAGACCGTGCCCGACTAGCCTCTGGTTGCACGTCCTTCTAGGCCGCGGATGCGACAGCGGGTGAGTGCATCGACATGGAGATCAATGACTTCGCCGAGGGTTTCATGTGGTAGTGGGTGTTCATGGACACAGGGCAGTACATCCCCCTGCTATGACCCCGTCCCTTCTGACGGTGTCGGGCTCCAGGTGGGAGCACGCGCAACTCGACGACCCGAGGTTGTTGTTGGTGCGTGGGAGATTGGAGACCTTCAGGGAAGCGGGGGTAACCGCATCGCTGATCGTGAGGGAGTTCCTCAAGCGGCAGATTGCCCTGCTTCAATGTCACTCCCACCTGATGTGGACCTTCTTCGGGCCGAACGATCCCATGTGCCTCCATCCGGGACTCCTGCTTGTCGACACGCTCGACAGGGTGCTCCAAGTCTTGCTCGGCAAAACTGTCGAAGGCCTCCCCCACAGGGGGCGCCCTTGTACAAGTACAAGAATGGGGGAGACTTTGCCCGGACGATGTCCCTCCTCCGTCAACTGGGGTCACTTCCCGGAGACCATGAGGGGCCTGAGGACGCACCTGTCTTGGTGGCTTCTGAGTGGGGGCTTTGACAGGCCCGGATCTCCTAGCTGCGGCAGCGCGCGGTGGCTGTCTGACGTCTCCGGCATGACACGAGGGCATCGCTAGGGCCCTGTCGAAGGTGCTGAAGAGGAGGAGATGGTCAGCCAAGGATGAGTGAGCGCCACCCTTCCATTTTCCTTGCTTCCAACTTTAGGTTAGGTGTGACTCATCCCTCCTTCGTGTAGGCTTCCAATGACCAAGAGGGTCAACAAGCCCCCTGGTCCGATGCGTGGCTTCTCCTCATCAACCGGGGCTGGGAGAGTGGCCGAGGCGCGTTGGACAACCGCGCGAGCGATGTTCCTAGTCATGATGTGACCCCGACCTCGCCTGGCAAGGCCACGAGGTGAAGTGGAGCGACTCCCTCGGTGTCTCCACGGGGAACCCTGCGGGTGAGGACATGCCGAAGGGGCTCGAGCTCGAGTCGCCCCCGGTGCCCCATCGGACACCACGGGCGATTCTGAGGAGTTCGCCCCTCCGAACGGGGCCTCGAGCCCCCTGTGCATGCCGCCCAGCCCTGGTGGGGTGAGGTGAGTATCATCCAGCTCCCAGCCCCCGGTATGTGGAGCTGGAGCTTCCGGGCCCTGCTCGGAAGCGCAAATGTTGGGCCCGAGCCGGACTGGTCCCTGGACCTCGTGGCTTCTCGGACCTCAGTTCGCCACGACCTCCTGAGGAACACCTCAAACATGGTGAGGCATCTTGGGGCAGAGCTTCGGGACATAGATGTATGCTTCGCCGAGGAACACATGCGCATGGCTCGTCGGTGGCATTAACTTCACGTGGCTGACTAGCTGAGCCGTCGCTAACAAGAGGAGGCGCATATAAACCCTGAAGCGTCCATCGCCCCGGCGAGGGAGGCGTGCAAGCATGCCTTCGACGAGGCTGACGAAGCGTCCAGGTGTCGCGAAGCCCGCCAACGCGAACTCCAGGCTTCAACCTCCGCTTTGGAATAGTAGCTTTAGGGGCGGCTGGAGGTGCTGGACCGGGAGGTTGCCAACGATGAGGTCACCTACACCCAACAAGCAGAAAAGATACAAGGGGACGCCGACGCACGGGTCAAGTGGGACCGCAAGGATTATAGAAAGAGGCTACAACTACAGGAGAGCCGCTCCATGGCTCGGTGCTCACAGATGTAGCACGACATAGACGGCCTCAAGGAGTCCCTTACCCTTGCAGGAGGCCGGGAGGAGGCTGCACTTTGGGCTCAGGCCATCCCCGCGGCCGAGCTAGCGTCGCTCTAGGGGAAAGTGAGCAGCGTCGCTTCCCTCGTGGAGCAGGCGACTGACGAAATGAGGGACGCCCGAGGGCTTCAACTCCAGTGCTCGAAGATGTTCCAAGGCCTCGAGCGGCGGGTGTGCTGAGCCCTAGTGAGGGATCGATAGAAGATGTGTCTACAAGGGGGGTGAATAGACTACTTGTCAAGATAAAATTCCTAGCCTAACCCAATTTCAAGGAAGGCTGAAATCTAGCAGTTCTAAAAAGTCTAGTACACCCTACACATTTTAGTCAACATATATAGCAACGGAAAAGTAAAGACTTTGCACGTGTAAAGGAGTAGAGTTTAAGAAGATCAAACGCGAAGAAGTTGACATGGCGATTTTTGGCATGGTTCCGATAGATGATGCTATCGTAGGTCTATGTTAGTGGAGACTTCAACCCACGGAGGGTAACCGGTGCGTGAGTCCACGAAGGGCTCCACCCACGAAGGGTCCACAAAGAAGCGGCCTTGTCTATTCCACCATGGCTTCCGTCCATGGAGGACTAGCGTTACTCACAGTAGATCTTCACGGAGTAGGCTATCTCCTTGCCCTCACAAACATCTTGGTTCAACTCCACAACACGAAGTAGGAGGCTCCCAAGCAACACCTAAACAATCTAGGAGGCACCACCCTCCAAAAGGTAATAAATGTGGTAGATCAATGAACTCCTTGCTCTTCTGCTTCTAAAGATAGTATCCTCAACAAAAAATCACTCTCTCACAGAATATGCATGGATAGGAGAGGTTGATTTGGTGGAAAGCAGTTTGTGGAGGCTAGAGATCAAGATTCAAATGAATTGAGTGGAATATCTTGGTCTCAACACATGAGTTGGTGGTTCTCTCTCAAACAATGGATCTGGATATGAAGTGTGTGCTTCGAGTGCTTCTGCAACGAATGAGAGGTGGGTGAAGGGTATATATAGGCAGTAGCCAAAATTCAACTGTTACACACAAAGTGGCAAACTCGGTGACACCGAAGTTGAAAACTCGGTGACACCGAAGTTGAAAACTCGGTGACACCGAAGTTGAAAACTCGGTGGTACTGATTAGCACAAAGGTGTGAACTTTTGAATCTTGGTGAGACAAATATATGAAACTTGGTGGCACCGAAAATGTAGCTAACGGTCAGATGGCCAAACTTGGTGGCACCGATACTCAAACTCGGAAATTCTGATTTTGTGTACTGAGGCACCCGAAAGTTGATCACCCAAACTCGGTAGCACCGATATGGATTAGGTTGCACCGATTTGGTGGCAGTGGTTAGGGTTTCTATCTGAGGTCAAACTCTGTGGGTCTGAAATATGAAAGTTGGTGACACCGAATTTGTGTACATGGAATTTGACAGAATGGTTATGTGGGAAAAATGATTGAGTATTTTGGTGGCTAACTTAGAGCACTTGAGCAATCAGTTCATTTTACTACATCACCCCCTTTTAGTAGTATTGGCTTTCCTATGGACTCAAAAGTGATTTATCGCAAATATAAAATGAAGAGTCTTCTAGCTTGAAGCTTGAGCCTATTATTCCTTTCTTGCATCAAGGGGCATCTCCACTTAAACCTTTAGCCAAAGCTCTCCATGGACTATTCCTGAAATATCTAGGTAAAAGTGTTAGTCCAAGAGGCAATGTATGTTGTCATGAATTATCAAAATCACCAAGGGAGCTTATGTGCTTTCACCTAGATTTCATCTATAGGGGAACCGTCCCCATCCCTCTCATGCCCGACGAAGTCGGTTACCTTGACTCCTTCACCAAAGTCTTGGAACGGCTTGAAGCGGGCGCCCAAGAAGTGGCGGGCCTAATCGAGGAAGAAAGTCGCGATCTTTTGTCCCAAGCGCTAACAAGCGTCTTCAACAACCTCTTCCACATTGAGCCTTACTTCAATTTCGAGGCTGCAATAGCCCCTGTCCTCGAGACGAGCCGCGGCACCCTGGGGAAGGTGGTGAAGGACCACGTCAATGCGTTGAGTGCAATTCGCCCCCGACAGCTTCGAGAGTCATGTGGTGCCATGGGGCACGCTGTCGATGAAGGCGATGATGAAGACAAAGCGTATGGGGATGACGATGATGGCGATGAGAGTTGCACGTCCCTCTAGATATCCCCGACCCCGTAGCCCTGCCGGCTTGTAATCCCGCCGAGGAACGAAGCCATCAGCTTTTGCTTGAACTTCCTGCCCCTATCATGAATGTTTGTTTTTGTATGGGTTCTGATGCCTCTATTGCTATTTCATACCTTGTGTCGTCCGACGTGTAGCTCGTATACAGGGCTTGGCTTCCACCTGGTAACCGGGCTGTGAGCACATGTCTAGGGCCAAGCGGCGAGGGTGCCTCAGGCAGGCCGGGGCCCTCCCGAGGCGCGTGTCGGTTAGGTCGTTCTTCGGCAGGTGCCCTCCTTCTGGGCGCGCATTCACGTAAGGCGCCGTGCTTTGGGGGCACACTGTTCGCTTGTCGACTTTCTCTTGTGCATCGCACGAGGAAGTTAGGCACTAAGGCCTTGGCGAGGTGGTGTGTGTGGGAATAGACTCCTAGACGGAGCCTGATAGGCCCGTGAACAAAGCATGTATCCCGGGTGCTGGCATCGTGCCCTAGCCCCCGCTCGCGTGACGTCCAAGAGGGAGGTGGCGAGTGTATGTGGTGAGAAAATAGAAAACCAACGAAATTCTATGAAAACCAGAAGAGGCATATCTTATTAAAACCAGGGACGAACTCGTTTACAAGCCCAAAAGGGGACGTACGATTGCCGTGTCTAGCACAAGTCAGCCTGGTGAGCTTGATTGCAAGTCAAAAAGGGAAGAAGGAAAATTTGTTGCCGTACCCAGGCACATGTCAACCTAGAAAGAAAATGCAGATGTTGTATCTACCACATGCCAATATAAAAGAAGTGTTAGCTATAGCTCGCGAGACGTATTCTTCAATCGATACCAGGCGTGATGCAAGGGCTTCCACTATGGCACGGGCATAGTCGCGGTTCGGCAGTCACTCCGCCAGCGCTGAGCATAGAGACTTCCACTTAGGCATGGGAGGAGACATCCACCGTGGCCACGACGTGGCTCGTCATGGGGTTACACATAGGAGGCCGCAGGCGTATACAACCCACTCATTATTATGTGACAGTGTCACGGGTAGAACCTCCAGAGATGCTGAATGTTCCACGCGTTGGCCATCGTGCTCCCACTCTCAGTCTCCAGGAACACGGCGCCAGGCCTCGAGACATGGGAGATCCTGAAGGGGCCCTCCCACATAGGGGAGATCTTGTGAAGGCCCTCCCTGGATACGACCCGCCTCGGGACAATGTCTCCAACTTCGAGGGTGCGGGGTGGACGTGACGATTGTGGTAGCACCGCAGGGCCTGTTGGTATCTTGGGCGCGAAGGGCAGTCTAGCGGCGGGCCTCCTCGAGGAGAAGGAGGTCGGCTTCCCACGAGTCGGCTTGATGCACCTCATCAAAATGCAACACCCGAAGGGAACCATACTGGAGGTCCACGTGGAGGACCGCCTCTGCCCCGTAGACAAGGAAGAAGGGGGTCTCACCAGTGGGCTTGGTCGCGATGGTGCTGATGGACCACAACACGGACTGCAGCTTGTCAAGCCAGCCCTTTCCATAGGCCTCGAGCTTCTTCTTGAAGCTCCTGGTCTTGAGGCCCTTGAGGACCTTGGCATTGGCGCACTCAGCATGGCCGTTGTTGCGCGGTTACGCCATAGAGGCGTAGAATATTTGTGTACCAAGGTTAGCACAATTTGATTTAAAAAGACCGCTCGTGAATTGGGACCCATTGTCGGTGATGATGCGGTTGGGGATGCCGAAGCGGCATACGAGGCTCTTCATGAACTTGACGAACGAGCTAGCTGGGATGGTGCGAACGGCCTCGACTTCCGTCCACTTGGTGAACTTGTCGACATCGACGTAGAGGTAGTGGTACCGACCGACCGCGTGGGGGAAGGGGCCTAGGATGTCCAACCCCCTGCTATCCTGCTATCCCACAGACAACAGCGCCAGAAGTTGACACGTTGACAAAGGCTGGGCTTGCGTTGGTTTTTCCCTTGAAGAGGAAAGGGTGATGCAACACAGGAGTAGTAAGTATTTCCCTCAGTTTGAGAACCAAGGTATCGATCTAGAAG
Organism: Hordeum vulgare subsp. vulgare; assembly: GCF_904849725.1. NCBI lineage: Eukaryota > Viridiplantae > Streptophyta > Magnoliopsida > Poales > Poaceae > Hordeum > Hordeum vulgare. The sequence continues at coordinate 130,659,113 of NC_058518.1, forward strand.
AAGGGTCTCGTCAAGTCCAGAGTACCTACGCAAACACAAACAAGCTTGCACCCAACGCTTCAAAGGGGTTGTCAATCCCTTCAAGATTGTTTGCAAAGTGAGATCTGAAGGCGGAAAGTGCAACGAAGTAAAAAGTGTAAGGCTGAAAATATGGTGTGGAGTAGACCCTGGGGGCCATACTGTTCACTAGAGGCTTCTCTCAAAATAGCAAGTGTTACAATGGGTGAACAAATTACTGCCGAGCAATTGATAGAACCGCGCAAAGTCATGATGATATCTAAGGCAATGATCATACATATAGGCATCACGTCCAAGACAAGTAGACTGATACTTTCTGCATCTACTACTATTACTCCACACATCGACCGCTATCCAGCATGCATCTAGTGTATTGAGTTCATGACGAACAGAGTAACGCTTTAAGCAAGATGACATGATGTAGAGGGATAATCTCAAACCAATGATGAAAACCCCATCTTTTTACCCTTGATGGCAACAACACGATGCGTGCCTTGCTACCCCTTCTGTCACCGAGTGAGGTCACCGCACGGTATGAACCCAAAACCAAGCACTTCTCCCATTGCAAGAATCATAGATCTAGTTGTCCAGACAAAACCCACAACTAGAAGAGAATTACAAGGATATGAAATCATGCATAAGAGAGATCAGAAGAAACTCAAATAAGATTCATAGATAATATGATCATAAATCCACAATTCATCGGATCTCGATAAACACACCGCAAAAGAAGATTCCATCGGATAGATCTCCATGAATGTCACGCCCAAGATGCGACCCTATCCTCAATTTGGCACGAGGGCCTCGTCAGGGATAGAAGCGCATCTCGTCGTGTCGCAAGAATGGATATCGTTACAAGTACATGTACTGAAAAGATGAGATATATAAAGAGTTGGCTTACACTCGCCACAAGCTACATCAGAGTCACATCAGTACATTACATAATCATCAAGAGTAAGAGCAGGGTCCGACTACGGACGAAAACAAACGACAAAAGAAGAACGACGTCCATCCTTGCTATCCCAGGCTGCCGGCCTGGAACCCATCCTAGATCGATGATGAAGAAGAAGAAGAAGAAGCAACTCCAAATGGACAATCAACACGCTCGCGTCAAATATCCTCTACATGTACCTGCAACTGGTGTTGTAGTAATCTGTGAGCCATAGGGGACTCAGCAATCTCATTTCCAAAGGTATCAAGACTAGCAAAGCTTAATGGGTGAGACATGGTTAAGTGGTGAGGTTGCAGCTGCGTCTAAGCATATATTTGGTGGCTAACTTACGAGTACAAGAATAAGAGGGGGAAGTTCTACGCATCACGGACGTAAACTACTGATGATCAAATGAATGATCCTGAACACCTACCTACATCAGGCATAACCCCACCGTGTCCTCGATCGGAGAAGGAACTCACAAAAGAGACAGTCACGGTTACGCACACAGTTGGCATATTTTAGTTAAATTAACTTCAAGTTATCTAGAATCAGTGTTAAACAAAGTTTCCACGTTGCCACATAACCGCGGACACGGCTTTCCGAAAAGATTTAACCCTCCAGGGGTGCTCCAACTAGTCCATCACAAATTACCACAAGCCGCATAGAAATCGTCAATCACGAAGCTCGCGATCTCGTCGGATTCCCTAGTGGAAAACCTCAACTCTGAGATTACCCAAAGCATCACCGGAATCCCGATGCACAAGATATCTCGTCAAAGGTAAACCTAATACAGCAAGGCCGCCCGACGTGTCGACGATCCCGACAGGAGTCGCGTACCTCATTCTCAGGACACGACGGATGAGCTAGACGTCGGGATCGCTAAATCTCCGGGTGACCAGAGGGGCGCCGGACATCGCTCAGGTGGGACCAACACTCATGAGGAGCACTGGCCTGGGGGTTGATTAAATTTCCTCGGGTTAATTACTCCCTACGCAGTTCATTAGATATTAGGCAAATGTAGTACCAAAGTTGGGCCCTGCCAGACCAGCTTTAATCTAAAACGAATTATCAAGGGGGTCCCCATAACAACCCCGATCGTGTTAGGAGCGCTCATTTATGGAACATAACACCGGTAGCCGGAAACTAAGGGGGGCAAAGGTGGAACAAAACACCAGGCTAGAAAGGCCGAGCCTTCGACCTTTTACCAAGTATATAGGTGCATTAAATTAAATAGCATTTAATAGGGTGATATGACAAGGAACCCATTTTATAGGAAGCAACTGCACCTGCAACTAGCTACGCTATCAACAGGATTAAGCAAGCAGTAACATAGCCAATCAGTGGTTTGCTAGGTCGAACAGACTGTGGGTAATCATGGCATTGTTGAGAGGCCGATATGGAAACATGTGGTAGGCAATGAGACATAAACGATAGAAACGATAACTAGCATGGCAATGATAGTAATGGTATCTGGGGAAATGATCATCTTGCCTGAGATCCCGCTTGGAAGAAGAACAACTCGATGAAGTCGGCAAACCAACATAGTCGAACGGGTCCTCACATTCCGACACGCTTGCGGAACTCCGTCGAGACGGAGCAAACCGAAACAAACATCAACACAGATATTCACCACACGATGCACAACATGATGCATACCCTACTATGATGCATGATCAGTTTAAAATGCAAGGGATGGCATGGCAATTCACCTCAAGCAAACTCTACACATTAAGTGAAGCTCGATATGCAACGGGTTGCATATCGACGAAACTCCACGATCAATTATTTAATTCACTCCCGATTATTTACACGGCAATATTAATTGTTGTTAACATGGCAAGGGGTGAGCGATGAACCTACATGACAACCTAGTCGACAGCACGTCGGACTTAGAACGAAGCTACGGCACAAGAACATGCAACACAAGATTATATGCCATGAATGCATCATGCATGCGAGTTCATAACACGGGCAAGAAGGGAAAGAATTAGGTGTCGCCACGGCGAGTGAGAGGAAACCATGGCGGCAAATCGGAAACGATGCTACGACAACGTTCCTATCCCAATAACTCGACGAGATATCGGTGACAACGAATAGGGAGCGCGTGCGGGAACGCTAAATAAAGATGGGGTGATCCCGACTACCGGGTTCCCATGTGTCGAGGGCACGACGAAAAGGAAGACAACATGCACGGGCAAACAAACGGTGCATACACACGGTGCATACATGCATTCAACTTGTTCAACACATACATTCGTTCATCACTAGCACACGGTACATGACATGTCCCCTCGGTATACCTTCGACGCGTGCATATCGGAGCAGAACGGGTCGTTGAAGGAGATCAACGATCGTCGTGGAAGTAGTTGAAGTATTGGTACACGGTCTCGTCGACGGTGGTCATACTCCCGGCGTCGGCAGACGGTCTTCGGCGTCGGTAGTCGTTCATGAATCCGAAGATGTTCGGGGGTCGTCGGGGGCGTCGAGGTACCTGGCGAGCTTCTTGATTCCACGGCGGCGGGGATGGTGCACGCGGCGACGGCAACCAGCGATAGCGGCGACACGACTACATCAGCTACGACAGCGACGGCAGCTAGCTATGGCACGACTAGCTAGCAGCAAGCTACAGCATTAGCAAGCAGCTACAGCAAGCAACGGCAAGGCAGCAGCCTAACTACAGCAACAGAAACTAAACGCGAGCAAGCACGCCAGGACTACGGCGCAAGTAGCATGAGCATCAACAGCAAAAAGGCGACAGCAACAGGCAGCTATCGGCACAGCAAGCAGCAGCACGGGACAGCAACAGCCAACGCACGCACAACAACTACCTAGCGGCGGTAGGCACACCTAGCAGCAGCTAAGCTAGCTAGCTGCGGCAGCACAAGCAGCAGGACAACGACACGCATCGGCTAGCTAGCACGCCGGCAACAACAGCAACAACACAGGCATGCAATTAGAATGCAGCAACAACAACTAGCACCAGCAACTGCACACGGCAGCAGGCAGCGGCGCAGCACACTAGGAAGCAGCAATATGCACAGCAACAACATCGGGAGCTAATTGAGACAGCAGCAAAACGCAGCAACACCTACCCCAGCAGCATGCAAACAACAACGGCAAGGCAGGCTCGGCGGGGAACGACGAGCGGGGTACGGAGCTCCTCGGGCGGGGGAACGCCATGGCGGCGACGGTGCAGGGGAACGACGAGCGCAGGCATTCTGCAGGACGGCGGCGAGAGGAGGCGAGGCCGAGGGCGACGAGCTTCCGGCGCGGTGAGGCGCAGGAGGGCTGCCGTCGCGCGGGGCGGCGCTGGAGGAGCGTCGCCGGGGTGGCACAGCTCGGGTCGAGGGAGATGCACGGGCGATGGGAGGCGCAGGAGACGCGTCCGACGGGCGCGCGGGGAGCTGCACGGGGAGGCGGCGCGGCGCACTTCCAGCAGGGGCACGACGAGCTCGAGGGCAAGGGGCGAGCGCAGGCGGCGGGGAGGGACGCCGGCGCTGCGACGCAGGGAGGCGAGCGGGGGCGCACAGGGCTACTCGGCGGCGGCAGGGCGGGGTGCTGGAGGCGAGGGCGCGCACGAGGGGGGAGGACGAGCTGCGCGAGAGAGGAAAGGAGACGGCGCTGCGGGAGGAGGGAGATGCAACGGGGACGAGGCGAGGGAGGCCCCTTGTTCGCTAGGGCAGGCTCGCGAGGGGAGGCGTGGGCCTTGGCCGGCTCGGCCTTGGCCTGGGTCCTCCCCCAGATGTTTTTTTACCTCTTTTTTTTAAAACCTTTAAAACCGACATCTGTAAATAAAGAAAGGTATTTTTAACAAAATAAAATAAACCAAAATAAATGCCTTTTGACCCCTTTAAAACAAACCCCAACTATAAATAGATTGGGCATTTTTTTAAAGAAATAAAAAATGAAACCTTTTTTGAAAGAATAACAATAAAACCCTTTTTAAAAGAATTAAAAATCACAACCCTGTTTTAAGAATTTAAAAACAATTCAAGACCCTTTTAAAGGAATTAAAATAAAACTCTTTATTTAAAGAATAAATAAAGCCTTTTAAAAGAGAAAATAAAATGGGAGGGTTTTAAAAAAAACAAACGGAGAGTTAAAATAAAACCTAAGGGTTGCCCCTACATTTAATAAAAGGACTTTTATTGAAAAGAATAAGACACACCCTTTTAATAGGGGTTTTAAACGAAGACTTTGGCAAAACCACAAAAACAAAATGAGAGAGGAGAGAAGGGGAGAAGGTTTAGGTCGGCGGTGCAACGGGGTTTAGCGGTGGCTCTCACGCGCCCTCTCTCATCACTCCAACAAAACAACGTCACTCACGAAGCAGTAACGCCTAACAACACGGAGCAACAAGCAACACCGTCAAAACACCGATGACATGATGCCATGCATGATGCGATGATGCAAACTACATGACTATGCAACGAATAAAACTAAACACACGACGGAAACAGAATAAAAGGGGGGAATCTTCTGGAACGTCGGTCTCGGGCTATCACAATGAAGATCATGGAGAACTTTGTATTGAAGATCCAAGAGAGAGAATAAGCCATCTAGTTACTAGCTATGGACCTGTAGGTCTATGGTGAACTACTCACGCATCATCGGAGAGGTCATGGTGTTGAAGAAGAAGCCCTGTGATTGTTTTGCAGTGTATCCCTTGCAACAGCGCCAGAAAAAGTTGTGTCGACGGCACCAGGAATCCTTCAGTTACGGCTACGCCTTAAGGGACTTCCTAGGAAAGTATGCAAAGGATTTCCCCCGTGGCCTTGGAGCCTTGCGTTGGTGTTCCCTCGAAGCGGAAAGGGTGATGTAGCACAGTGACGGTAAGTATTTCCCTCAGTTTGAGAACCAAGGTATCAATCCAGCGGAAGATTATCTCAAGATCTTGCACAAACACAAAAGCTTGCACCCAACGCTATGAAGGGGTTGTCAATCCCTTATAGATTGTTTGCCAAGTGAGAACTGAAAGCAACAAAGTAACAAAGCAAAGTAAAAGCAGAGTTGTGAACGATGGATGTGAATAGACCCGGGGGCCGTAGTGTTTACTAGTGGCTTCTCTCATGAAAGCAAATAGACGGTGGGTGAACAAATTACTGTCGAGCAATTGACAGAACTCTGCAGAGTCGTGACGATATCTATGCAATGACTGTTTCTATAGGCATCACGTCCGAAACAAGTAGACCGATACTTTCTGCATCTACTACTATTACTCCACACATCGACCGCTATCCAGCATGCATCTAGTGTATTAAGTCCAGCATGCATCGCCTTAAGCAAGATGACATGATGTAGAGGGATAATCTCAAACCAATGATAAAAACCCCATATTTTTACCCTTGATGGCAACTACTTGATGTGTGCCTTGCTGCCCCTACTGTCACTGGGAAAGGTCACCACATGGCAGAACCCAAAACCAAGCACTTCTCCCATTGCAAGTGCTCAAACCATCGCGCGATCCCGACCGCCACGCAAAGGATGACAATCAATATACTAATCATGCTCAGATTTCATCACATAGTGGTTCACCATACGTGCATGCTACGGAATCACTAACTTTAACACAAGTATTTCTAGATCCACAACACCTTACTAGCATGACTTCAATATTACCATAACCACAACTCAAAACTTATTGAGATGAATCAAACTTCTCTAACTATTCAATGCACATGAAGGTGGAAGTTTTCGTATCCCTTTGGATAACTACCCCTTTTGAGACTACTTTCAAAGCATAGATCAACTACCAAGCCACGCACCGCTGTGCTCTAAAAGATATAAGTGAAGCACATAGAGCAAAAGTATCTAGATCAAAAGATGTAAGTGAAGCACATGTGAGGTGAATTGTTTACCAAAAGATATAAGTGAAGCTCGACAAAATCACGGTGTGTGCATGTCTCTCTCTCTAGGTGTGCAGCAAGGATGATTGTGACACAACAAAAAATAAAAGACTCCTACGATACAAGATACTCCAAGCAAAAACACATAACATGCGGTGACTAAAAATATAGCCCCAAGCAACGTTACCGATGGATTGAAGATGAGAGAGGGGATGCCTTCCCGGGGCATCCCCAAGCTTAGGCTTTTACGGCATCCTTGAATAACTTGGGGTGCATTGGGCATCGGCAAGCTTGAGCTCTTGCCACTCTTTATCTTTTTGTCCATAAGAACTTGACTCAAAACTTGAAAACTTCACAACACGAAACTTAAACAGAAACTCGTGATAACATTAGTACAAGAAAGCAAACCACCACTTCCTTAGGTACTGTAGAAAACTTAAATTCTACTTGTGCTGATGTTGGGTTACTGTACTTTCAATCTTCCATGGCTAATACCCCCCGTTACTACCCATAGTTTCATCAAAATAAGCAACCAACACAACAAAAAACAGAATCTGTTAACAGCAGACCAGTCTGTAGCAATCTGTATGTTTCGTATACCTATGGTACTTCAAAAATTCTGAAAAAGTACGACAGTCTGAAAATTTTGCGTAGCAATAAACAGGAAAAAGAATCAACTCAAAAGCTCTTACAGAAAAACATGAAAATTCTTTTCGTGAGCAGAAAGTTTCTGTCTTTCCCAGCATGACCAAACGATCATCCTCAAGACTAATCATAACGGTTTTGCTTGGCACAAACGCAAAAAGAAACACAAAAAATACAATCATAACAGAATTATGAAAGTGTGGAAAACACAAAACAGAAAGAAAAAGGATAGATTCATTGGGTTGCCTCCCAACAAGCGCTTTTGTTTAACGCCCTTAGCTAGGCGAAAGTGATGGAATCACGTGTAGTCATCTTTGGTGCTCAAACCATAGGTAGCCCTCATCATAGATTCATAAGTCAATCTTATTTTCTTTCTAGGAAAGTGCTCCATGCCCTTCTTTAAGGGAAGTTGGAATCTAATATTCGCTTCCTTCATGTCGATGATAGCACCAATAGTCCTTAGGAAAGGTCTACCAAGAATAATGGGACATGAAGGATTGCAATCTGTGTCAAGTACAATGAAATCCACGGGTACATAGTTCTTATTTGCAACAATAAGAACATCATCGATCCTCTCCATGGGCTTCTTGACGGTAGAATCTGCAAGATGCAAATTAAGAGAACACTCTTCAATCTCATGAAAACCAAGAATATTACATAAAGACTTTGGAATCGCGGAAACGCTAGCACCCAAATCACACAAAGCATTGCACTCATAGTTTTTTATATTGATTTTGATAGTAGGTTCCCACTCGTCATGAAGTTTTCTAAGTATAGAGACTTCTAGTTCGAGCTTCTCTTCAAGAGATTTCATCATAGCATCTACGATATGCGCGATAAAGGCTTTGCTTTGGCTACAAGCATGTGGAGAGTTTGCAATGGATTGCATCAAAGAAATGCATTCAAACAAGGAGCAATTATCATAATTGAATTCCTTGAAATCCAAAGTGGGAGTTTCATTACTACCCAAAATTTTGACTTCTTCTACTCCACTCTCCACACCTTTATCATCAAGATAGGTGGACTCCGAATCATTGGGGCGTTTTTCAACCAAAGTGGATTAATATCCAGCCCCTCCATAAGTAGTTTTGACACGCGAAAACAAAGATTCAAGAGGATACCCACCAAGCACTTTAAGATCTTCGCGATTTGCATCACTAGAACGCACCCTTTTAAACCATTCATGTCTAGCGCGAATTTGGGCGGTTCTTTCTTTGCTCTCATTCATGGAGATACGCATAGCTTTCAAAGTTTCATCCAAGTTGATCTTGGAAGGAGCGCACCTAACTTTCAAAGCATCAATATCACAAGACATCCTATCAACGCTCTTAGCCAAATCGTCTATTTTGAGTAGTTTTTCCTCTATGGACGCATTGAAAATCTTTTGAGAGTTGATGAACTCTTTGATATTACTCTATAGATCAGAGGGTAATTTGTTATGATTTCCATAAGTGTTGCCGTAGGAATTGCCATAATTGTTAGAGGAGTTACTAGGAAAAGGCCTAGGAACATAGTTTCCTCTAAAAGCATTGTTGTTGCCAAAATTGTTCCTACCAACAAAATTCACGTCCAAACTAGCGTTGTTACTCTCAATCAAAGAAGATAGTGGCATGTCATTATGATCTACGGTAGCGTTTCTACTAGCAACCAAATTCATCAACTCGTCCATCTTAGCACTAAGCGAGTGAATTTCTTCTATAGCGTGCACCTTTTTGTTAGCAGGCGACCTTTCAGTGTGCCACTGAGAGTAGTTGGTCATGATATTGTCTAGGAGTATTGTAGCGTCTCCTAACGTGATTTCCATGAACGTTCCACCTGAGGCGGAGTCCAAGATATTGCGAGAAGCAAAATTCAAGCCAACGTAAAAGATTTGTATAATCATCCACAAACTCAAGCCATGAGTAGGACAATTTCTAATCATAAGCTTCATCCTCTCCCAAGATTGTGCAACGTGTTCATGATCAAGTTGCTTGAAATTCATGATATCATTACGTAACGAGATGATCTTAGCCGGCGGAAAGTACTTGGATATGTAAGCATCTTTGCATCTATCCCAAGAATCGATACTATTTTTAGGCAAAGAAGAAAACCAAGTTTTTGCGCGATCTCGCAACGAGAAAGGAAAAAGTTTCAACTTAATCACGTCATTATCCACATCTCATTTCTTTTGCACATCACAAAGCTCAGTGAAGGTATTGAGATGGGATTCGGCATCTTCACTAGGAAGGCGAGAGAATTGCTCTTTCATAACAAGATTCAGCAAAGCTGCGTTGATTTCATACGATTCCGCACTAGTGGCGGGAGCAATCGGAGTACTAATAAAATCATTATTATTAGTGCTCGAGAATTCGCAAAGTTTGGTGTTTTCAGACATGATGTCTTCAACAAACAAACAAGCACACAAGCAAGCAAGAAAACGGCAAGGGCAAAAGAAAACGACGAAGGAGAAAGGCGAATGAAAACGACAAATGTGGAGTGGGGGAGAGGAAAACGAGAGGCAACTGGCAACAAAAGTAAATGCAAGATAAGAGGTTGTGAGACCTACTTGGATAGATCTTGATTTCTCCTCCCCGGCAAAGGCGCCAGAAATACTTCTGATTGTTTTGCTGTGTATCCCTTGCAACGGCGTCAGAAACAGTTGTGTCGATGGCACCAGGAATCCTTCAGCTACGGCTACGCCTTAAGGGACTTCCTAGGCAAGTATGCAAAGGATTTCCCCCGTGGCCTTGGAGCCTTGCGTTGGTGTTCCCTCGAAGCGGAAAGGGTGATGTAGCACAGCGACAGTAATTATTACCCTCAGTTTGAGAACCAAGGTATCAATCCGGTGGAAGAGTATTTCAAGATCTTGCAAAAACACAAAAGCTTGCACCCAACGCTATGAAGGGGTTGTCAATCGCTTATGGATTGTTTGCCAAGTGAGAACTGTAAGCAACAAAGTAACAAAGCAAAGTAAAAGCGGAGTTGTAAACGTTGGATGTGAATAGACCCGGGGGCCGTAGTGTTTACTAGTGGCTTCTCTCATGAAAGCAAATAGACGGTGGGTGAACAAATTACCGTCGAGCAATTGATAGAACTATGCAGAGTCGTGACGATATCTATGCAATGATTGTTTCTATAGGCATCACGTCCGAAACAAGTAGACCGATACTTTCTGCATCTACCACTATTAATCCACACATCGACCACTATCCAGCATGCATCTAGTGTATTAAGTCCATAAGAACAGAGTAACGCCTTAAGCAAGATGACATGATGTAGAGGGATAATATCAAACCAATGATAAAAACCCCATCTTTTTACCCTTGATGGCAACTACTTGATGTGTGCCTTGCTGCCCCTACTGTCACTGGGAAAGGTCACCACATGGCAGAACCCAAAACCAAGCACTTCTCCCATTGCAAGAATCATAGATTAAGTTGGCCAAACAAAACCCAAGACTCGGAGAGAGTTACAAGGATATCAAATCATGCATATAAGAAATCAGGAAAGACTCAAATATATATCATAGATAATATGATCACAAGTCCACAATTCATCGGATCTCGACAAACACACCGCCAAAGAATATTACATCGGATAGATCTCCATGATGATCATGGAGAACTTTGTATTGAAGATCCAAGAGAGAGAAGAAGCCATCTAGCTACTAACTACGGACCCGTCGGTCTGAAGTGAACTACTCACGAGTCATTGGAGGGGCGATGATGATGATGAAGAAGCCCTCCAACTCCAAAGTCCCCTCCGGCAGGGTGCCGGGAAGGGTCTCCACATGAGATCTCACGAAAACGGAAGCTTGTGGCGGCGGATAAGTATTTTCGAGGCTCCCCTTATTTTTTGCGGAATATTTGGGAATATATAGGTGCAAGACCTAGGTCAGGGGGTGGCCAGGGAGGCCACAAGCCTGCCCACCGCCGCCTCCCCCTGGTGGCGGAGTGGGGGCTTGTGGGCTCCCTAGAGCCCACCTGGCTTGGCCCAAAAGCCCCCTAGACTTTTTCCATTCGGGAAAAAATCATTTCGGGGTTTTTCTTCTGTTTGGACTCCGTTCCAAAATCAGATCTGACAAGAGTCAAAAACACACAAAAAACAGGAACTTTCACTTGGCACTGAATTAATAAGTTAGTCCCAAAAAGATATAAAAAGATACATATAACTTACAAAGAAGGCAAGTGATGGGGTTATAGTCCTAGGGTAGGGTCATAGGCCTGCCCTATAGGTCCTACCCAAGGACTACCCTTCACAAGGGACAAGGCCCTTAGTCAATTCCGACTGAACTAAGAAGTTCCCATCATCCGGTCGGTAACAGACCTTCGACCATCGAGTCGAAGACGAGCATTCGGAGCGTATCGAACTGACCGACTGGATTCCAGTCTGTACATCGTAACTCCCCCGGGAGGGAAACGGTCGTACGTTTCCACACGCCTTTATTAGCATTTAAGACGTACGTTACCTGTAACGTAGGCATTTATTCACCACTACTCCACCCCTGCGCACCGAACCGTTGTGGAGGGCAGCACACTCTATATAAGCCACCCTCTCTCACTGGTGCGGGGGTTAGCAACTCATTTGTATTCCCTATTCCACTCGACAACAAGCTCCCAGAGCACTGAGACGTAGGGCTATTACCTCCACCGCAGAGGGGCCGTAACTCATACAACCTCGCCGTAGCTAAGGCTCTGCCCATCCTTTTCATACCCTACACATCTACCCACGACAGTTGGCGCCCACCGTGGGGCAGGCGTCTAAGTGACTTCCAGCGAGTTTGCAACTACTTCCTTTCGTCATGTCGTCCGGTGGAGATTCAAGCATGGGTCACCAGTTCTTCTTCGGCGCTGTCTCCTTCATCGTCGACGATTCGGCGTGGCTTCGGGATGCTCCTCTCGACGTCGAGGCGCTTCCCCGCCGTGGGGCTACGCACTTTCGTGTCGGCGCCCGCGGCATTCTTCTTCTCCAGCAGTCGGCTCCGGTGTCGACCTACACCGCCGTCACGCGCCGCAACAAGCGGTCCCACTGTCCGCAGCTCCAGCGTTGGGTGCAACACGCCCAGGCGCGCGAGAACGCGTCTTCACAAGTGGCGGTCCTAGAGTCTGTTGTGGTTGCCCCGCTGTCCCAGCACTCGGCCTCGGTTCCGACTGAGTTTCCTTCCGAGTATGCGGGTCGCGGGCCTGCAGCATAAGTACACACGGCCAACTCCCATGAAGATCCCCGTCAAGCTGGCCGGAACGAGCGCGAAATTGGCGAAACGTCCGGCGCGCGTCGTCGCCTCGCCGTTCTGCCAATCGGCACACTCGGCGGAGCAATGTGGAGTTGTTCCGCACACCCCTCCTCAACTTGATTGCGGCTGCCAAGATAGCCGATTCCCTTCAGCCGACTGATTCAGAGGCTGGTAGAGGGATCGAGCAAATCCGCGTCGTGTTGCACACGGCGCAGCAGCAGAATTCGGCAGTCTCCCACTCGCACAACAGGATCCATAATAGTTCTGTTCATGCGAATACGCATCGATCGGTTCACAGCCCTGGTTCCCATCAGCGGCACAGGGGAGGCAGTCGTTCCATAAATCACGAAGATCGCCGCCGTTCACGCACCCCTCCGCGGGGTGGGCCCTACGGGCCCCGACATCATGATGATCAGCGTTCAGTCGGTGACACTTACAACCCAAGGCCCGACGCAAGAGGGCGTATCGCCCAGCGAAGGGTCGATAGGGGCCGAGCCCACCGCGATGGTTACGATATGGACCGTCCGAGTGGAAGCAGGACCATCGTGTTTGGTCCCGAGTGTTTCAGTCGAGCCATCCATTCGGCTGACATCCCGCCCAACTTCCGATTGGCGACGGGAATCAGCAAGTTTACACGAGAGTCCAAGCCAGAAACATGGCTAGATGACTACCGAGTGGCAGTCCAGATCGGAGGAGGGGACGACCATGTCGCCATGAAGCACCTCCCTCTGATGCTCGACGGCTCGGCGCGAGAGTGGCTGAATCAGTTGGGCCCCTCAAGCATCTACAGTTGGGTAGATCTAGCCCGAGTGTTTATCAAGACCTTCGAAGGGACGTGCAAGCGCCCTGCAGGCCTCGTGGATCTCTAGCATTGCGTCCAGAAGCAGAATGAGCCCCTGCGTGACTTCATTCAGCGTTGGACAACTCTCTACCACACGGTGGAGAACGTGACCGAGCATCAAGCAGTCTGCACCTTCAAGGCAGGCGTGCGGTACAGAGAGTTGTACCTAAAGTTCGGCCGAACAGGTGACATCTCCATGAGCAAGATGATGGAGATAGCAGGACGCTATGCAAATGGCGAAGAAGAGGACTACATCCGAAGCGACAAGCACAAGACAGTCGGCGACGGAGACGGGACTAACACTCGGAAGCAAAAGCAGAAAGCTTGGTCCACTCAGCAGGCAGAAGCTGCAGCCGTGACCAATGCCAAGTTCTAGGGCAAAGGGAAGGCGCAGTTTACTCCCAAGAAGAAGCAGTTCAATAATCGCATCCTGGACCAGCCATGCCCGGTTCATACGAAGATGGATGAAGAGGGCAACCCCATATATCCAAAGCACACCACTCGACAGTGTCGCCTCCTGATCCAGGGGTTCGGCGAAGGGCAACCGAGTGAAAAGGAAAACGAACAGGATGAGGAGGATAAGGAGGATCCGTTCCCCCAAGTCCACGCAACACTCATGATTTTTGCTCACGTTGAGAGCAAGACTTGACTGAAGCTGGTGAACAGGGAGGTGAACATGGCCACCCCTACCAACCCCAAGTTCCTCAAATGGTCTCAGACTGCGATCACCTTCGACCAGTCGGATCATCCAGCACACGTACCCACCCCAGGGAGACATGCTCTAGTCGTCGACCCGGTGGTGGAAGGAGTCCGACTGCGCAAAGTCCTCATGGACGGCGGCAGCGGCCTGAACATCATGTACGCCGACACACTCAAGGGGATGGGCATTCCGATTTCCAAACTCAGTGAGAGAAGCATGCAGTTCCATGGAGTCGTCCCTGGACAGAAGGCCAAGTCACTCGGCCAGATCTCGTTGGACGTCATTTTCGGCTCCGACAAGAACTTCCGCAAGGAAAAGCTGACGTTCGAAGTGGTGGACTTCCAGAGCGCTTACCACGCAATTCTGGGCCGCCCAGCGTATGCGCGTTTCATGGCCCGTCCATGTTACGTATACCTGAAGCTGAAGATGCCAGGCCCGAAAGGCGTGATTACCATCACGGGCAATCGACAGCAGGGATCAAGAATCGCCGACCAGCAGATGGCCGTCCTCAAGCTCGACGAGTACAAGAAAACAGTCGACCCCGCCGACCTGATGCGTTCGAAGAAGCCAGCTTCAGAGTCTGCATTCCAGTTGGCGGGAGAGACGAAGAAGGTCAGCATCCACCCGACGGACGACACTGCTACCCCGACGAACATCTCCACCACCCTCGATCCTAAATAGGAAGCCCAGCTCACCTAATTCCTCCGTGAGAACTGGGACATCTTCGCATGGAAACCCTCTGACATGCCAGGTGTACCCAGGGAGTTGGCTGAGCACCGACTGCATGTGGATCCCACCGCTCGGCCCGTCCGAGAGCGCCTGCGCCGATCCACCGCGCACAAGAGGAAGGCAATCGGGGAAGAGGTGGCCAAGCTTCTGGGAGCCAACTTCATTCGCGAGGTTCACCACTCCGAGTGGCTCGCCAATGTTGTCATGGTGCCCAAGAAGGACAAGTCGCTCCGAATGTGCATCGACTTCAAGCATCTCAATAAGGTCAGCCCAAAAGACCATTTTCCGCTCCCCGCATAGATCAAATTGTCGATTCGACTGCGGGTTGCGAGCGTTTGTCATTTCTTGATGCCTACTCGGGCTATCATCAGATCCGTCTGTATGGCCCCGATGAATTAAAAACAGCCTTCATCACCCCATTTGGGTGCTTCTACTACATCACTATGCCGTTCGGTTTGAAGAATGCAGGAGCTACCTTTATGCGCATGATCCAAAAATGCCTCCTCGACCAGATCGGTCGGAATTTGGAGGCATATATGGATGATATCGTAGTCAAGTCACGCAAAGGTTCCGACCTGCTGACTGACTTGGCAGAAACATTTGCCAACCTTCGTAGGTATGATATCAAGCTCAACCCCTCCAAATGCTCATTCGGCGTTCCTAGCGGAAAGTTACTCGGTTTCTTCGTTTCCGAACGAGGGATTGATGTCAACCCCGAAAAGATCGGGACCATCGTCCGAATGGGGAGGCCGGTCAGAATACACGATGTTCAACGGCTCACAGGTTGCCTAGCGACTTTGAGCAGGTTCATCAGTCGACTCGGCGAGAAAGCGCTTCCTCTGTACCGACTCATGAAGAAATCAGATACTTTCGAGTGGACAGATGAAGCCCAAGTCGCATTCGACGACCTCAAAGTCCTACTTTCCACCCAGCCGGTTCTTACTGCTCCGCTTAGTAAAGGGCCCCTTCTTCTGTATATCGTGGCTACAAATCAAGTCGTCAACACTGTTCTTACAGTCGAATGAGAAGAAGAAGGAAAAGCATTCAAAGTTCAGCGGCCAGTGTACTACGTCTCTGAAGTCCTGACTGCTTCCACGCAGAGGTATCCCAACTATCAAAAACTTATCTACGGGATTTACATGACTGCGAAGAAGGTGGCCCATTATTTCCAAGACCACTTGGTGTTTGTCGTTTCTGATGCTCCGTTGTCGGAAATCCTCCACAATCGGGACGCGTTAGGCCGAGTGATGAAGTGGGCAATGGAGATGCTGTACTGTGATATCAAGTTCGAGGCCAAGGAAGCTATTAAGTCTCAAGCTCTGGCTGACTTCATAGCAGAATGGGTAGAACAACACCAACCGACCCACATCTACTCGGCCCATTGGACAATGTTCTTCGATGGGTCCAAGATGTTGAATGGCTCTGGCGCTGACGTTGTGATCATATCACCAAAGGGCGACAAGCTCAACTATGTGCTACAGATACACTTCGATTCCTCCAACAACGAGGCAGAGTATGAAGCTCTCTACAGATTGCGCATGGCCATCTCACTCGGCATCCGTCGCCTGATGGTCTACGGCGATTCGGATTTGGTGGTCAATCAAGTGATGAAAGAGTGGGATGTCAGGAACGCCACCATGACCACATACTGCAATGCAGTGAGGAAGCTTGAGAAGAAGTTTGAAGGTCTAGAACTTCACCATGTTCCGAGACTGAAGAACCAAGCAGCTGATGAGTTGGCAAAACTTGGATCCACTCGGAGACCAGTCCCGAGTGATGTCTACCTCGAGCACCTTCACCTTCCCTCAGTCAAAGAAGATCCTTTCACGGAGGAACCAGTACAACCAAAGAGTTCAACAGATCCGACTGAAGTCGATGTACCTGCTGTGGTTGATCTGGTCATGGAGATTCTTGCTGTCATCCCCGATTGGACTGTGCCGATCATTGCATATATCCTGAGGCAGGAACTACCAGAAGACGAAGTCCAGGCCAGGCAGATAGTCCGCAGGTCGAAGTCATTCACTGTCATTGATGGCCAATTGTACAAGGAAAGCGTTTCAGTCGTTCTTCAACAATGCATCTCCCCAGAGGAGGGGCAGCTAATCCTGGAAGATATTCACTCGGGGACCTGCGGTCATCACGCCTCTTCGAGAGCAATCGTCGCCAAGGCATTCAGGGCTGGTTTCTTCTGGCTGCAGGCAAACGAGATGGCTAAAGATATGGTCGACCGATGTGAGGGTTGTGAGTTCTACTCCAACAAGTCCCACAAGCCGACATCTGTGTTGAAGACAATCCCTCTTGTGTGGCCGTTTGCGGTATGGGGATTAGATACAGTCGGTCCGTTCAGGACAGGCCAAGGAGGATACACACATCTGTTGGTGGAAGTCGACAAGTTCACAAAATGGATTGAAGCCAAGCCCATCAAGAAGCTCGACGCCCTAACAGCCATCAAGTTTGTCAGGGACATCATCTCTAGATTCGGTGTGCCTCACAGCATAATCACGGACAACGTAACAAACTTCGACTCGGACAGATTCAAAGGTTTCTGTGCAAGCCAAGGTATCCGAGTGGATTTTGCTTCCGTAGCACATCCTCAATCCAATGGACAAGCAGAGCGGGCGAATGGACTTATTCTGCAAGGTTTGAAGCCCCGACTCCTGCGAGAGGTGGGACATGCCACTGGTGCATGGGTCACCGAGTTACCTTCAGTGCTTTGGGGTCTCCGCACAACCCCGAAAAGATCTACAGGGCGATCACCGTTCTTCCTCGTTTATGGAGCATAAGCGGTCCTTCCGAGTGACTTGCTTCACAATGCTCCACGAGTCGAACTCTTCTCGGAAGCTGAAGCAGAACAAGCAAGGCAAGATGGAGTGGACCTTCTAGAGGAGGAACGCGAGATGGCACTGACTCGCTCAACCATTTATCAACAAGATCTGCGGCGCTTTCATGCACGCCACGTCAGGAGTCGCACGTTCCAAGCAGGCGACCTGGTGCTCCGAGTGGATCAGTAAAGACCCCACAAGTTGGCTCCTGCCTGGGAAGGAGGCTTCATCATCTCCAAAGTGGTGAACAACGGAGCATACAGACTCTACAACATCAACATCGATAGGGAGATAGACGAGCTGCGAGCATGGAACAGAGATCTCCTGAAGCATTTCTACACGTGACCGTCGACTGAAGCAATGTAAAGAACAAGTATTGATGAAATAATATAAAGCAGATTGAGCTTTTGCAGATTCAGAATTCTTCCGCGGTCGCAGACTCCGGTCTCAAAAAAAAAACTTAGCTGCGATCCAGAATCGCCTAAGTTCTAACTTTCTCCGAGCGTGCACTAAACGTCACACTCGGGGACTTAGCTGTGATCAAGAATCACCTAAGTAATAACTTTCTCCGAGTGTGCACTACAACGTCGCACTCGGGGACTTAGCTGTGATCAAGAATCACCTAAGTAATAACTTTCTCTGAGTGTGCACTACAACGTCGCACTCGGGGACTTAGCTGTGATCAAGAATCACCTAAGTAATAACTTTCTCCGAGTGTGCACTAAACGTCGCACTTGGGGACTTAGCTGTGATCAAGAATCACCTAAGTACTAACTTTCTCCGAGTGTGCACTAAACGTCGCACTCGGGGACTTAGCTGTGATCAAGAATCACCTAAGTAATAACTTTCTCCGAGTGTGCACTAAACGTCGCACTCGGGGACTTAGCTGTGATCAAGAATCACCTAAGTAATAACTTTTTCCGAGTGTGCACTAAACGTCGCACTCGGGGACTTAGTTGTGATCAAGAATCACCTAAGTAATAACTTTCTCTGAGTGTGCACTAAACGTCGCACTCGGGGACTTAGCTATGATCAAGGATCACCTAAGTAATAACTTTCTCCGAGTGTGCACTACAACGTCGCACTCGGGGACTTAGGTGCGATCAAGAATCGCCTAAGTTCTAACTTTCTCCGAGTGTGCACTTAATGTCGCACTCGGAGACTTAGCTGCGATCAAGAATCGCCTAAGTATTAACTTTCTTCAAGTGTGCACTTAACGTCACACTCGGGGACTTAGTTGCGATCCAAAATCGCCTAAGTACATGAGTAATAGACCCTCACTGAGGTTCATGTGGATGTCAAAACAACTGACAACTACATGAGTAGCAGACCCTCATTGAGGCTCATGTGGATGTCAAAACAACTGACAACTACATGACTAACACTTCGCACCGAGTGCGACCTCATAGTCGCACTGGACAACATAGCTTCGATCCCGTATCGCCCAAGTATTTTTTGACGTTCGAGTGTGTCCTTCAGATCCACTCGGAGACTCACCGGACCCTCATTGTGGCTCATGTGGATGTCAAGACCACTCACAATTACATGAGTACCAACTCGCTTCGAGTGAGGCCTGTCCGACAGACTCGACGACTTAGCTGCGATCATGAATTGCCTAAGTACTCTATTGCCCTCGAGTGTACCCTACAGACCCACTCGGAGACCCCGCACGACCCTCACAGAGGCTCATGCAGATGTCAAGACAACTGACACTTACATGCTACGCATGTTTTCCATTGGCTTCACCAAGAAACGCCAAACAAAAACTCGAGGCAAAATTGCAACACAAGAGCAAACGATTTGATTCGGATTCAAAAGTTCAAACAAAGATAGTTCACTCGGTGCGGATCAAGCTTACCAGCACCGATCCAAGAATGTGACGGCCAATAGCAGTGGCCAAAGTTCCTTACAAATCAACACTCGGCATACCGAGGATAAAGTTTTCTTACGCATCACCCGGATTAGCACCAGGACTACACGGCTCTACGAACGTGTCCAGATCGATACCGTCGGCGATGCGGGTGGCACTCTCAAGGAAGGTTTCCATGAAGTCTTCGAATCGAAGTTTCTTCGTGTTGACGACCTTCAATGCTTTCAGCTTCTCCTCGCGCACCTCCTTGCAATGAACTCGGACCAAGGACAGAGCAACATCTGCACCACAACGAGCCGCGGATTTATTCCATGACTGCACTCGGTTCGGGATCTCCTCCAGTCGAGTCATCAAGTTTTCCATCTCCTGCCGCGACTCATCTTCAGGCCAAAGCTCCTTGTTGATTCGGCCGATGACCTCTCTCAATCGACCGATGAAAGGGCCAACTTTGCCCACGTGGATGTGCGCTCGGAGCAGATCTCGATTGGCGTCCTCGCCGAGTGGAACGTTCTCGCGAATCGACCGCTCCACGTCAGCCGCTTCAGCTTCAGCGTCATTGAAAAAATCTGCAGCAACAGGACAAGCAAACAATAAGCGCTGAGTGTGACACACATACCACAAGCACTCGGAAAAAGCAGGACTTACCAGCCAGACACGTCATCATCTGCCGAGCCCAGTCACTGACGTATTTCTCCTGAGCTATACACCGTTTGTTCAGCACGTCCATTTGTCCCATCAGAGCAGTCCTCTGTTTCCCCATCTTCTCAACTTCCTCAGTCAGCACTTTGTTCGCTTCACGAGCCTGCTCCAACGACTTCTCTCGTTCCGCCAGAACCTCCTTCATACCAGCCATTGCAAGCAGCGCCGCATCCAGCTCGCCAGCAAACTGAATCTTCTCCGCCCTGAGAGTCTCATATGCTGTCCCCATTTCACAAGTTTTCTGCCAGTCGGCACCAAGAGACAATCAGACAATACAACAATAAAAAGTCTAAGTTCTTCAGACCCCTGCCGACGCAAGCAGTCGACAGCGGTCTCGGGGACTACACCCAGTGGGTTCACTGAGAGTGACCCTACTGGCATGAAACTCAAGCAGGTCCGCTCTATTGAGATACATGAGAACACCTACGCCTACGAGGCTAATACTACCTGACCTGAGTAAAATTACTCTCGGGGACTCTTACAGTAAGTGCACCCCTAGTGCTACAACTGTTCGCAGTCGACCATATTATTTATGGATCTGACCAAGTAAAAGACAATGTGTATAAAGACAACTGCCGGTGCAAGCACTCGACATAAGTCTCGTGGACTACACCCACTGGGTTCACTCAGAGTGAACCCATTGCAGAAATCATACGGTATCCGAGAACACCCAGTGGGTTACAAGAGAAAAGTAAATACTTACTATCCCACTTACTCATATATCATCCCGCAGCTGCAAGTTCCGCTGGTACAGAGATGCGATGGAGTCGTATGCCTTCTTGGCTTCCCCCGCCATCAGCTCTGCCTGCACCATGGCCCCCTTGGCCGCTCCCACCTGCTCCTCCGGGAGACGCTGGATGTTGAACTCAACATTCTACGAGCCTGGCATCGTTGGCTCCTTGGGCATCCCAAGGCCCGCTCCAGTCGGTTCTTCAGCCACCAGCGCCGTTTCAGTCGGCGGCATCACCTCAGTCGGCAGCTCGTCTGCGGCGAGAGTAGTAACTGGCGGAGCAGCCTCAAGAACAGGCTCCGCAGCTTGGTCGGGTCTCCCCTGGTCACCCTCGTCCACGTAAATCGCCCCTGACAGACCGAACGACGCGAGATCTCAGAAAGAGAAAGAGGAAAGACTGAAGATAGAATTCGCGACGCGATAAAGTAAAACTCTCGGAGTCACTACAACACACCTGGCTGAGACGAGACGACGTTGTCCGTGTCCATGAGGTCATCCTCCTGGCATGCCGGAGAGGTGGCGGAGGTAGCAACTCTGTCGAGTGAAGTTCATTCGACCATTAAACAGAGTCCAATCGGATATCAGAGGAAATTAGAAGATCAATGTGCTTACGTGGAGGTGACGGGAACAGTGACCCTCATCCGCGGCAAAGCCTTCCAAGGTTTAGATCCACTGGGTTTGGCCGCCTTGGAAGGCTGACCCACGGACTCAGCAGCAACATCCCTGGCCCTCTTGGTGCTCCGAGCACTCGGGACCACGGGAGCAGTGGGCGGAGCACTCGAGGATGCTGGAGGGACCAAAGGAACTGCTGGTTCATGTCGGCGCTTGGTTCAATGCTCTAGCTGCGGGGGAGGCGAGTCCAGCTCTTCGTCTTCCTCCTCTTCCTCACTAGTCTCTTCCTCCGTTTCCCCGTTGTCGGAGACATACTCGACGCTCTCCACGCTACCCTCTTGGCTGCCTTCCTCCTCCTCCTCGGCCGGGTTCCCGTTCGAGACGAGAGAAAACCAGTTGGTCCACTTCTGCATAAAATTCAGTCGGCGACATCAGACGTCACACATAAATTCAAGCAAGCAATAAGACTAAGACAATTACGTGCACTCGACAAATGGTACTCACCTGGTCCGGAGGAGGATTATCCGTGCAGAAAGGCCTCACTCGCCGGGATCCTCTGGGGTTCTTGCACGCGCCTGTGATATGGAGCACCCACGAAGTCACCTTCTCCTCAGTCACACCCACAACGATGGTCCGAGTGGAATCTTCGGGCCCCGTATAATGCCACATGACGTGGTCGCGAGCCTGCAGGGGTTGGATGCGACGACCGAGGAAAACCTCCAGCAAGTCTATGCCGGTGACCCCCCTTCTGACGACATCTACGAGTGCGTCGACCAGAGGCTGGATGTCGTTCTTCTCCGCCTTCGTGAGCGCAAGCTGCTTAGGCGGAGCGGGCCGTTCTAAGCTAAAGGGAGGCAGCCCAGTCGTGGCATTCGGGGAGGCAACGTCCTGGCAGTAGAACCACGTCGACTGCCAGTTCCTGACCGACTCACTCAGCTGAAGGGCAGGATAACTACTCCGACTCTTTTTCTGGAAATTTGAGGATCCCAGAAAATCCGCCGCTGTCAGTTGACTGGTCACGCCAGAAGATATCGCAGAAGCACTCGATTTTCGACAGTTTGTTTCACAAATACTTCCACTCGGATCGTAGGTCAGAAAAGATAAAATGGATCGAGGCAAGCAACGCCAAAGTCACATCCGTACCAGTCGGATCCAAACTTCAAGCATCACTTCGTCGTTCCAACCTCAATCCATTCGGGGACTAATGATGGGGTTATAGTCCTAGGGTAGGGTCATAGGCCTGCCGTATAGGTCCTACCCAAGGACTACCCTTCACAAACGACAAGGCCCTTAGTCAGTTCCGACTGAACTAAGAAGTTCCCATCATCCAGTCGGTAACAGACCTTCGACCATCCAATCGAAGACGAGCATTCAGAGCTTATCGAACTGACCGATTGGATTCCACTCTGTACATCGTAACCCCCCAGGGAGGGAAACGGTCGTACGTTTCCACACGCCTTTATTAGCATTTAAGACGTATGTTACCTGTAACTTAGGCATTTATTCACCACTACTCCACCCCTGCGCACCGAACCGTTGTGGAGGGCAGCGCACTCTATATAAGCCACCCTCCCTCACTGGTGCGGGGGTTAGCAACTCATTTGTATTCCCTATTCCACTCGACAACAAGCTCCCAGAGCACTGAGACGTAGGGCTATTACCTCCACCGTAGAAGGGCCTGAACTCATACAACCTTGCCGTAGCTAAGGCTCTGCCCATCCTTTTCGTACCCTACACATCTACTGTCAGGCTTATACCCACAAGAGCAAGTTAAGAGCGTGAAACCATCAAAAATTATAAATACGTTTGGGACGTATCACCCTCCGTGTCCGAATCCCCCCTCCGGCAGGGCACCAAAACGTGCCCCACATGGGATCTTGAAGAGACTGAAGCTTGCGGTGGCAGAAAAGTACTTTCGATGATGTCCTGATTGTTTCTGGAATTTATGGGAATATATAGGCGAAAGACCTAAGGCAAAGGGTGTCTAGGGGGCCCACAATCCTGGATGGTGCAAGCTCCCCCTTGCCACGGGGTGGGGGCTTGTGGGGCTCCTGAGGCTCCCCTGCCTTGGCTCCCAAGCTTCCCGATCTTCTTCTGTTCCAGAAAAAATCTTCTCGCGGATTTTCTTCCGTTTGGACCCCGTTTCAAAATCTCCTCTGAAAGGGGTCAAAAACATGGAAAAACAGGAAGTGGCACTTGACACTGAGTTAATAAGTTAGTCCCAAAAAATATATAAAAGGAATGCAAAACATCCAAAGGTTGACAAGATACTAGCATAAAACCATCAAAAATTATAGATACGTTGGAGACGTATCAAGCATCCCCAAGCTTAACTCCTGCTCGTCCTCGAGTAGGGAAGTGATAAAGAATGAATTTTTGAGTGGAATTCTACCTAGCATAGTTTTCCTTTGCAACTTCTTTCACGTGACATGAATGTTCAGATCCGTAAGATCCAAAACAATAGTTTGCTATTGACATGAAAACAGTAATACTTCAAGCAAACTAGAAAAGTATTCATGAACTTTCAAAATAATAAGGCCAAAGAAAGTTATACCTACAAAGTAATATAGTCTGGCTATGATCCATCATCCTCACACAACTAATCTAAATCATGCACAACCCCAGAATTGGCCAAGTAATTGTTTTCGCACTCTTACTTTCTCAAACTTTTTATAACTATCACGCAATACATGAGCGCGAGCCATGGATATAGCATTATAGGTGGAATAGAGTGTGGTGGTGGTTGTGAGACAAAAAGGAGGAGATGGTCACACTGACTCGGCGTATCAATAGGCTATGGAGATGCCCATTAATATCAATGTGAATGAGTAGGTATTGCCATACAAAGGATGCACTAGAGCTATAAGTATGTGAAAGCTCAAAAGGAAAACTAGTGGGTGTGCATCCAACTTGCTTGCTCACGAAGACCTCGGGCAATTTTGAGGAAGCCCATCATTGGAATATACAACCCAAGTTATATAACGAAGATTCCCACTAGCATATGGTAGTGACAAAGCAAGAAGATCTCAATCATGAAGAACATGGTGCTATCATGAAGCGCAAGTGTGGAAAAAGATAGTAGCATTGTCCCTTCTCTCTTTTTCTCTCCTTTTTTTCATTTGGGCTCTTAGGCCTCTCTTTTTTTCTTTTCTTTTCTTTTCTCTTTTTTTTTTGTTTTTGGGATCTTTGGCCTCTTTTTTTTTATTTCCTCACACGGAAAAATGCTCTAATAATGATGATCATCACACTTTTATTTACTCACGGCTCAAAGATCACAATGATGATGACTCCATAGGAAATGCCTCCGAAAGTGTACCGGGATGTGCAACGATCTAGCATGGCGTATGACGTTGAAACATCTCGCTAGGTATCTTACGATCATGCAATGGCAATATGAGAGTGATGGCACAAGTCATGAGACAGAACGGTGGGAGTTGCATGGCAATATATTTCGGAATGGCTATGAAAATGCCATAGTAGATAGATATGGTGGCTGTTTTGAGGAAGGAATTTGGTGGGTTTGTGCACCGGAGAGAATTGCGCGGCACTAGAGAGGCTGGCAATGGTGGAAGGTGAAAGTGCATCTATACCATGGGCTCACATTAGTCATGAAGAACTCACATACTTGTTGTGAAAGTTTTTATTAGTAATCGAAACAAAGTGCTAAACACATACTCCGAGGGGAAGGGTTGGTAGGTGTGAACCATCGCGCGATCCCGACCTCAACACAAAGGATGACAATCAATAGATCAATTATGCTCCGTCTTCCTAACATAGGGGTTCACCATACGTGCATGCTACGGGAATCACTAACTTCAACACAAGTATTTCTAGATTCACAACACCCTACTAACATAACTCTTAAAATTACTGAATCCACGTCTCAAAACTAATTGAGAGGAATCAAAACTTCTCTTTCTATTCAATGTACATGAAGATGGAGGTTTTTGTATCCTCTTTGGGTACCTAACACATTTGGGACTACTTTCATAGCAAAAGCGAACTACCAAATCACGCACCGCCTTGCTCTAAAAGATATAAGTGAAGCACATAGAGCAAAAGTATCTAGCTCAAAAGATATAAGTGAAGCACTATGAGCATTCTAGCAAAATCACGATGAGTGCATGTCTCTCTCTCTCAAAAAGGTGTGCAGCAAGGATAATTGTGACACAACAAAAAGAAAAGACTCCTAAGATACAAGACGCTCCAAGCAAAACACATATCATGTGGTGAATAAAAATATAGCTCCAAGTAATGTTACCGATGGATTGAAGACGAAAGAGGGGATGCCTTCCCGGGGCATCCCCAAGCTTAGGCTTTTTGGTGTCCCTGAATTTGGCTTGGGATGCCTTGGGAATCCCCAAGCTTGAGCTCTTTCCACTCCTTATCTCTTTGTCCATGAGAACATCACCGAAAACTTGAAAACTTCACAACACAAAACTTAAACAGATACTTGTGATAACATTAGTACAAGAAAACAAACTACCACTTCTTTTGGTAATGTAGAAAACTTGAATTCCATCTATATTGATGATGGGCTACTGTATTCTCACTTTTCCATGGCTAGTACCCCCGAATACTAACCATAGTTTCATCAAAACAAGCAACCAACTCAACAAAAACAGAATCTGTCAAAAATAGACCAGTCTGTAGCAATCTGTATACTTCGTATACTTCTTGTACGTCAAAAAATCTGAAAAATTACGAAGGCCTGGGAAAAAAGCGTATCAATCAGCAGAAAAAAATCAACTCAAAAGCTCTTTCTGAATAAAACTGAAAAATCATCTCGTGAGTGAAAAGTTTCTGTCTTTTTCCAGCAGGATCAAACAACCATTACCAAGACTAGTCATAAAGGCTTTGCTTGGCTCAAGCAAAAAAGAAACACAAAAAACACAATCACAACAGAATTATGAAAGTGTGGACGCAAAAAAATAGAAAGAAAAAGATAAATTCATTGGGTTGCCTCCCAACAAGCGATATTGTTTAATGCCCTTAGCTAGGCATAGAAGAGATAGAATCACGTATCGTCGTTTTTGGTGCTCAAACCGTAAGTGGCCCTCATCATGGATTCATAAGGCAATCTTATTTTCTTTCTAGGAAAGTGTGCCATGCCCTTCCTTAAAGGAAATTGAAATCTAATATTCCCTTCCTTCATATCAATGATAGCACCGATAGTCCTTAGGAAAGGTCTACCAAGAATAATGGGGCATGTAGGATTGCAATCAATGTCAAGCACAATGAAATCCACGGGTACATAGTTCCTATTTGCAATAATAAGAACATCATTGATCCTTCCCATGGGTTTCTTGACCGTAGAATCAGCAAGATGCAAATTAAGAGAACACTCTTCAATCTCATTAAAACCAGAACATGACATAAATACTTTGGAATCGCAGAAACACTAGCACCCAAATCACACAAAGCATTGCACTCATAGTTTTTGATTTTGATTTTGATGGTAGGTTCCCACTCATCATGAAGCTTTCTAGGGATAGAGACTTCCAATTCAAGTTTCTCTTCAAGAGATTTTATCATAGCTTCGACGATATGATCAGTAAAGGCTTTGTTTTGGCTATAAGCGTGAGGCGGGTTCAACATGGATTGCATGAAAGAAATGCATTCAATCAAGGAGAAACTATCATAATTGAATTCCTTGAAATCCACGGTAGTAATTTCATTACTACTCAAAGTTTTAACGTCTTCTAATCCACTTTTAATGCTTTTAGCATCAAGATAGATGGACTCCGAATCATTGGGGCACTTTTCAACCAAAGTGGATTCATATCCAGCCCCATAAACATTAGGTTTGACACAAGAAAACAAAGATTCAATGGGAGTCACACCAAGCACTTTAAGATCTTCGTGATTCTCATCACGAGAACACGCCTTTTTAAGCCATTCATGTTTAGCACGAATTTGGGCGGTTCTTTCTTGGCTCTCAATCATGGAAAGACACATAGCTTTCAAAGTTTCATCCATGTTGATTTTGGGAGGAGCACATCTAACTTTCAAAGCATCAACATCACAAGAAATTCTATCAACCCTCTTAGCCAAATCGTCAATTTTGAGTAGTTTTTCCTCTATGGACGCATTGAAAATCGTTTGTATTTTGAGAGTTGATGAACTCTTTGATATTACTCTCTAGATCAGAGCGCAATCTATTGTAATTTCCATGAGTGTTGTTGTAGGAGTTGCCAAAGTTATTACAGGAGTTACTAGGAAAAGGCCTAGGAACATAGTTTCCTCTAAAGGCATTGTTGTTGCCAAAGTTATCCCTACCAACAAAATTAACGTCCAAGCTAGCGTTGCTATTCTCAATCAAAGAAGACAAAGGCATATCATTAGGATCCAAAGGAGCACTTCTACTAGCAACCAAATTCATTAACTCATCCATCTTAGCACTCAACGAGTTAATTTCTTCTATAGCGTGTAACTTCTTACTAGTAGGTGACCTTTCATTGTGCCATTGAGAGTAGTTTGTCATGATGTTGTTTAAGAGCTTTGTGGCTTCCCCTAACGTGATTCCCATGAACGTCCCCCCTGAGGCAGAGTCCAAGATATTTCTAGAAGCGAAATTCAAGCCAGCGTAAAAGATTTGAACAATCATCCAAAGACTCAAGCCATGAGCGTGACAATTTCTAATCATTAATTTCATTCTCTCCCAAGCTTGTGCAACATGTTCATGATCAAGTTGCTTGAAATTCATGATATCATTACGGAGAGAGATGATCTTAGCCAACGGAAAATAATTGGATATATAAGCATCTTTGCACTTATCCCAAGAATCGATACTATTTTTGGGCAAAGAAGAAAACCAAGTTTTTGCGCGATCTCGCAACGAGAAAGGAAAAAAGCTTCAATTTAATCATGTCATTATCCACATATTTTTTCTTTTGCATATCGCACAGCTCAATGAAGATATTGAGATGGCATGCGGCATCTTCAGTAGGAAGGCCAGAGAATTACTATTTCATAACAAGATTCAACAAAGAGGCATTGATTTCGTATGACTCCGCACTAGTGGCGGGAGCAATCGGAGTACTAATAAAATCATTATTATTAGTATCTGAGAAGTCACAAAGTTTGGTGTTTCGTTCTTGGTGACTTCAGCAAGGAAGCAAGCACAGAAGCAAACAAAGAGCAGGCGAGAAAAAGGGCGAACGAAAAAGCCAAACGAAAAAGGCAAATTGGTGAAGTGGGGGAGAGGAAAACGAGAGGCAACTAGCAAACAAAGTAAATGCAAGAGATGAGTTTGCGACACCTACTTGGATGAGTTCTTGACTTGATCTTCCTCCCCTGCACCGGCGCTAGAAATTCTTCTGCTATCCCACAGACAACAGCGCCAGAAGTTGACATGTTGACAGAGGCTGGACTTGCGTTGGTTTTTCCCTTGAAGAGGAAAGGGTGATGCAGCACAGGAGCAGTAAGTATTTCCCTCGGTTTGAGAACCAAGGTATCGATCCAGAAGGAGGGTCTCGTCAAGTCCAGAGTACCTGCGCAAACACAAACAAGCTTGCACCCAACGCTTCAAAGGGGTTGTCAATCCCTTCAAGATTGTTTGCAAAGTGAGATCTGAAGGCGGAAAGTGCAACGAAGTAATAAGTGTAAGGCTGAAAATATGGTGTCGAGTAGACCCTGGGGGCCATAGTGTTCACTAGAGGCTTCTCTCAAAATAGCAAGTGTTACGGTGGGTGAACAAATTACTGTCGAGCAATTGATAGAACCGCGCAAAGTCATGACGATATCTAAGGCAATGATCATACATATAGGCATCATGTTCAAGACAAGTAGACCGATACTTTCTGCATCTACTACTATTACTCCACACATCGACCGCTCTCCAGCATGCATCTAGTGTATTGAGTTCATGACGAAGAGAGTAAGGCTTTAAGCAAGATGACATGATGTAGAGGGATAATCTCAAACCAATGATGAAAACCCCATCTTTTTACCCTTGATGGCAACAACACGATGTGTGCCTCGCTACCCCTTCTGTCACTGGGTGAGGTCACCGCACGGTATAAACCCAAAACCAAGCACTTCTCCCATTGCAAGAATCACAAATCTTGTTGGCAGACAAGACCCACAACTCGAAGAGAATTACAAGGATATGAAATCATGCATAAGAGAGATCAGAAGAAACTCATATAAGATTCATAGATAATATGATCATAAATCCACAATTCATCGGATCTCGACAAACACACCGCAAAAGAAGATTACATCGGATAGATCTCCATGAAGATCATGGAGAACTTTGTATTGAAGATCCAAGAGAGAGAAGAAGCCATCTAGTTACTAGCTATGGACCCACAGGTCTATGGTGTACTACTCACGCATCATCGGAGAGGTCATGGTGTTCATGAAGAAGCCCTCCGTGTCCGAATCCCCCCTCCGACAGGGCACCAGAACGTGCCCCAGATGGGATCTTGAGGAGACAGAAGTTTGCGGTGAAGGAAAAGTACTTTCGATGATCTCCTGATTTTTTCCGGAATTTATGGGAATATATAGGCGAAAGACCTAGGGCAAAGGGCATCCAGGGGGCCCACAAGCCTGGATGGCGCGGCCTCCCCCTGGCCGTGGGGTGGGGGCTTGTGGGGCCCCTGAGGCTCCCCTTCCTTGGCTCCCAAGCTTCCCGATCTTCTTCCGTTCCAGAAAAAATCTTTTCGGGGATTTTCTTCCGTTTGGACTCCGTTTCAAAATCTCCTCTGAAAGGGGTCAAAAACATGGAAAAAACAGGAACTGGCACTTGGCACTGAGTTAATAAGTTAGTCCCAAAATATATATGAAGGGCATGCAAAACATCCAAAGTTTGACAAGATAATATCATGAAACCATCAAAAATTATAGATACATTGGAGACGTATCACCCCCACACCATGAAAGTCGAGGAGAGTGGAATGATTTGTAACCCCTGCGCGGGTTGGTGGATCTCCTTGGCGTGGAACTCGCACATCTCGTAGGACTGAACCAACTCGCACCCTTGCTGCTCCGAGATGCGCCACAGCGAGACACCGTTGGGCCACCTGCGAAACAGCTCCCCATCCTGCGGGCAATAGGTTGTAGCCTGTCGAACGATGCACTCTGCCCCCTCGTCCTCCGTGGGGAGGTCAGCGCGGGTCAGGTAGGCCTTGAGCTAGGCGGTCCAATCGCCCTCTTGAGGCTCCAGTGCCAGCAGCAGTCGATCCCATCGGGGGAGCCACAGTCCGACGTGCCTGCCATTGGAGCGGGCGGCAGCTCTTGAGGCAGCGGAGCGGTGCTGACGACAGGCGGCACGGCTGATGGTTTGTGGAGCCGCTCCTCGAAGATTCTCGCTTGGCAATGCCGTCAGCCTCCTGGTTGGCGTCGCGAGGAATGTATTTCAATTCCAAACCAAGGAACCATTTCTCAAGCATACGTACCTCCTCCAGGTAGGCCGCCATGTACTCGTCCTTGGGTGTGTACTTATTGTTGTAGAAGTTGACGAGCATCTGGGTGTCGCCCTTCACAATGAGGTGCTTGACGCCAAGAGCCGAGGCGGCCTTGACGCCGGCGATGAGGCCCTCGTACTCAGCAATGTTGTTGGAAACCTTCATGTTATGCTTGTAGCACAACTGGACCGTGTAGTAGAGCTTATCTCCTTGCGACAAAGTGAGCACCACGCTAGCCCCCGCGCCCTGCATGGAGAAGGCGTCTTCAAAGTGCATGACCAGACACAAGGTGCTTCGTCCCCCGGTAGGGTGGACTTGCCCTCGCGAGGCTCCTATTCGCTAGGGTCCACCCACTCCGTGACGAAGTCTTCCAGGACCGTGCCCTTGATGATCCTGGTGGTGCAGAACTCCAACTCGAAGGCTTGTAACTCATTGTTCCACTCAGCGACCCTGCCAGTGGCGCTAGGGCTGCGCAGGATCTGCTCGAGAGGGTAGGCAAAGATAACCTAGATTTGAGTGCCCTGGAAGTAGTGGCTCAGCTTCCTGGAGGTGACGAGGAGCACGAGGAGGAGCTTCAGCTGCATGTGATAGCGCTCGTGTATCCCTCAGTACTGTATTGACATAATACATGGGGTGCCCCACGTGCCTTGTGACCGTGGTGTCTTCATCGCATCCGTCGAGGGGCTCGCAAGGTGAAGCCGTGGGGACTTCCGAAGGCGCCACATCATAGTCTCGGGATCCCTCCGTGATGAGGGAGTCTCTCGAGGTGAGGCGCTCCCCGGGGGGAGGGTGACCTCCTCAGAAGGGACACTCCCGAGAGCGGGGGCGGCCTCCCGAGGGGTGCCCTTGCCGGTGCCTGACAGAGCCCGCGCAGGTTCCTGTGACGCTTGCCGTGTGGCCACTGACTGCTTCTTGGGGCGGGCAGGGCCTTCCCGCTCCACCAGGAGGGTCGCACTATCCGTCTGAGGGGTGGCTACAAGGTACAGGAGCACACGCTCGTGAGGCCGCGGCACGACCATGACGGGTGGGCTAATGAGGTACCGTTTGAGGTCTGCAAATGCCGCGTCAGCCTCTGGGGTCCATGCAAATGGGCCCGACCTCTTCATCATCTTGAAGAATAGCAATGCCCACTCACCGAACTTGGAGACGAAGGGCCCAAGGGAGGCTAGGCACCCTGCCAGCTTCTGCATTTCCTTGAGGGTTCCGGGACGGTGCATCTCCTTGATAGCCTTGACCTTCTCTAGGTTTGCTTCAATCCCGCGATGTGACACGAGGAATCCTAGGAACTTTCTAGAGGGGATCCCAAAGACACACTTGTCGGGGTTGAGCTTCAAGTTGACCTTTAGCAAATTGACAAAAGTTTCCTCCAGGTCCTCGATGAGCGTCCTGGGCTCACACGTCTTGACCATGATATCATCGACATAGGCCTCGGTGTTCATCCCAAGTTGGGGCCATGGTGCAATCTGCATTAGCCGCTGAAATATGCCACCAGCGCTCTTCAGGCTGAAGGGCATGCTCAGATAGCAGTACACCCGCAAGGGGATACAAAGGTTGTTTTATCCACATATTTCCCAGCCATCTTTATCTGATGGTAGCCCCAGAAGGCATCCAGGTAGCACAACAAATCAGAACAGGCAGTAGAGTCCATGATCTAGTCGATGCGTGGGAGAGGGAAAGGGTCCAGCGGGCAAGCCTTATTGAGGTTGGTGAAGTCGACACACATACACTCCTTGTCACCCTACTTGGGTACGATGACGGGGTTAGAAAGACATTCTGGGTGGCGCACCTCGCGAATGACCCTGGTCTCTTGAAGCTTCTGCACTTCCTCCACAATGAAGTATTGCTTTGTCGGCGCTTGGTGCCGCACCTTCTGCTTGATGAGGCACACGTTGGGGCACACCTCCAGGTGATGCTCGATCACGTGCCATGGCACCCCGGTTAGGTTAGTCGCCTTCGACACGAACACATCCGCATTAGCCCTAAGGAAGGCGATGAGCATGCCCTCCTGCTCTGGAAGGAGGTCGGCACCAATGGTGAAGGTGGGTCCTGAGCTGTCATTATTGAGTGTCGGTGCACTAGAGACTGGGGTCCCTTGTGCCCCAGACTTGTGCATGGGCATCAGCAACACCCCTGACAACAGTGTGCCGGGAAGAGCAGTAGGAAAGTTATCCAAGGCAGTCCAAGACCACGCCCTTCCCTCACCGAGTGGGGCGTGGGATACAAGGGCTCCAGACGGAAGGCCCCGACAAGCCCTCCTTGCCGGGAAGATTCCCAAGGCCTCGGTAAGACCGCTTTGCCGGGAAAACTACCCGAAGTATAGCAAGACCCGCACAAGCTTCCCTTGCCAGGAAGGCTCGCACTAACTGGCGAGGCCCCCAGCAAGCCCTCCTTGCCGTGAAAGTGTTCAAGGTCCCCGGCAAGCCTTCCTTGTCGGGGAGGTAACAAAGTCACCTGAAGGAGGCTCCAGGACAGCAAGCCCCTGATCGTTCGCCAGGTGTCCCCGCCAGTTTCTACCACTATCAGACCGCTCCAGCACACCCCTTGTGTACCAGCACAAGGCCCAGGTGTCGATTCACCTGGGTACGTGTCGCAACCATCTTGCGGCAGGTCAGGGGTTATACAAGGCATTTACTTCCCCTGACACCACCAAAGAAGTAGAGCGGTGAACACTGTTCACTCTACATCCCGTGAGCATATTGTTGGTGACCCCTTTGACTATAAAAGGAGGCCCAAATCTCATTCTTAGGGGTTGGACCTTTTGCGGATCAGAGACTCCCTAATCACCTACTAAATTACTATAGCAAACCATCCTACAGTAAGCACACAATACAAACTAAGCAGGAGTAGGGTTTTACGCGCCAAG
Organism: Hordeum vulgare subsp. vulgare; assembly: GCF_904849725.1. Taxonomy (NCBI): domain Eukaryota; kingdom Viridiplantae; phylum Streptophyta; class Magnoliopsida; order Poales; family Poaceae; genus Hordeum; species Hordeum vulgare. The sequence continues at coordinate 130,693,044 of NC_058518.1, forward strand.
CAGCCCGAACCTGGGTAAAAAGGACCTTGCCAGTGCTGATCGCTAGCTCCGCCCTCGACGCCATACCTCTCTCTTCCTGCCAAACAATCAAGGGACTCCTCAAGTTTCCCATAGGTGTTGGTTTTCCCTGACATCTTTGGCGCGCCAGGTAGGGGGAGTAATGGTTGAGAGCTTCTTCGTGGATTCAAGCAAGTTCCGCGTTAGATCTTGGGAGATCGAGCGCGCCACTACGGTCCCTCAAAGCAGGGCCCAGCGGTGGTCGCTCTACTTCGCCATGGACTCCCGACGACTACGCGAGCGCCCTGCTGCGCGAACGCATGCTAGGGGGCGGAGAGCTCAAAGGCACCAGCCTGATGCACCGCTCCGGGACAGTGCGCTGCTATCGAGGGTGTACCTGGGGCCTCTGGCAAGGCCTTGAGTGCATACTCCGGCCGACGCACCTCCACGTAGAGGTGCATAGCCGTCGAGAATGCGCCTATGGGCCCTGGAACCCACGCACGCACTCCATCCGAACGCTTCCCCCTCGGAAGCACCACGTCTTCACCAAAGGTGCGCTCGGGGGCTCCGTCACCACGACCAGGTAAACACAGGAAAATGAGTTATGCTCCGGCAACGCCCCTTCTATACGACAGTCGAGAACTGTCGGCAAATACCTTGCCAAGGGGGAAGTTGCCGGAAGAGTATAGTCTCATGCTTGCCGGGGATCTGAGGCCCCGACAAAGGACCCAAGCACTGCGGCACAACAGATAAATGATAAATATTTCAGATTGAGATTTTAGAGTAGATAGCTTGTTCCCTTTCTTAAAGATCCTGAACCTTGTTTGAGAAACTGATCCGTCTCCGTCGTATCTACTTTTCCGAACTCTTTTGCCCTTGTTTTGGACTCTAATTTGCATGATTTGAATGGAACTAACCTGGACTAATGGTGTTTTCAGCAGAATTGCCATGGTGTTGTTTTTGCGCACAAATAACATTTCTTGGAATGACCAAGAAATTTGCAAGGATTTTTTGTGGAATATATAAAAAATACTGGCGCAAGAATCAACCGAAGAAGTGGAGCATGGAGCCCACAAGCCCACCAGGCGCGGGCCCCCCTGGCCACGCCTAGCAGGCTTGTGGGCCCCACGTTGCTCCACCGCCTCCAATTCCAGCTCTATTTAGTCCCTTTCATCCGGAAAAAAATCAAGGAGAAGAGTTCATCGCGTTTTATGATACAGAGATGCCGCCACCTCCTGTTCTTCCTCTAGAGGGCAGATCTGGAATCCGTGCTGGGCTCCGGAGAGGGGAGATCGTCGCCATCGTCATCATCAACCTTCCATCATCGCCAATTCCATGATGCTCTTCACCGTTCGTGAGTAATCTCATCGTAGGCTTGCTGGACGGTGATGGGTTGGATGAGATCTATCATGTAATCGAGTTAGTTTTGACGGGGATTGATCCCTAGTATCCACTATGTTCTGAGATTGATGTTGCCACTACTTGGCCATGCTTAATGCTTGTCACTAGGGGCCAAGTGCCATGATTTCAGATCTGAACCTATTATGTTGTCGTCAATATATGTGTGTTCTTGATCCTATGTTGCAAGTTGTAGTCACCTACTATGTGTTATGACCCGGCAATCTCGGAGTGACAATAGCCGGAAGAACTCCCGGAGATGACCATAGTATGAGGAGTTCATGTATTCACTAGGTGTTAATGCGTTGGTCCGGTTCTTTATTAAAAGGAGAACCTTAATATCCCGTAGTTTCCATGAGGACCCCGCTGCCATGGGAGGGATGGACAATAGATGTCATGCAAGTTCTTTTCCCTAAGCACGTATGACTACATACGGAATACATGCCTACCTTACATTGATGAACTGGAGCTAGTTACGTATCTCTCCATGTTATAACTGTTGCATGATGAATACCATCTGGCATAATCATCCAACACCGATCCAATGCCTACGAGTCTTTTCCTACTGGTTCTTGCTACGTTACTCAGCTGCTACTGCTGTCACTATTGCTACTGGTTACCGTTGCTACTATTGCTATCACACTACCTTGCTACTGATACTTTGCTGCAGATACTAAGTCTTTCAGGTGTGGTTGAATTGATAACTCAACTGCTAATACTTGAGAATATTCTTTGGCTTCCCCTTGTGTTGAATCAACAAATTTGGGTTGAATACTCTACCCTCAAAAGCTTCCCCTTGCAGGAAATATACAACTTTGCGCAAGTTGAAGAAGAGAGTCTCCCACAAGCTTGGGGGAGGCTTGTCCAGCTACTGAATGCTTGGCCCGATCACCCTCTTGAGAAGAATGAAATACTTAATATCTTCTATAATGGACTAACCGATGCTTCTAAAGACCACCTAGATAGTTGTGTTGGTTGTGTTTTTAGGGAACGAACCGTAGAAAAAGCTGAGATCCTCTTGAATAATATATTGTGCAATGAGCATGCTTGGACTATTCCCGAACCACCTCCGAAGCCAACTCCTAAGAAAAGAGGTATCCTATTCCTCAGTCCTGAAGATATGCAAGAAGCTAAGAAATCTATGAAAGAAAAAGGCATTAAATGTGAAGATGTCAAAAATCTACCACCTATCGAAGAGATCCATGGTCTTGATAACCCGATATAGGTAGTAGAGCTAAATTCTCTTCGTAGATTCAATGAGAGTGATATTCCTTTTGATAAACCTGCTAGCTTATCCTTGGATGAATTTGATAACTTTGTTGCGAAACAACAAAGTTTCATTGATTATGTTAGCAGACAATTGGAACAGAATGCTCGTATGCTTAGTCATTTAAGTGCTTGTGTGGACAGAAACGTCAATGATCTTAAGCTCTTGAGTAAACATGCCTCTATGGTTACCACTCAAGTAGAACAAGTACTTAAGGCTCAGAATGACTTGCTCAATGAGTTGAATGACAATTCTGTTAGAGTCGTCACTAGAGGCGGTAGAATGACCCATGAACCTTTGTATCCTGAGGGTCATCCTAAGAGAATTGAACAAGATTCTCAAGGAGTTAGCACTGAGGCACCTAGTTATCCTAGGAAGAAAAAGAAAGATGATAGGAACTTGCAGGCTGGCAACCCTGTTGCTGTTACACTCGAGAATCCAAACGATGTCTCTGTTTATGATGCTGAAGCACAATCTGGCGATGAACATGAGCCTAACGATAGTGATGTTCATGATGATGCTCAACCTAGCAATGATAGGGATGTGGATATTGAACCTGTTGATCTTTTTAACCCAGAACCTAAGAATAGGAGATACGATAAGAACGACTTCATTGCTAGGAAGCATGGTAAAGAAAAGGAACCATGGGTTCAGAAACCCATGCCCTTTCCTCCCAAACCATCCAAGAAAAAGGATGATGAGGATTTTGAGTGATTTTTTGAAATGATTAGACCTGTCTTTCTGCAAATGCGTTTGACAGATATGCTCAAGATGTCTCCATATGCTAAGTACATGAAAGATATTGTGACTAATAAGAGGAGGATACCTGAGGTTTAGATTTCCACCATGCTCGCTAATTATACCTTCAAGGGTGGAACTCCTAAGAAACTAGGTGATCCCGGAGTGCCCACTATACCTTGCTCCATTAAAGGAAACTATGTTAGAACTGCTTTATGCGACCTTGGAGCCGATGTTAGTGTTATGCCTCTCTTTCTTTATCGTAGACTTGAACTGGATAAGTTGACACCCACTCAAATCTCTTTGCAAATGGCCGACAAATCAACTGCTTTCCCTATCAGCATTTGCAAGGATGTGCCTATTGTGGTTGCTAACATTACTATTTTAACGGACTTTGTTATTCTCGATAATCCCGAGGATGATACCATGGCGGTCATCCTTGGAAGACCCTTTTTAAATACTGCAGGGGCTGTTATTGATTGCAACAAAGGCAATGTCACTTTCCATGTCAATGGTAATGAACATACGGTGCACTTTCCGAAGAAACAATATCGAGTACATTGCATCAATGCTATCGAGAAAACTCCATCGATTCTTATTGGGAGCTTTGAATGCCCTATACCTACTGTTAAGATGAAGTATGATTTGCTTGTTGGGGATATGCACATCCCCATTGAGGTAACCTAGTGACTATTCGAAAATTCTCCATTCCTTTCTATGCGATTCGAAAAAGTTTGTCAAGGAGACTTGATCAACCTCATTGTCATGGGTATAAGTCTGAAAGTAGAAGTGTAGGGTACGAAAGGATGGGTAGAGCCTTAGCTACGGCGAGGATGTATGAGTTCAGGCCCCTCTACGGTGGAGGTAAAAGCCCTACGTCTCAGTGCTCTTGGGACCTTAGTGTCGAGTGAATTATAGGATTACAGCAAGTGTCAACCCTTGCACCAGTGGGGAAGGGCGGCTTATATAGAGTGCGCTGCCCTTCAAAATGGCCTGGTGAATAGGGGTGGAATAGTGGCGAATAAATGCCTACGTTACAGGTAACATAATCCTTAAATGCTAATAATGGTGTATGAAAACATATGACCGTTGCCCTCCTGGGAGGTTACGATGTACAGAGTGGATTCCAGTCGGTACGTTAAATATGCTCCGAGTGCTCGTAGCCGACTGGATGATGGGGGCGTCCTTAGTTCAGTCGGAACTGTCCAAGGGCCTTGTCTTCTATGAAGGGTAGTCCTTGGGTAGGACCTATAGGGAAGGCCTATGACACTACCCTGGGACTATAACACCATCATTAGTCCCCGAATGGATCGGGGTTGGAACGATGAAGTGATGTCTGGAGTATGGAACCGACTGGTATGGAAGTGACTTTAGCGTTGTTTGCCTCGATCCATTTTATCCTTTCAACCAGTGATCCAAGTGAATATACCAGTGAAACGAACCGTCAGGGACCGAGTGCTTTCGCGGAATCTTTCGACATGACTGGTCAACTGACAGCGCCGGATTTTCCGGGATCCTCAAATTTCGGTTGCCGCGCGCTCAGCAGGGATGACGACATCGCCATCGAGTAGGTTTTGCCTCCTCGATTACCGCGCCTTTATCTTCTCCACTAACCTCGAAGCGGCCGGTTGGGGGGATAAGATCTCGGGTCCACATGTTAGTGACCCAGTCGGAAGCCTATTTAAGTCTCCCCGGCGGGATTTCCTGTTGCGCTGCTCAACCTCCTCTCATTAATATCGCTCCTCCCGCAGCTCTCTGCACACCTCAAGCCTCCTCCTTCCCCTCCTCCTCTGCGGATCCGTCGCCTTCGCCATGACGAAGGGACAGACCAGGAAGCTCGAGTCGCAGAAGAAGAAGAAGAAGGGGGCGGCCCCTACTCAACGGCGGTAGCGGGCGCTGCCGGCGGGTTGGTTCCAGGGGGGTTTCCTACCCTCCTCGGTGACGGAGAATGACGTGCTGGAGCTGGTGGAGCATGGCATGATCGTCAACAAGTCCTGGAGTCTGCCGGAAGGCGAGACGGAGCCGGCGCCGAAGGAGGGGGAGCGTGTTCTGCTGCTCAGCCATGTGTTCAGAGGCTTCTCCTTGCCTCCCCATCCGTTCTTCCGAGGTATCATGACTTACTTCGGGGAGCAGCTCCATAATTTTCCTCCGAACGCAATAGCTCACCTTGTTGCATTCGTCACCCTCTGTGAGTGCTTCATTGGATGCCCTCCCCATTGGAGGCTCTTTAAGTATGTCTTCTCCGCTAGATCCCAAACCATCAAAAATCTTAGCCAGTCGGACGATAAGACCCACATCCTCCAGCTCTGCGGGGGTTTAGGCTTCCATAAGAAAACAAAGAGTAGCTATCCCCCTCTCCAGCTATCCGAGTCAGTCAGGAACTGGCAATCGTCCTGGTTATATTGCCCGGACATTGCTTGTTCGAATGCTTCGAGTGGGTTGCCACCTTTTAGCTTAGACCGTTCGAGCCCTCCCATGAAGCTTGCGCTCTCTAAGGGGGAAAGGATCCAGATCCAGTCTCTGGTCGACGCGCTGATAGCCTTCGTCCGTAAGGGAGTCACCGTCACGGACCTGCTGGAGACTTTTCTAGGTCGGCGCATCCAGCCGCTGCAGGCCCGACACCATGCCATGTGGCACTACGCGGGGCCTTCGGATTCCACTCAGTCTCATCCAAAGGACGTGAGCGGGGACACGGTGAGTGCGTGGGTCCGCGGCATCACAGGCGCATGTGATAACCCCGTGGGAGCCCGGCGGGTGAAGCCCTTCCGCGCCGAAAATCCTCCTCCGAATGAGGTGAGTACATGTTGTCGAGTGCTTTTAATCTTCTCAGCTTTATTGATTTGCTTGTCCTGCTGATTGACGTTGTCGACTGTGTTTTGTGCAGGAGTGGACTAACTGGTATTCTGCAGTCTCAAACGGGAATCCAGCCGAGGAAGAGGAGGGCAGCCAGGAGGGCAGCGCGGATAGCGCCGAGTACGTCTCCGACAGTGGGGAGATGGAGGAGGAGACGAAAGAGGAGGAGGAGGAGGATGGGGAGCAGAGCTCGCCACCCTCACCACGAGAGCACCGAACTAAGTGCCGTCATGACCCCGCTGCTCCGCCGGCTCCTTCATCGGCCCCGAGTGCTCCGCCAGTTACTCCAGCGGCCCCGAGTGCTCTGCCAGCTCCTCCTGTGGCTCCGAGTGCTCTGCCAGCTCCTCCTGTGGCTCCGAGTGCTCGGAGCGTGAAGAGGACCAGGGGTGCTTCTGCCGAGCCCGTGAACCAGCCGTCCAAGGTGGCCAAACCTAGTGGGCCTAAACCTCGGCAAGCCTTGCCTCGGATGAGGATCGTTGTTCCGGTCGCCTCGGCGTAAGTGTCTTGTTCTTCCATCTTCCTTCAGTATCCGATTGAACTCCTCTTTTTTGGGAACTCATGCTTATCCATCGAGTGGATTTCACTCAACAGAGCTGCTACCTCCGCTACCTCTCTGCCGCGCCAGGACGATGATCCCATGGACATGGATAATGCCGCCACGTCCGAGCAAGGTACGTTTTCACGACTCCGAGAGCTGTATTATTGTTTCGGGAGTGCTGTCTTTGATCTTGACTTTTTTCTGTAATTTCATTTTGTTCAGTCAGGCTTCCTTCAGAGGTCATTCATCTGGACGACGACGACCAAAGGAGGCTGGAGCCAGCTTTGGCGCCTGTCCCTGGGGTTATCCCATCTACTGCCGCTCCCACCATGAACGTGCCGCCAACTGAGACGGTGCCGCCGACTGAGACGGTGCCCCTCATGGCGGAACCGACTCGAGCGGAGCTCGGGATGCCCAGGGAGTCTTCTGCCGTGCCGGCCCCGTCAGCTGTTCAATATGACGCCCGACGCCTCCCGGAAGACCAGGTGGGGGCCGCCAAGGGCGCCATGGTGCAGGTGGAGCTGATGGTGGGTGACGCCAAGGGAGCGTATGACTCCATCGCGTCTCTGTATAAGAAGAGCTTGGAGCTTCGGGATGACATCCGAGTAAGTGCGCTAGTAAGTGTTTACATTCCTCATGGTGCCCAATGGGGGTTTCAACGATACACTCAGATACAATACAATGATTTTGCAGTGGGTTCACTCCGAGTGAACCTAGTGGGTGTAGTCCCCGAGACTTCTGCCGAGTGCTTGCACCGGCAGTTGTCTTTATATGTATTTTCCGTAATCTGAACAGATCAGAGCTGATCTGGCCGAATGGTACCAGTGGGGGCACTCCGGGTGCACCCACTAGGTGTAGTCCCCGAGAGTAGTGTTACTCGGGTCGATTAATAGTAATCTCATAGTGTTGTTTGTTTGTCATGGAGCTCAATAGGGCCGACCTGTTCGAGCTTCATGCCAGTGGGGTCACTCTCAGTGAACCCACTGGCTATAGTCTCCGAGACCGCTGTCGATTCCTTGCATCGACAGGGGTCTGAAGAACTTTGAGCTTTGATTGTTTTGTCATATCTGTCGAGACTTTTTCCTTGTTGAACGTGTCTGATCCTCCCTTTGTGTGTATTTGGCAGAAGACTTGTGAAATGGGATCTGCATACAATGCTCTGAAGGCTGAGAAGATTCAGCTTGCTGCGGACTTGGAGGTGGCTGTGAATGACCTGGCTGGTGTGAAGGAGGCTCTTGCTGACCGAGAGAAATCTTTGGAGGAGTCTCAGGAGACCAACAAGGCATTGCTAGCCGAAATAGAAAAAATGAAGAGTCAGAGATCCGAATGGATGGACCAGATGAAGGTGATGAACACTCGGTGCATGGCGCAGGAGAACTACGTCAGCGACTGGGCAAGGAAGATGGTCGCACTGCTTGGTGGTAAGTTGTTGCCGAGTGCTTCTTGACTTTGGAGTTCACTCTGCCGTGCTTACTTTCTGCTTGTCTTTTCTTTGCAGACTTCTGTCGGGACGTTGAGGCTGAAGCAGCCAAAATTGAGCGGTCGCTTGTTCCGAATGTTCCACTCGGCGATGAAGCCAACCGGGACATGCTCCAAGCGCATTCTCGCCTTAACAGGGTGAGCCCTTTCATTGGCCGCCTCAGAAAAGTTGTCGGCTGGATCGACAAGGAGCTGTGGCCTGAAGACGACTCCTGGAACGAAATAGATGGGTTGATGACTCGGCTGGAGGACGTCCCAAGCAGAGTGCAGGCATGGAAGAAGTCTGCCGCTCGGTGCGGTGCAGACGTGGTGCTATCTCTGGTCCGAGTGCACTGCAAGGAAGCCCGCGAATAAAAACTGAAGACGTTGCAGGTCGCCAACACCAAGAAGCTTCGATTCAAAGATTTCATGGAGACCTTCCTCGACACAGCCACTCGCATTGCAGACGGAATCGACCTTGACACCTTTGTAGAGCCTGCCAGTCCCGGTGACGCTTGAAAAAACTTTATGGTGAACGCACATTTACCTCGGTATGTCGAGTGGTATCTGTATTAAACTTTGGCCAGTGATGTTGGTCGTCACATTCGTGGTTCGGTGTGGATAATCTTGATTCACACCGAGCCGACTGATCGTAAATCCAACATGAATTCGAATCGGATCTTTTGCTCTTGTTCCGCTGAGTTTTTTTGACACGATTTTGGCTCGTGGTTTTCGTTTGGCGTTTCTTGGTGAAGCGAATGGCAAACATGCGGAGCATGTAGTTGTCAGTTGTCTTCACATTCACATGAGCCTCAATGAGGGTCTGCTAAGCCTCCGAGTGTATCTCAAGTATACACTAGGAGGAAGCTTTTTACTTAGGCGACTCTGAGTCGCAGCTAAGTCCCCGGGTGTGACTTTTCGTGCACACTCGGAGTGAGATGTTTACTTAGGCGACTCTGGGTCGCAGCTAAGTCTCCGAGTGTGACTATTAGTGCGGACTCGGAGCGAGTTGTTACTCATGTAGTTGTCAGCTGTCTTCACATCCACATGATCCTCAATGAGGGTCTGCTAAGCCTCCGAGTGTATCTCAAGTATACACTAGGAGGAATCTTTTTACTTAGGCGACTCTGAGTCGCAGCTAAGTCCCCGGGTGTGACTTTTCGTGCACACTCGGAGTGAGAGTTTTACTTAGATGATTCTGGGTCGCAGCTAAGTCTCCGAGTGTGACTGTTAGTGCGCACTCGAAGCGAGTTGTTACTGAGGCGACTCTGGGTCGTAGCTAATTCCCCGAGTGTGACTTTCAGTGCACACTCGGATTTAGTTTGTACTTAGGTGACTCTGGGTCGCAGCTAAGTCTCCGAGTGTGAATTTTAGTGCGCACTCGAAGCGAGTTGTTACTGAGGCGACTCTGGGTCGTAGCTAATTCCCCGAGTGTGACTTTCAGTGCACACTCGGATTTAGTTTGTACTTAGGTGACTCTGGGTCGCAGCTAAGTCCCCGAGTGTGAATTTTAGTGCACACTCGGAGCGAGTTTGTACTTAGGTGACTCTGGGTCGCAGCTAAGTCCCCGAGTGTGACTTTTAGTGCACACTCGGAGCTAGTTTGTACTTAGGCGACTCTGGGTCGCAGCTAAGTCTCCGAGTGTGACTTTTAGCGCACACTCGGAGCGAGTTTGTACTTAGGTGATTCTGGGTCATAGCTAAGTCCCCGAGTGCGACTTTTAGTGCGCACTCGGAGCTAGTTTTTTAGACCGGAGTCTGCAAACGCGGAAGAATTTTGAATCGGCGAGAAATCAATCTGCTTTGTATTACTTCAATGATACTTGTTCTTTACATTGTCTCCGTCGGCGGTTATGTGTAGAAGCGCTTCAGGAGATCTCCATTCCATTCTCGCGGCTCGTCCGTTTCTGTATCGAGGTTGTAGAGTCGATATGCTCTGTTGTTCAGCACCTTAGAGATGATGAAGGGTCCTTCCCAGGCGGGAGCCAACTTGTGTGGTCTCTCCTAATCCACTCGGAACACCAGGTCGCCTGCTTGGAATGTGCGGATCCTGACTTGCCGCACGTGAAATCGCCGCAGATCTTGTTGATAAATTGTTGAACGAATTAGTGCCATCTCGCGCTCTTCTTCTAGAAGATCCACTCCATCTTAGCTGGCTTGTTCTACTTCGGATTCGGAGAAGAGTTCGACTCGTGGAGAGTTGTGAAGCAAGTCACTCGGAAGGACTGCCTCTGCTCCATAAACGAGGAAGAACGGGGATCACCCTGTAGATCTATTCGGAGTTGTGCGGAGGCCCCACAGCACCGAAGGCAGCTCGGTGACCCATGCGCTGGCGGCATGTCCAACTTCTCGCAGGAGTCGAGGCTTCAATCCTTGAAGAATAAGTCCATTCACCCGCTCTGCTTGCCCGTTTGTTTGGGGGTGTGCCATGGATGCAAAATCCACTCGGATTCCCTGGCCCGTGCAAAAACCTTTGAACCTGTCCGAGTCGAAGTTTGTGCCGTTGTCGGTGATTATGCTGTGCGGAACGGGGTATAAGTCTGACAGTAGAAGTGTAGGGTATGAAAGGATGGGCAGAGCCTTAGCTACGGCGAGGATATATGAGTTCAGGCCCCTCTACGGTGGAGGTAAAACCCCTACGTCTAAGTACTCTTTGGAGCTTAGTGTCAAGTGGATTATAGGATTACAGCAAGTGCCAACCCTTGCACCAGTGGGGAAGGGCGGCTTATATAGAGTGCACTGCCCTTCATAATGGCCCGGTGAACAGGGGTGGAATAGTGGCGAATAAATGCCTGCGTTACGGGTAACGTAAACCTTAAATGCTAATAATGGTGTATGAAAACGTATGACCGTTGCCCTCCTCAGAGGTTATGATGTACATAGTGGATTCCAGTCGGTACGTTAAATATGCTCCGAGTGCTCGTCGCCGACTGGATGATGGGGGCGTCCTTAGTTCAGTCGGAACTGTCCAAGGGCCTTGTCTTCTAGGAAGGGTAGTCCTTGGGTAGGACCTATATGGCAGGCCTATGACCTTGCCCTGAGACTATAACCCCATCACTCATTGACGAATTTCTTTCGATGACCATGAGATGGATGAATCGAGGAGTCACAAACCTCTGTTCCAAGCTTTCACCTTCGGTTGCTTAGAAGAAAAATGATAGATTTAGCTTTAGTTTTCCCTGTTTCCTGTTTTCGCATCCCATAGAAAAGTGTCCCGAAAATAAAAGTTCTCAGAATGTCTTGAAAATCAAGTACGATTTTTTCTGGAATTTTTGAAAAATTCTGAGACAGAGAGCTAGTGAGGGGGCTGCACTAGTGGGCCACAAGCCCTCGAGGCGCGGGCACCCCCCACGCCGCGCCTACCAGGCTTGTGCGGCCCACCTGTACCCTCTCCACTTATTCTAGCTCCCATCTCCTTCCCTACCTCCAGAAAAAATTGTTTCGCAGCTCAAACCCGTGTTCTTGCTCTTCTTGCTGTGATTTTCAATCTCCTTGTGCAAAGCCCCATTAACCAAACTCTTTTGGGGAAATTGCTCCTTGGTGTGTGACTCCTCCATTGGTCCAATTAGTTTTTGCTCTAGTGCCTTATACGTCGCGTATTTTTGCTGCCTTGGTGACCCTGTTCTTGAGCCTTGCATGCTAATTTTAGCTGGTTCCAAGTAGTTTTGATGCGTGAAATGGCCTCTAGGCACTTGTCAGAGTAGTTTCTATGAGTTTCGTTGAGCCTTGTTCACTTTTCATTTGAGTCACTGAAAATTTCAGAAAAGGAAGTTGTTCAGGAGAAACTATCATGGTGGTTCCTCCAGCAAGAGGGGTCCCCGTCTCGCGATTCGGGAGCCCGGTCCTTACCAACAGAGGAACGCACAAGTACAACCATGTGAATGGCCTTCTGATGAATTCATGATTGAGGCAGGTTTCAAAGACGAGTTTGATACACTTGTTCACAACGTCGAACTCCAAGAATTCATCTCTGATAAATGTGAATAGTATGTTACTCTCACTGCCTCTTTTGTTCGTAGATTAAAATTTTCAGTTGGCCGTGATACATATGTACTGTTTAATCTCTATGACAAATCGTATACCATTGATCTAGAGTATTTCAATAGAATTTGCAAGATACCTGGTTGGGGTAGTCTCAGTGATCCTCCTAAATCTCCGGTTAGGGATTTTTTCTCTTGTATAACTGTTTGAGAAACTAGAGATATTATGCAGGCTACCATGGGGAGCATTCATTTTCCTGCCTTGCATTACTTTGCCCTCTTCATAGGTAGATGCATTAACGGCAAGATTGAGCATTGTCACCTCTGCGCACCCGACCTTAGTATTCTTAAGAGCACACTAACGGGTGATAGAAGTTTCAACATGGGAGATATAATAGCGAGGAGGCTAAATAAGAATGCTAATGAAGGGGATTTCTTTGGTGGTATCTATGCCACTCGCATAGAAAATTTTCTTGGAGTACCCATCCGCGAAGGAGATCCCCCACTCCATACAGCTTTCCTTGATCGCGCCGCTATGACATGCTATCAGTTCCTTGAGAGGGATAATGAATCCCTCCTATACCGGTTAATATTAACCGAAGCGTGTTTTCCATATTACCCTTCCTGCTCCTGCCTTCTTTCACTTTCAGGTAAAACAGAGATATTACATAACCAGAGGAGAGGCAGAGGAGTATGAGAGGGAGGCAAAGGCTGCTCGCCTCCGTGAGGCAGCAATTCAGGCACTGGCTGCCGCGCTCCCGTACAACTCCCATTATGATTTTGGATATCGCCCGGACTAGCCATGGGAGTAAACCAATTTAGGCCAAAAGCCTAAGCTTGGGGGAGTACATGTTTCTCACCGACTTTATATTCTTTCTTACACTTTCACTTTGATAGTCGATGTTAACACTTTGCCACTGCATCATCCACGCTAGTTTATTTCTTTTTCTCGCTTTCTTCTCGTGTGTTTGTCTAGTTGAGCAAACCCAGAAACATTTCTTGTTCTTCTTTTGCTTGTTGGGAGCTTTCCCGTGTAAATAGTTTTATTTTTCTTTGGGTCAAGGTAGAAGACCATGGTTACAATGTTTAGTGGCTCTCGCATGCATATCTGTTTATCTGTCAAAGAGCCATATTACTTTGTCTTCTCCTTTGTGTTTGCTTGCAGATTCCAGCGTAGTCCAATGCACGAGCACTCTTATTATTGTTCACATCATTCGGTCGTGCAAGTGAAAGGCAATAATGACGATATATGATGAACTGACTGAGCCTGGAAAAGCTGGACTAGCTCATCATTCCAGATTCAGCTTTGTTGTGAAAGAAACATGTTTGCAATGACAACTTAGAGATCATAGTTTCTGATGCCATGCTTAATTATCTAGGAGCGTATAATGGTTTGTCTTGGATGCCAACATGAATCTCGAGATGATTATGATGTAGTATGATAGGATAGTATCCTCCTTTGAATGATTCAAGTGGCTTTACTTGGTACATGTTCACGCATGTAGTTCAAACAAAATCAACATAGCCTCTATGATATTCATGTTCATGGTGATTTATGTCCTACTCATGCTTGCACTCAATGTTGGTTAATTTCAATGCATTTTGATGACTGTTGTCGCTCTCTAGTTGGTCGCATCCCAGTCTTTTGCTAGCCTTCACTTGTACTAGGCGGGAATACTGCTTGTGCATCCACTTCCATAAACCCAAAGTTGTTCCATATGAGTCCACCATACCTACCTATATGCGGTATCTACCTGCCGTTCCAAGGAAATTTACATGTGACACTCTCTAAATCTTCAAGAAATAATCTGTTTTGCATGCCCGACCCGCTCATGTGGTGACAAGGGGCGATTAGTATCTTCCATGCTAGGCGTGTTATCCTCAATTTGTGTTTATTCACTATCACTCATGAGAAAGGGACCGGTAATTGGAATGCCCAGTTCCATGCTCAAATCTAAAAGATAGTTGCAAACAAAACTCCCCCTGGATTGATGTTGGTATGGACGGCACCCGACTATTCGGCTAGTCATGGAGTGTGATTGATCGGTGGTGGGGGAGTCAAAACTTTACTTTTCTGTTCGGGAACTGTCTATAGTATGTGTAGCATGGAAGATGGTGAAAACTCTTGGTCATTGCGTTGACAATGAAAGCATGCCACCCAAAATTATTTATCTCTGTCTTCAAAGCTTGAGCTCTGGCACCTCTGCAAATCAATGCTTCCCTCTACGAAGGGCCTGTCTATTTATGTTTCTGTTGAGTCATCCTCTTACTATAAAAGCACCAATTAGAGAGCACCTGTGTCATTTCTATGCTTTGCTTTTAATTGATATTGAGTATGACTGTGACTGGATCTTCTTTGCCATGAATTACAATGTTTAGTCAGCCCTTGGTCTTTAAAGGTGCTCTGCATTTATGTTTTGTGGTCTCAGAAAGAGCTAGCGAGATACCATCTGTTCACACTTCTTCATGATTGTTTTGATTGAAGTGTTGACGTTTGAAACTCATTACTATTGCTCGCTAGTTGATTATGCCATTGATATGAGTTTACCATGAGACCTAGATGTCATTTGCTTATGTGGTTTGCTTATGATCTTGCTGAAATTCTGGATATGAGTTAGGCATAATTGCAACAACAAGATCAAACAGAGTTCGTAAAAGTTTTTCTTTTATCTCTTTCAGTTTATCAACTGAATTACTTGAGGACAAGCAAGGCTTTAATCTTGGGGGAGTTGACACGTCTCCGTCGTATGTACTTTTCCGAACTCTTTTGCCCTTGTTTTGGACTCTAATTTGCATGATTTCAATGGAACTAACCCGGACTAACGCCATTTTCAGCAGAATTGCCATGGTGTTGTTTTTGCGCAGAAATTAAAGTTCTCGGAATGACTTGGAAATTTACGAGGATTTTTTGTGGAATATATAAAAAATACTGGCGCAAGAATCAACTGAAGAAGTGGAGCATGGAGCCCACAAGCCTACCAGGCGCGGCCCCCCCTGGCCGCGCCTCGCAGGCTTGTGAGCCCCATGTTGCTCCACCGCGTCCAATTATAGATCTATTTAGTCCCTTTTGACCGGAAAAAAAATCAAGGAGAAGAGTTCATCACGTTTTACGATACGGAGGCGCCGCCACCTCCTCTTCTTCCTCTGGAGGGCAGATCTGGAGTCCGTTCTGGGCTCCGGAGAGGGGAGATCGTCACCATCGTCATCATCAACCTTCCATCATCACAAATTCCATGATGCTCTTCACCATTCATGTGTAATCTCATCGTAGGCTTGCTGGACGGTGATGGGTTGGATGAGATCTATCATGTAATCGAGTTAGGTTTGATGGGGATTGATCCCTAGAATCCACGATGTTCTAAGATTGATGTTGCTACTACTTTGCCATGCTTAATGCTTGTCACTAGGGCCCGAGTGCCATGATTTCAGATCTGAACCTATTATGTTGTCGTCAATATATGTGTGTTCTTGATCCTATCTTGCAAGTTGTAGTCACCTACTATGTGTTATGACCCGGCAACCCCAGAGTGACAATAGCCGGAACCACTCCCGGAGATGACCATAGTATGAGGAGTTTATGTATTCACTAGGTGTTAATGCGTTGGTCCGGTTCTTTATTAAAAGGAGAACCTTAATATCCCGTAGTTTCCATTAGGACCCCGCTACCACGACAGGGATGGACAATAGATTTCATGCAAGTTCTTTTCCCTAAGCACGTATGACTACATACGGAATACATGCCTACATTACATTGACGAACTGGAGCTAGTTACTTATCTCTCCGTGTTATAACTGTTGCATGATGAATACCATCCGGCATAATCATCCATCACCGATCCAATGCCTACGAGTCTTTTCCTACTGGTCCTTGCTACGTTACTCTGCTGCTATTGTTATCACTATTGCTACTGGTTACCGTTGTTACTGTTGCTATCACACTACCTTGCTACTGATACTTTGCTGCAGATACTAAGTATTTCAGGTGTGGTTGAATTAACAACTCAACTGTTAATACTTGAGAATATTCTTTGGCTTCCCCTTGTGTAGAATCAACAAATTCGGGTTGAATACTCTACCCTCGAAAACTGTTGCGATCCCCTACACTTGTGTGTTATCAGAAACCTCCGCGTAGATGGAACCTTGTCAGTATCCGTGCACCTTAGTTCTGTTTCGAACTAGTTCAACGACCTGAACGGCCATAGAGCGCTGATACGTCTCAAACGTATCTATAATTTTTGATGGTTTCATGCTGTTATGTTGTCATCTTTGGATGTTTTATATGCATGAATATGCTATTTTATATCTTTTTTGGGACTAACCTATTAACTCAGTGCCAAGTGCCAATTTCTGTTTTTTCCGTGTTTTTGGCCCATTTTCAGACGGAGTCCAAATGGAATGAAACTTTACGATGATTTTTTGGGACCAAAAGAGACCCCCGAAGCTTTGGAAGAAGGCCAGAAGAGCCACGAGGGAGTCACAAGCGCTGACGCCACCACCACCCCCTAGGTGGTGGCGACCAGGCTTGTGAACTCCTCGTGGGCCCAACTGACGCAATTCCACCGCCATAAATTCTTATAAATTCAGAAACCGCCAAAAAGAAACCTAGATCGGGAGTTCCGCGGCCGCAAGCCTCTGTAGCCACCAAAAACCAATCTGGAGCCCGTTCCAGCACCCTGCCGGAGGGGGAATCCATCTCCGGTGGCCATCTTCGTCATCCCGACGATCTCCATGACGAGGAAAGAGTAGTTCTCCCTCGGGGCTGAGGGTATGTACCAGTAGCTATGTGTTTGATCTCTCTCTCTCGTGTTCTTGAGATGTCTTGATCTCGATGTACCATGGGATTTGCTACTATAGTTGGATCTTATGATGTTCTTCCCCCTCTCCCTCTTGTAATGAATTGAGTTTCCCCTTTGGAGTTATCTTATCGGATTGAGTCTTTGAGAACACTTGATGTATGTCTTGCACGTGTCAATCTGATGTGATCAACTTGCGGGTTTCTGACAATTGGGAACCTATGCATATGGGTTGGCACACGTGGATTCATGTGAGTACTTGATGTATGTTTTGGTGATCAACTTGCGGGTTTGTGATGTTAGGAACCTATGCATAGGGGTTGGCACACGTTTTGACTCTCCGGTAGAAACTCTGGGGCACTCTTTGAAGTTCTATGTGTTGGTTGAATAGATGATTCTGAGATTGTGTGATGCATATCGTATAATCATACCCACGGATACTTGAGGTGACAATGGAGTATCTAGGTGACATTAGGGTCTTGCTTGATATGTATCTTAAGGTGTTGTTCTAGTATGAACTCTATGATAGATGGATCAAAAAGAATAACTTTGTGGTGGCTTCGTACCCGACAATAATCTCTTCGTTTGTTCCCCGCTATTAGTGACTTTGGAGTGACTCTTTGTTGCATGTTGATGGCTAGTTATATGATCCAATTATGTTATCTTTGTTGAGAGAACTTCACTAGTGAAAGTATGAACCCTAGGCCTTGTTTCCACGCATTGCAATACCGTTCGTGCTCACTTTTACCATTTGTTACCTTGCTGTTTTTGTAATTTCAGATTACAAAAACCTATATCTACCATCCATACTGGACTTGTATCACCATCTCTTTGCCGAACTAGTGCACCTATACAACTTACCATTGTATTAGGTGTGTTGGGGACACAAGAGACTCTTTGTTATTTGGTTGCAGGGTTGCTTGAGAGAGACCATCTTCATCCTACGCCTCCCGCGGATTGATAAACCTTAGGTCACCCACTTGAGGGAAAATTGCTACTGTCCTACAACCCTCTGCACTTGGAGGCCCAATAACGTCTACAAGGAGAAGGTTCCATAGTAGACATCAAGCGCCTTCACACAGTTTCGAACATGTTCAACAGTCTAAGTGGCTGCATAGCACCTTATTTCGCCTCGAGCCGTTCACGACGATCTAATGGTTGCACTGTGTGCGGCAAGGAGCCTTGCCGGGAACGACCCCTCAAGCGAACTACTAAGGATCCGTTCCTCAAAGCACTAGCGGTAACCGACCAGTCACGCCTGCAAGCTTCTGGAAAATGCAAAAGGCGCATGATATAAGGACAAGGATCAGACGCAAGGGAAACAACATTTCATTCATTTGTTTGAAATAAACTCAGACATATTACATGAATGATTATTACTACTCTAACCTATTGCACTATCTTTTGGCGAGGGACGTGCTCGCCGGAAAGAAGTTCAAGAAGACAAAAAGCGGGACGACACCCAACGCAACCCATGCTGGTTTCTCCTGGACTAGCAGTGCACAGAGGATAACGGGGGCGGAAGATAGGGCGACCCGAGGGGATGAAGAAGCCAGAGCCCGGGATCGCCCCTCCTTAAAGACGAGGCATTGATGTAAGCTCCGGCAGAGTCACCCCGTCGGGAGGGGGAGAGGCGTGAGCGGGCCTCGACGGCAGGGCCGGCGGTCAATCGGGGCTCAGGGAGTCGTACTCCGACCTGACCCCCCGAGATCCTCACTTGCCAAGAGCGCCACTGTGACTGCTATCCTCCTCGTCGCTGTCGCTCGAGGACGGACACTCGGCGCCGCTCGAGCTCTCTTCGCAGCAGCCGAGACGCACACATGAGCGCCCATAAAACTTGACGGATAGCATATTATCCTCTTCTAGCTTGAAGTGGAGGATATGCCCATCGTCGAGGCTGTGGGCGCGGGCGAAGGCTTTACAGCCCCACCCGAGCAACATGGAGCGGCGCTTCGGGTACTCCACGTGCACTTGCATAACGCCGTGGCAGAAATCGTACGCCCGCAACGACAAGACAGGGGTCTTGGCGGCCTCCATCGCCCTAGCAAAAGGGCGAGGGAGATGCAAATGGCCCCACGGGACGCCGTGCAGCTCCACGACGAACTCCAGCGTCGTCCTGTCCGAGTGCCAGCCAAGCCCGGGAGAAGACGGAGGTGCTGGAGTAGCACTCTGTCTCCCCCGGCGAGGGCCTCCACGGCGACCGCGGCTTCTCACCCCTCCGCCACCACGGACGCTCATGCCGCACTCCGCCACTGCGCCCCGTGAAGTTGTGGCATGATCTGAGTGGGATCCCCTTGCCGCCCTGGCGGACGATGGTGGCCTCCCTCGTCCCCTAGCCATGGTTAGGGGCGAGTGCCACCTGGAGCTAGAAAAGATTCTACAGATGCAAGCTAGGGGTGGTGGATGTTCCAGGAGCTTGTGTATGAGCAAAACACCCTCGCAAACTCCCTAATTTATAGGGCGAAGCATGGGGGGCTAGCTCCCCTCACTCCTGAAACCGCCACAACTTTCGTCCAATCACCCATGATCATGGGCGAACAGGGAATCGCCCTACTGCACCAATGTATGCGGGGGTGGGTCCTGCCACGATTGAGGCCATTATGGCCATGAACGCCACTTGCCTGAACTTTACTGCACATGCTTCACGCGTGGCAGTAACGCGTCGATAGGTGGGGAGGCTACTGTGCACGCACTTCTCCACCTCGCGCGTTTGATGCACGACGTGGGGAAGGGCCGCCTGCAACGGCTCCAAAGCTATGTGGTTCCCTGCTAAGGAAGCCCGTGCACTACTTTGGGCCTAGCCCAGCAATGTTGCCCAGGCCCGGGGGCAACTATCGGTGCACTAGAGACCGGGGTCCTGATCGTGCAATCTCTGGCATTAGCTAGACGAATGCTTATGACAACAAACCTTCTCCTGCAACAGCACCAGAAGAATGCTGCTAGCACTCCCCGACAATGAAACTGGAAGAATGTTGTTGATGGCCCACCAGCGCGTGGGTTCGCAGCAGTTTTCGAGGGTAGAGTATTTGACCCAATTTGTTAGTTTACCAGTCAGGAGGTGATAATATACTCTCAAGTATGAGCAACTGAATTTGTCAGATTCAACCACACCTGAAAGATTAGTATCTGCAAGCACAGTAGTAACAGCAAAGTAGTGAGTAACGGCAGTGTAACGAGCAATAGCAGCGGAAGGAAGAACAGTAGTGACAACAGTAGCAAGTAGCAACAGTAGCAAGCGACAGTAATAGCAACAATAGTAGCAGCAGCAGCAGAGCGAGACAAGTAACAGTAGTAGGACAAACTCGTAGGCAATGGGTCGGTGATTTGTTCGGATGATGTTCATCGTGCAACAACTATAACACGGAGAGATATGTGGCTAGCTCCCGTTCGTCAATTGATGTAGGCATGCATTCTGTGTGTCGTCATAAGTGCTTAGGGAAAAGAACTTGCATGACATCTATTGTCCATCCCTCCCGTGGCAGCGGGGTCTAAAAGGAAACTATGGGATATTAAGGTTCTCCTTTTAATAAAGAACCGGACCAACGCATTAGCACTTGGTGAACACATGAACTCCTCAAACTATGGTCATCACCGGGAGTGGTTCCGGTTATTGTCACTCCAGGGTTGCCGGATCATAACACATAGTAGGTAACTACAACTTGCAAGATCGGATCTGCAACACACATATATTGGTGACAACATAATAATTTCAGATCTGAAATCATGGCACTCGGGCCCTAGTGACAAGCATTAAGCTTGGCAAAGTAGTAGCAACATCAATCTCAGAACATAGTGGATACTAGGGATCAATCCCCACCAAAACTAACTCGATTACATGATAGATCTCATCCTACTCATAACCGCCCAGCGAGCCTACGAATAGATTACTCATGAACAACGAAGAGCTTCATGGAATTGGAGAGGGAAGAAGGTTGATGATGATGATGTCGACGATTTCCCCTCTCCGGAGCCCAAGACGGACTCTAGATCTGCCCTCCAGATGAAGAACATGAGGTGGTGGCGCCTCCGTATCGAAAACACGACGAAAACTTCTCTTTTTATTTTTTCTGGGACGAAAGGCAACTTATAGAGCTGGAGTTAGGGGCGGCAGGTGCCTGTGGGCCCCACAAGCCTTCCCACCGCCACCAGGGGGTGGTGGCGGAGCAGGGGCTTGTGGCCCACTCGCCCACCCCCTGAGGTGGAACTTGGCGCAGATATTTTTGATATTTTCCAAAACTGCTCCCCGTAAATGTTCAGGACGTTTGGAGAACTTTGATTTCTGCACAAAAATAACACCAAGGCAATTGTGCTGAAAACAACTTCAGTCCAGGTTAGTTCCATTCAAATCATGCAAATTATAGTCCAAAACAAGGGCAAAAGAGTTTGGAGAAGTTGATACCATGGAGATGTATCAGGTCCCTTGTGCGCCAGACTTGTGCACGGGCATCAGCAACACCCCCAACAGAAGTGTGCCGGGAAGAGCAACAGGAAAGCTATCCAAGGCAGTCCAAGACCACGCCCTCCCCTCACCGAGTGGGGCGTGGGATACAAGGGCTCCAAACGCAGGGCCCCGGTAAGCCCTTCTTGCCGGGAAGATTCCCAAGGCCTCAGCAAGACCGCTTCGCCGGGAAGACTACCTCAAGAATAGCAAGACCACGGCAAGCTTCCCTTGCCGAGAAGGCTCGCACAGACTGGCGAGGCCCCCGGCAAGCCCTCCTTGTCGGGAAAGTGTTCAAGGCTCCCGACAAGCCTTCCTTGCCGGGTAGGTGACCAAGTCACTCAAAGGAGGCTCCACGCCAGCAAGCCCCTATTCGCTCGCCAGGTGTCCCCACCAGTTTCTACCACAATCTGACCGCTCCAGCACACCCCTCGTGTGCCAGCGCAAGGCCCATGTGTCGATTCACCTGGGTATGTGCCGCAACCATCTTGCAGCAAGTCAGCGGTCAGACAAGGCATTTACTGCCCCTAACACCACCGAAGAAGTAGAGCCGTGAACACTGTTCACATACATCCCGTGAGCATACTGTTGGCGACCCCTTTGCCTATAAAAGGAGGCCCAAAGCTCATTCTTATGGGTTGGACCTTTTGGGGATTAGAGACTCCCTAATCACCTACTAAATTACTGTAGCAAAACCATCCTACAGTAAGCACACAATACAAACTAAGCAGGAGTAGGGTTTTACGCGCCAAGCGACCCGAACCTGGGTAAAAAGGACCTTGCTGGTGTTGATCGCTAGCTCCACCCTCGACGCCATACCTCTGTCTCTCCGCCAAACGATCAAGGGACTCCTCAAGTTTCCCGTAGGTGCTGGTTTTTCCGACATTGAGTGACACCTTCTTCGTCTTGCTCTGGTCCTGTGCGGACTGCAGCTTCTTCCTTGTCGGGGCCACCTCGAGTAGGCTCTCACGAGGCACCACCTCACCCTTGTCGGCTACACACATAGTTGTTGGGGCTTCGCACGCTTTCTTGAGGCAGCTCACTGTATCCTTCTCGCTGCACCTGATGGTCAGGACGCCATTGCTGGCGGGGATCTTGATGATGTTGTACCCCGTATGCGTCGCCACCATGAATCTCGCGAGCACGGGGTACCCCAGGATGGCTTTATAGGTTAGGCTGATGGGCTCCACGTCGAAGTTGACGAGCTCGGTACGGTAGTTGGAGCAGGTGCCAAAGGTGACGGGGAGGCGGATGTCGCCGAGAGGGGCCGCAGCCTCGCCGACTACCCTAGAGAAAGGCCTGGTAAGCTTCAACTGGCCATAAGGCACTTGGAGGGCCTCGAAAACCTTGATGGAGATGATACTGAGCCACGCACCCCCGTCGATGAAGGGCCTGGTGACAACAACCGTGCCGATGGTGGGCCTGCACACCAAGACGAGAACGCCCGGGTCCACAAAAGATCTGAGGCGGTCCTCCGCACCGAAGGTGATGCCGTGCAGCACCCGAACAGGCCCGGGGTCGGTCCTTGGGAGCCCCACGTTCCGACGCCCCTCGAGGGCCACGCTCGCCCTGCGGAAGAATGGCTTGGTATGTCCTTCGTCCCCGAGAGCCTGGGATCCACCCAAGTTGCACACGACCTCGTGCCACACCCGGCGCGCCACGGTGCAACCATCAGCCAGGGGTACATCGCATCGACGCACGACTGGGGCGACGCCCTGGGATCCGTGCTCCATACCTCCCACATCCACCAGTGGGGGAAAGGCCGTGGAGGAAGCGCCCCAGCCCCTCTGCGAATGGTTGCGAGCTTGGTGCATCGGTCCTGCCCGACGACGGACCCCGCGCCCGCTAGCTGAAGGCGGATGAGCTCCCTGCGTAGCGAGGCACGGGCACGTACTTGTCCGCGGGTGACGGGCTCGGCGAATGCAGCAGTGCCAGCGCGCCAAGCTGCCGCCTTCTTGGTGCGGAGGAGCTAGTGAAGGCCGAGTCAAAACCGGAGTCGGAGAGCGGCTGCGCACCCCTACCCGGCGCGCTAAATGTCGGAATCGGGGCTTTGCAAACCCAAGAAAAGGTTTGAACTCGGGGGTGCGCTCGCTCTCCTACCCTATTCTACCTTCGATTTCATGGCCACTCTCGGGCGGCACGAGATCAAGGGAAGTGAACTAGAACACATGACAGTTCCCCAGGTTCGGACCACCTTGCGGTGTAAAACCCTACTCCTGCTTCTTTTGGGATTGCTTGAGGGGAAGACGGGTACAAAGATGGGTTCTTGTCATAATAGAGACGATGGGGGTTGGATCCCCACTACGGAGGTTGGGCCTATCTTTTATACTGGTCTTGGTCCTCTTCCCCCCAAAATATTGGCGGGAAGGGTTTCCAAAATGGCGATTTTAAAAGACTGCAGTCACCGTGATAAAGATGGTCTTCGCGTGCAAAAAGCCTTCTTCATGATGCGCTGGTGGGCTTGAGGGTGAGCTCTGTCCAGCCGAGCCTCCTGCCTTAGTCCTCTTGCACCAACTAAGGAACCTTTGAGGGGTTTCTTTGGGAACCCGCAGCTGGCTTCGCTCCCTTAGCACCAAAGTGGGAAGCTTCTCTATCTGTGCCCACTGGCACAGCCTCGGCGCCGCCTGTGCAACATGGATCACCCACGCGGAGGTGCAAGGCCATGGGGCCCTGCCGAGATGCCCTCGGCGAATCCGCTCCGCGAGGGACTCACGGGGTAGCCTCGAGGCACGCCCCCGCAGCGAGCGCCCCTTTGTAGTCCCTGGCGACGATCCTCAGATGATTCCCTCGTGAGGCTCGGACCCTTGTCCGGATCTTCCTCTTTTAGCTCGCCAATGGGCTGAGCCGGGCTAGAATGGTCGTGCCATGCTTGGGGCCGCAGGACAACGGGCTTGGGCACCGCCCGTCCGAGGGGCCCGACAGTTAGTGCAACATAGTCAGGAAGCTGGAGAAGAATTTTGAAGGCTTGGAACTGCACCATGTGCCGTGGGACAAGAACGAGGCAGCAAATGACCTGGCCAATATCAGGTCCACTTGGTGAGCCGTTCCACATGGCGTGGTCCTTGAACATCTGCGCCCCTACAATAAAAGAAGATTGATTCACAGAGGAGCCACTACAAGAGGTCGTCCCATCAAATCCGACCGAGTTTGACATTCTAGCAGTGGTTGATTTGGTCCACGAGATGTTGGAAATCACTCCCGAGTGGACTCGGCCGTATGTAGCATACTTGCTTCAGGAAGAACTCCTGGAAGACGAAGAGCAAGCCTGCCGAATCGACCGACGGTCTAAGGCTTTCAAAGTGATGGGATACCATCTATACAAGTAAAGCACTACAAGAGTCAGCCAGAAATGCATTTCCCCAAAGGAAGGGCTGCATATCTTTTACATGACTCACTCAAGAACTTGTGGTCGCCACGCGTCCTCTCGGAAGTTGGTTGCCAAAGCCTTTCCAACAGGTTTTTATTGTCCCCGAGCCAATGAGGCAGCAAGAGACTTGGTTGAGTTGTGTGTCGGATACCAATTTTACAATAATTAGTCACACAAGCCTCCATTCGCATTGAAGACAATTCCTCTCACATGGACATTTTCCTCGTGGGGTATCGACAAGGTTGTCCCCCCTATGAACCAAGACGAGTGGATTTACCCACCTATTAGTAGCGGTGGACAAGTTCACCAAGTGGGTCAAAGCAAAGCTATTCAAAGCTTGGATTCAGCACCTGCCATGACCTTCATTCTATCTTCATATGCAGAGTTCCAAATGATATCATCACCGACAACGAGTCCAATTTCGACTCGGACGAAGTTCACGAGTTTTGCTACTCCAAGGGCACTCGGGTTAACTATGCCTCTGTGGCTCACCAACGTTCGAATGTACATGCAAAGTGAGCGAATGAAATGATATTAGAAGGATTAAAGCGCCAAATAATGATGGACCTAAAGTATGCTGCAGGGGCCTGGGTCGAAGAGTTTCTGTCCGTCCTATGGTGCATGTGAATGATCCTAAATCTTTCCACCAAGCGCACTCCTTTTTTCATGGTATATGAATCTAAAGCTGTCCTGCCAAGTGACCTGCGTCACAATTCCCCTCGAGTGGAACAGTACAATGAAGTTGATACGGAAGCAGCACATCAAGATAGTGTGGATTTCCTGGAAGAGGAGAGAGAGCTAGCCATCATTAGATCAATGATGTATCAGCAAGATTAGAGGCATTATGAGGATAACCAAGTTAGAGGGTGCACCTTTCAACAAGGCGATGTCGTCCTCCAACTTGTCCAGCAAAAACCCATAAGCTTGCGCCTCCGTGTTAAGGGCCCTTTGCAATTTCCAAAGTCCTACACAATTCAGCCTATCGTCTCTACTATTTTTCGAATGGGACAGAAGAACCGAGAACCTGGAACACGGATCTGCTCCGCAAGTTCTACACATAGAACATATCAAACCTTTTTCATTTTTTCATTCCTGTAATGAACCCGAGTGATTTTGATGAATACAAAGTTTAGCTTCTTTAGATTTTGTCAAAAGTTTACTTTTTCATTCTGGTCAAATACTCAATCTTATGACCCCACTCGGTGAAAAGCTTAGGTGTGAACCTGATTGCTCCTAAATTAAAATCTGCTCTGAGTGAGGACATCATCCATGCCCGGGAGCTTAGCTGCGAACCTGATTTCGCCTAAGTTAATATGGTTCCAAGTGAGGACACGATCCACACTCGTACGCCATGATGGAGAGGACCATCATCATTCGTAAGAACTACCTTCATGCTTAGCCGCGAACCTGATTTTGCCTAATTTTTACCTACCCCGAGTGAGGACATCATTCACACTTGGGGGCTTAGCTAGGAACTTGATTTCGCCTAAGTTAGAACAGTTTCGAGTGAGGGCAAGACCTCCATTCAGATGCCAAGATGGAAAGGACCATCATTGTTTGCCACAACTACCTTCATTCTTAGTTGCGAACCTGATTTAACCTAAGTTAGAGCCTTCTCCAAGTGAGGACATCATCCATACTCAAGAGCTTATTTGCGAACCTGATTTCTCCTAAGTTAAAATGGTTTCGAGTGAGGCTCGGATACCAAGATGGACAGGAGCATCATTGTTCACAAGAACTACCTTCATTCTTAGTTGTGAACCTAATTTTGCCTAAGTTAGAACCTGTTCCAAGTGAGGACATCATCCACACTCGAAGGCTTAGCTATGAACCTGATTCAGCCTAAGTTAAAGTTGTTCCGTGTGAGGACATCATCCACACTTGGATGCCAAGATGGACATGACCATCGTTGTTAGAAAGAACTACCTTCATTATTAGCTGCGAACCCAGTTCCGCCTAAGTTAAAACATGCTCCAAGTGATGGCATCATCCACACTCGGGGCTTAGTTATGAACCTGACTTCGCTAAAGTTAAACCGGTTCCGAGTGAGGACATCATACACACTCCGGGGCTTAGCCGCGACCTATCAGTCGCTTAAGCACCGTGGTGCTCGTTTTGAGAACATGCCAAACACTCAAAGACTCAAAAGTTGAATGAAGGTAAGGAAAATTGAAATTACATTCTGTTCAAAGCAAGAATACAGATAGTAGGAGCCTTTGTGTCACTCAAAGTTTACGATTACAGCAATCACTCGACATACCAAGGCAAATAAAAGTTAAAAGTTTTTATCCGAGAATCACTCGGAAGATGATGAGACCAGTGCTTCAAAACAATTATCGAGGTCAATTCAGTCTGCAATCCGGGTGGCACCATCCATGAACATCTACATGAAGTCCTCAAACTCAGTGTTCTTCCTATAGGCGACCTTGAGGTTCTTGAGCTTCTCCTCCTCCACTCCCATGCCATGGATACAGACGAGCGAGAGGGTGATGTTCGCTCTAGCTCGAGTTGCTAACTTCTTCAAGGATTGCACTCGGTTGGGAGTCTCTTTCACATGGTCGATGATGGATTGCATGTCCTTCGATAATTCCTTGCCAGGGGCAAATTTTCGATTGATGTCCGACACAGCTGAACTGAACCACTTGAAGTAGACGAGCACTTGCTCGATGTGGTCCGAGAGCCACAGTTGCGTTGTCCCTAAAAAGACGCCGCGATGGGTCCAACTAGTTCTCAATCTTCTTGATCTCCTCGTGGACGTTGAAGCAAAATTCTAGACATAGGTTATTGATGAAAGAGATAAGCTATCACTCGGAAGTTTCCAAGACAATGTAAGCATCACTCTGGTCAAGAGCGTACATTTAAGATTCTCGCTCATGTCCTTGCCAAAGTCTTTGATGAATTGCTCCAGCTCGAGCTTCTTGGCCATGACATGCTTGAGTGTATACTCCCACTAGACATAGTGCTTCTTTAGTTCAGTGAGTTCCTCAGCGGACTGCTTCATGGCAACCTCCAGGGTCTGCTTCTCTTCCTCCAGTTTCATGATCGACTTCAACTTGTGAACAACTACCTTAATCTTCCGATTGGCTTCCATCCAAGCGGATGCTAGTTCAGTGTCCTTCTTCTCAAGGTCTTCCTTCATGGTATCTAAAGAAATACAAGTCTTCGGCTTATCAGTAAGATGATAGTTTTTGCTACGGACATCTGATAAAATAATCTCAGTAATATGGGGAGAAAAAACAGATGCCAAGGTAGTCAGGTGTGAAGTGCTTACCTTCGAGTTAGGCCTTCTCCTACTCCAGACAAGCATTCTTATTCTTCTCAACTCTAAGGATGAGGCACAAGTCCTTCACCTCCTTCTCCAGGGCATCGTAACGACTCTTGAGCTCATAAACGTTCTGCCAGCAAAAAAAACACAATTACTCAAACTTCAGAAATGAGAACTCTAAGACTGTAGCTGACTGCTCCAGTCGACAACAGTCTTGTGGACTACACCCAGTGGGTGCACTCAGCGTGCCCCCACTAGAGAGATGAAGAGATACACAAAGAGCTCTGTACCCTAATAGTCTATGTCAAATCAAAATAGAAACTAAGACTATTGCTGACTGCTTCTGTCGACGGTAGTCTCGGGGACTACACACAATGGGTGCACTCAGCATGCCCCCACTAGAAGAGAACACCTAGTGGGTGTACCCCATGCAAACCCACTCGAAAAAAAAACACATGCAGAAGATAAACTCCCGACTAAGACCAGTATTCACAAGGCCACTTATCCGAATGTTCTTCCCCATGGCTTCGGATGCGCTATACGCCTCCTTTAGGCACCCGGTCATCAACTTCAGCTGGATCAAGGCCTCCTTGCGCAGGCCCACCTTGTCCTCCGAGAGTGGGATTCGGACTTGTTCCCTGTGAAGGTCCGGACTTTGGAGTGGCACCCCACACGGGAGTCGAAGCTCTGATGGAGGAACACCTGGTCACTCGAATTGTCACACCGTGTGTTTTGCCTCTCCTGACTAAGTTAACGTAGCTCAAAAATTAGGACCAATTAAAACTTTTTATGTGTGCTTGTGATACTTGACTTGATTGTGATTTCTTGCTTGTTTGATTGTGTTTTAAAATCACAAACTTCCTTCTACTCTCTAGACTCATCTTCTTGACCCAAATCCTTGTCCAATGACGTACCATGTGTATAGTACCTAAAACTGTTTTTTGAGAATATTATTTTAATCAAAAAGCATTTATTTGATTTAAGCTTTCAAAATCCACTTAATTAAGGTATGTACTACAAGCCCTCAAATTAAGGAATGTGTTTTGCCCCAAATATTTTATTTGGATCCGGTTATCAAAAGGACTTTCGAAAATCACAAAATTATTATTTTAAAGGTTATTTCCCCATTTTATTTAAATGCCTTTTTGTCGGGACCCCGATCCTAAGCCATAGGAATCTAGCCTGTAACCCATCGCATCCCTTTGTGGTCTCACGCACGGTTAACTCCACGGCTGCAGCCTTACCTTAGCCGGGACCGTTTGCGTCTTTTGACTCACGTATGCGATAGTATCGCTAGCAATCCAATGTCAAAGAACCCGGATCGACATGTCTAGTCATAAACCAAAGTGGCAGTACCACACAAGGACAAACATACATGACCCAACAAAGCAGGTGTCGGTCACCGGCGAATGTAGACGAGTCGTAGCAAGCTACAAGGACTCCATTACATCACGTGACATTTCCCCAAAGGGGACAGACACAGCAGCTAAGAAGGACACATGCCGGTCAACCAATGTGTCCGGAGCAGTAGCGAACTACCAAGGCTCATTGGACCACAAAGGGGCATTTCCTTGTAAGGAGTGCTACTAAAGTTCACGACTAGGTAATCGAACCCCATACATATCAAGTACGACACACGTACGCATGGCATACCGATATGTATAGATACATCGATGGCATCACAACATAACCATAAACATACAAGCTTTATTTAAGAGGCTCGGAAGAGCCACACACATAATATTACACATTAAGGGTCTCACGACCCATAATAGCAGTCATACAATACAAGCCAGCGGAAGAGTTATAAACTGTCTGAGTACAGACAGGGCAATTAGTAGGCATGTGGCCTGACTATACTACAGAGCCGACGTAGGCCAGATCGTAGCTGGGACACTAGCTACTCGTCGTCGTTGATGTCTATGAAGAACCCTCCATTAGGGTCATTAGCAACCTCTGCAACATTTATTAAGCAAACATGAGTACGAAGGTACTCAGCAAGACTTTAGGAGAACTAACTACTCATGCAAGGTATCAAAAGGTATTGTGGGGTTTCATGCGGGAAGCCAGCATTTGACTCGTGGCTAGACAACTTGCTTTTTGAAATTAGTTTTGACAATTTGATTTCTCGCACACGAGTCCACTAACACCACAACAATACACTATCGTGGAATCATTCCGTCTCCATACGGAAATGCCGTCCACGACACTCACGCTTATCTTGACAATTTTATGAGTAGCCATTGTAGTTATCTATGAACAACATATGTCTCCAAGTAGTCCATATGCGCGGACGCGGATATTCGAATAGATCATAACCCTGCAGGGGTGTACATCGTCACACACGCTCCCGCCACTTATCGCCATGTGCACGTCATGCACCTCGGCAACCTTCAAGCGGAAGCCCAGCGAGGGAGTCGGCCACGACCGTTAACCACACTAGTACCTAGTCCAGGTTCATCGCCTATCTGAGAGTAACCCGTACGGAAGTCCGGCTGAGGTTTCCGACACGGCCTCAAACGATGTGCGCAGGGTTCCCAAGCCCACCATCCGGGTGCCACTTGGTACACCATGCCACTGCCTACCGCATCACGGCCCACCTCTCAGATCAGCACCATGCACGGCCTCCAGCATTACTATAAACACCAGAAACTACTTGCAACTCCTGGACCGAGTACTACGCGATTAATAGGCCGAGCGGGGTCATATTTCAGGGCCCAGCATGTGGTAGTATCTAGTCTTGGATTACATACACGGAACTCAGTTCCTAAGGACGGTTCCAATGAAACAACCCGCCATGTACTCCTACACAGCCTTTCACCGGTACCTTTACCAAATCAAGTTCAACACACAACCTTTGCTCACCGAACACATTCCACATTTCTGTTCATCTCCCAGATGACAGACCATACACAACTCTAAGCATAGCATGCATAGCAGGATAAGGCACATCATAGCTCAAGAAACTACCAGGTATGCTAGGTTGCAAGGTTCGGCTATTTATTGTGACAAGGTTAAGTCATGCAAAGGAAGTGGGTCCAACTATCGTGGCAAAAGCAGTTGAAGCATTTGATCCTAATGCAATAAATAGGTGCAGGAGCAAGAACATAGGAGTTATCGGGATGATCAAAAGGGTTGCTTGCCTTGTTGCTCAGAGGAGGAACGATATCCGTCAGACGGATATTCGGTGGAATCCGGGGGTGCGGAGCCTACCGAAATGAATGGCAACATTCAATAACAATCATATGCAATCAAAATGATGCATGAGCATGCCATGAGAATGCAAGTGATAAGTTATTATAATCAAGATGTTTTAGGTTTAGAGTTGATTTGAATCAAATTCGAATAGCAATTCAAACGGGTATTCTCGGATACCGGTTTAATTGATTCGCCCTGATGCTCAGATCAACCTAATGTTCACATGCATGAAATGTCATGTTATGGTACTGATTTATATCTAGGGCAGTGTGTGATCATTGTATTTATAATGAAATTTGGATATTTTTGCAAATTCCATTTATAAAGTGATTAAAGAATTGAATTATTCCTTATTTCACAATTTAGGGTCCTATAACTTTTTCAAACATAGTTGAAAATAGCATAATCAGAATCCTTGAATTTTTCTGATACTTTTTCATATATAATTTATTTTCATTGGAGTTACAGATTAATTTCTATGATTTTTATAATTTTTAGCAATTTCCTGAATTAGTTTTAAACTGGAAATTCCATTTATTGCATCAGGCTGACGTCAACAGGTCAGCCGACCTGTTCAGGTCAAACCTGACAGGGGGGCCCCACTGGTCAGCCTCTTTGGGACTAATCCCGCGCTGACCAGCCCTAACTGAGGTTTGACTTGGCCTTGGGCCCACTTGTCAGCGAGTGATTAAGTCACTAATCGGCTGGGTTAGCTTGCCACGTCGACCTCCACCGGCGGCGAGGTCGTCCTCGCCGGCGGGGAGCCTCCTGCGACCACCAGCACGGCGGAGGGGCTCGGAAACGGCGCACAGGGGGCCAAATGCTGCGCGGAGAGCACCAGAGGAACGACACGTCTCCCGCAGCTTCATTTCTGCGCCTAGCCGGGGCTGATCTGGCCGGAGATGACGCCGGCGACGAGCTTGGCGGCGGCCAAGGCTCGGGCGTCATCGGGGTCTTTGCAACAGGGGGATCTACGCTCGGTTCTTAGCTGCTACAGCATCTACGCGTCGTCCTGGAGCTGTTGGTGCCATCGGAAGGACGAGCTGGACATCGGAGGGCTACCGGCGACGAGCGGCAGCGGCGGTCCTCGTCGGGCTCCGGTGAAACTAGGGCTAGAGGAGGGGATCGACGGGGAAAACTTAGGGAAAACGACCGCATGCTCACAAGGAGTGTAGAGCAGAGCTCAGACGGCTCGGGGAAGGCCTGGGGGCGACGAATCGACGGGAGAGGTCCGGCGGCCGGAGGAGGAAGACGACGGTGTTGCGGGCGTTGCAGGGCTCGAGGAGGCTTCGGCTTCTGCAGAGACGACCAGGGCGACGAGGCGGAGCTAATGTCATGCTCTGGGAGGGGATCCTATGGCCAGGGGCACGGCCAGCTCGAGCTCGAGCTCGGCTCTAATGGCGGCAGCAGGGAGAAGGAGGGGATCCGGGAGGAGGGGAAGAACCGAGGCGGGGAATGGATAGGGGAAGCTCTGGGGAGCTTATCCCCGTCGTCGCCAGCGCGAACCGGCGGCCACGCAGGCACGCAGGTGCGTGGCCGCGCCGGAGGAGGCGGCGGCCACCTCCTGCTGCCTACTGGCGCGAGGGAGGGGACGAGCGGGGAGATGGGACGGGCCTCGCTTGGGCGACAGGTAAGTCTTTTTCCATTTCCTCTATTTTTGTTTTTCTGTTTTGCTATTTATTGCTTTGCTAATTATTTCAGCTCCAAAACAAAAAGTAAAAACTATTTTAGACCTCCTGAAATATTTGTTATAATATCCCCACTAATTTCCAAGGTTTTCAACATTTTTGGAAAATTATAGTTTCTGATTTCAATTTTTAAATTTGAAACCAGTGGCTTTTGCATTTATTTAAAATGCTTAAAGTGTCAAGAAAATAGTTTTCTCCAATGCTCATTTACTCTCCTGATTTATCAGAAAGTTTGAACATTTCTTGAGGCCATTTTGGGTTCATTGATTTGAACTAGTTTGAAATTTTCCTTTAATTGAAATGGTGGCTAGGGTTTTGAGTTTTTCCTTTGCCACTTTGTTGTTTTTGTTGAAACTTCTTAGATGCAAATGCAAATAAGACATGAGCACAATTCTATCTTGCTTAAGGGTTAGGGATGTGACAACTCACCCCCACTCAAAAGAATCTCGTCCCGAGATTTAGAAGTCGTCGGGAATAACGCAGGATATTCGAGTCGGAGACGATCCTCTCTTTCCCAGGTTGCCTCCTTTTCAGAATGATTTGACCATTGAACTTTAAGAAACTTGAGGTTTCGACGTCGAGTGGTACGCTCAGCTTGATCAAGAATACACACGGGGTATTCTCGGTAAGAAAGGTTATCTTGTAGATCAAGCGTTTCGTGGTCCACTTCATGGATAGGATCCAAAAAGCAACGCCTGAGTTGCGAGACGTGGAAAACATCATGAACCTTGGAAAGATGCGGAGGAAGTTCCAACTGGTAGGCAACTTCTCCTCGTTTGGCAAGAATGCGAAAAGGACCAATGTAACGAGGAGCCAATTTGCCCTTGATACCGAATCGATGGGTACCCTTCAAAGGTGTAACCCGAAGGTAAGCCTTCTTGTCAACTTCAAAGGTCACAGCCTTATGATGACGATCATATTGGCTCTTTTGACGAGACTGGGCTGTTTTCAACTTTTCACGAATAATGCGAACCTGCTCTTCTGCATCCTGGATCATGTCCGGGCCAAAGAGTTGCCTCTCTCCGGTTTCTGACCAATTAAGAGGGGTTCGACATCTTCGTCCATAGAGAACTTCAAAAGGGGCTTTGCCCAAGCTTGATTGATAACTATTGTTATAAGCGAATTCGGCGAATGGAAGGCACTTCTCCCAATTCATAGCGAACGAAATAACACAAGCTCGGAGCATATCTTCTAGGATTTCATTCACTCTTTCTACTTGACCACTTGATTGAGGATGGAAAGCAGTGCTAAAAGATAAGTGAGTCCCCTTGGCATTCTGAAAACTTTCACAGAAGCGAGAAGTAAAGATACTTCCACGGTCCAAGTTAATTTCCAGGGGAACACCATGAAGAGACACTATTCGAGAGATATATAACTCTGCTAGCTGGCTAGCTGTTATACTCTCACGAACAGGAAGAAAATGAGCCACTTTGGAAAGACGGTCAATGACCACAAAGATAGCATTATTTCCTTTCTTGGTCTTAGGAAATCCGGTAATGAAACCCATGCTAACTTTATCCCATTTCCAGTCAGGAATAGCTAAAGGTTGAAGCGTGCCAGCAAGCCTTTGATGTTCTGCCTTAACTCGGCGACAAACGTCGCAGTTAGCAACGAACTCAGCAATTTCTCTCTTCATCCTAGTCCACCAGAACCTCTGGCGTAGGTCCTGATACATCTTAGTACTACCGGGATGAATGGTGAGAGGGGAATCATGAGCCTCCTTAAGGATTAACTGCCTTAGATGTGGGTTCTTAGGAACCACTAAACGATTCTGGAAGAACACCACACCTTGATCATTCATGGAAAATTCTTTAGCGTTTCCGCTAAAAATATTCTCCTTGATCCGTGATATACCCTTGTCACGCTTTTGGCCAGCTATAATTTGATCCTTAAGAGTAGGCTTCGCCACCAGGGTAGAAAGGAATCCTTGAGGAACAATATGAGGATTCAACTTCCGAAAGTCCTCATGGAGAAGTGGTTGACCTTGTTGTAGCATCAAATTGTTACAATAAGATTTACGACTTAGTGCATCGGCCATAACATTGGCCTTCCCAGGGGTGTAAGTTATCCCTAAGTCGTAATCCGAGATCAACTCAACCCACCGTCTTTGCCTGAGATTCAAATCCGGCTGGGTGAAGATATATTTCAGACTTTGGTGATCAGTGAATATTTCGCAACGATTACCCAAAAGGTAATGTCGCCAGGTTTTTAGTGCATGGACCACAGCTGCAAGCTCAAGGTCATGTGTGGGATAATTATCCTCATGTGGACGCAACTGTCGAGATGCGTATGCGATCACATGACGATCTTGCATGAGAATGCAACCTAATCCTTGTCGCGAGGCGTCGCAATAGATAACAAAGTCCTTAGAAAAATCTGGTGGTAGCAACACGGTGCAGAAGTCAGGCGTCTTTTCAGTTCCTGAAAACTATGCTCACACTGTGGTGTCCACTCGAACTTTTTATCTTTCTTGAGGAGTTCAGTCACAGGCTTTGCAACCTTGGAGAAATTCTCGACGAAGCGGCGACAATAGCTCACTAGACCAAGAAAACTCCTAACTTGCTTAACTGATTCAGATTGAGTCCAATCAAGGACAGCTTGAACTCTCTCGGGATTGACAGCAATACCCTTACCAAAGATTACGTGGCCTAGATAGGTCACTTCTGGTAACCAGAATTCACATTTTGAAAATTTGGCATAAAGGCGATGCTCTCGAAGTTTCATCAATACCAGCCTTAGATGCTCGGCATGTTCTTGTTCATTCTTTGAGTAGATGAGAATATCATTGAGGTATACTACGACGAATTTATCCAAATACTCCATAAAGATTGAATTCATCAGCCGAGAAAAGGTGGTTGGGGCATTGGTTAAACCGAAGGACATAACGGTGTACTCATATTGGCCATAACGAGTAACAAAGGCCGTTTTTGGAATGTCCCCGTTCTTAATCTTGATTTGATGGTATCCCAACCTCAAATCCATTTTGGAGAAGACTGAGGATCCAGCGAGCTGATCGTACAGATCGTTGATCCTGGGGAGCGGATACTTGTTCTTTATGGTGACCAGGTTAACTGGTCGGTAATCTACAACCATCCGATCCGTTCCGTCTTTCTTCTTGACGAAGAGGACGGGACAAGCCCAAGGAGAAGAGCTAGGACGAATGAAACCTTTGTTCAAGGCCTCATCTAATTGCTTCTTAAGTTCGGCTAGCTCCAGGGGTGCCATCTTATAAGGTCTTTTGGCTATTGGGACAGTTCCCGGAACAAGATCTATCACAAACTCTACATCTCTGTCACGTGGAATTCCTGGCAGTTCCTCTGGAAAAACATCCGGGAAGTCACGGACTATCGGAATGTCTTCAAGTTTCGGAAGATGGTTGGCATTTAGGGAATAGAGTTGGCATTTGGTAACTCGAGTAGAGACATTTACTATCTCACCCGAGGAATGGGTAAGCTGGACATTTCTAGATTGAGTATCAATCTTGGCATAGTGAGCTGACATCCAGTCCATGCCCAAGATGATATTAATATCCGAAGATTTCAATGCTATCAATGAGGCTAGAAAAACTAGCATGTCTACTAGAATCTCATTGTCATAGGTTATCCTAGAGGTTTTCCATTTACTACCAGGGGTTTGGACAACCAATGGGATTGGCATATCACAAAATGACATGTTATGCAACTGTGCATAACTTTTTGAAATGAAGGAATGAGAAGACCCAGTGTCAAAGAGAACGGACGCTGGGTGATGATTAACAAGAAGCATACCCAGCATGATGTCGGGATCCTCTGCAGCTTCTTCTACTGAGACATAGTTCACACGGCCACGTGCAGGAGTTGGCTTCACATAAAACGCTTTGCCCGACTTGGCCTGCCCGACGGACTTTCCGGGTTGCTTGGCACCCACATTCTGAGGACACTCACGAAAATAATGCCCTGGTTCTCCACACTTGTAGCATATCACCTGGTTGGCACGTGGTGCAGCATTGCTAGCTGGACCACCATAAGCTTTTGATGGAGGGTTGGCCTGATTCGTCTGAGGCGCCACGTAGGATGGCCTCGGACTGTATCTTGGCGGCAGAGAACTGTTTGGAACCCACAGCCTGCGTTTTTGAAACGCGGAACCAGAAGATGAGCCAAAGTCACGGGAGTGCTTCCTTGTGGCTTCGAAGTCAGTATGACCAGTCTCCGCACTGATCGCTTTGTTGACCAGGGCTTGAAAGCTTGCACACTCATGGAGGCGCAGGTCTCGACGGAGCTCAGGGCTCAGACCCTTAAGGAATCTTGCTTGCTTCTTGGCGTCAGTAGACACCTCCTCTATTGCATAGCGGGCGAGGTTACCGAACTCGCGGATATAGGCATCCACAGACAACTTGCCCTGACTGAAGGCACAGAACTCCTCTCTCTTTCTGTCCATCAGGCCCTCTGGAATATGGTGCAGAAGGAAAGCTACGCTGAAGTCTGCCCATGTGGCCACTGGTTCAGCGGGACGCATAGCTTCAAAATTCTCCCACCATAGATTGGCGGGTCCCTCCAGGAAATACGCCGCAAAGGTCACCTTGTCGGCCTCAGACACATTTGCAGAGCGAATCTTGCGTGAAATGCTGCCCAGCCAGTCATCAGCGTCGAGGGGATCGACGGAATGATGAAACTTTGGAGGATTCAGCTTCACAAAGTCATTGAGGGACACTGCAGCATTCCTAGGCTGTCGAGCCGTATTCTGCTCAATACGCTCTAGCAGTCGGTTGGTCTCCCTTTTGTTTCTTTCTGCCTCAAGCATCACTTCTACCAGAGAAGGTGGGTGAGGCAGGTCTTCGTGCGACGCTTGACTACCCTCACCTTGCTCATGAGCAGGGGCACGGTTCAACCTGGTGAACACCTTCCTGACAACAAACTCATAGCTTAGACCAATATCATATCAATACTAACTATGTATTAAGAATGTACTGAACACACGGAATGCGGAAATGAATATCCGAACAACATGGTAACAAGCAACTGCTATATATACACCATGGTTCATACACACCCTTACATAGTTCAGTACAAACTTACTTGAAGAGCAAACTACTGAAATGGTGGAACTACTCATCAGAGGCTTACAAGCTTCCTATACATTATTTATCTAGGCCTCTGGAATTCGTTTCACATTACTACCATACTCCACAAGTCACGCAGGACTGTGAACATACGGCTACTACCATACTATCCTTCCGCTCATAGCTCAGGCATCCGCATAGAACATCTCATAGAGATTACCTCCATGACCCGGAAGCTCAACCTGCGGATCAGGAAACACTCTAGCCTGAGATCCCTGGGATCCATAAGGACACGGATGTGGCCTTGGTCCCCTGACTGGTGGTAAGAGGGGTCCCCGAAGAGGTGTGACTCCTCCTATAGCTGGCCAGTCAACGTGGGCCGGAAGATGGTTCCTAACAGGGTTCAGCATCTCCATCTCTCCATACCCTGTCTGGACTACCGGTGCCAGCTGCGTCAAAGCTGTCCACAGACGGGCACGGGTAGCATAAAGCTCCATGCGGAGAGCACGAGCATCCTTGTCTCTGTTCTCTAGCATCTCAACAGTGGACTGCAGAAGTGGATCCTCCATAGAAGAATCAAAATAGACTCCACTGAGGTATCCCTCTTCACCAGACTGAGAGGCCGGAACATAGCAGAACTCTGAATTCTGCAGCAGTGCATGTCTCGCTCTCATAATAGTCAGCATTGAATAGGCAGCATCTTGTACTGCCATGTCAACAGTGACTCCCAACCCATAGGACCAATGGATTGGCTTCTCCGCTCTAGGGTAGTCTGAAAATACCCTAACAGTGCAGATGTACTGGCTCTGGTTGAAGTCTCGGTACTGTTCCTCTACCGTGTACTCGGGGTACCAGCGGTAACCGCACACCGACATCACCCTGACGAGCATGGTCGTATGACCCGGCACATCAATGCACCTGGTCAGACGTACCACCTGACGAGAAGAATGGCCAGGCATCTGTAAATAGAGAGTAATGCAAAAGCATTAGAGCTCTGAATGCAAAATTGGGCAGCATAACGGCTGTAAATGCTCAAAAACCAATTTTCAGACAACCCAAAATAGAATAGTGTAACCACTCAACTATCAAGTTCAACTCTCTGATCATCAAACTTACTTCCTGCTTCCTAGGAATAAAAGAAACCCAATATCTCTCGACCCATAGTCCTATAAGCTACCGATCGGAAACACGAGCCTAGGAGAAGATGAGTAACCTAGTCCTTAATTCCCGCAGAAAGACGAGGATGACCAGAATAGAATAACTTGAGAAGAGAACAAGAATCTTACGTTCCCTTCCACAAACAATTCCCTTATATATAACTAAAGCAATTCTAGACTCAACTTCGACCAGTTTGGCTTAGTAATCCTACAGTCAGTCAGGCTCTGATACCAACGCTGTCGGGACCCCGATCCTAAGCCATAGGAATCTAGCCTGTAACCCATCGCATCCCTTTGTGGTCTCACGCACGGTTAACTCCACGGCTGCAGCCTTACCTTAGCCGGGACCGTTTGCGTCTTTTGACTCACGTATGCGATAGTATCGCTAGCAATCCACTGTCTAAGAACCCGGATCGACATGGCTAGTCATAAACCAAAGTGGCAGTACCGCACAAGGACAGGCATACATGACCCAACAAAGAAGGTGTCGGTCACCGACGAATGTAGACGATTCGTAGCAAGCTACAAGGACTCCATTACATCGCGTGACATTTCCCCAAAGGGGACAGACACAGCAGCTAAGAAGGACACATGCCGGTCAACCAATGTGTCCGGAGCAGTAGCGAACTACCAAGGCTCGTTGGACCACAAAGGGGCATTTCCTTGTAAGGAGTGCTACTAAAGTTCACGACTAGGTAATCGAACCCCATACATATCAAGTACGACACACGTACGCATGGCATACCGATATGTATAGATACATCGATGGCATCACAACATAACCATAAACATACAAGCTTTATTTAAGAGGCTCGGAAGAGCCACACACATAATATTACACATTAAGGGTCTCACGACCCATAATAGCAGTCATACAATACAAGCCAGCGGAAGAGTTATAAACTGTCTGAGTACAGACAGGGCAACTAGTAGGCATGTGGCCTGACTATACTACAGAGCCGACGTAGGCCAGATCGTAGCTGGGACACTAGCTACTCGTCGTCGTTGATGTCTATGAAGAACCCTCCATTAGGGTCATTAGCAACCTCTGCAACATTTATTAAGCAAACATGAGTACGAAGGTACTCAGCAAGACTTTAGGAGAACTAACTACTCATGCAAGGTATCAAAAGGTATTGTGGGGTTTCATGCGGGAAGCCAGCATTTGACTCGTGGCTAGACAACTTGCTTTTTGAAATTAGTTTTGACAA
Organism: Hordeum vulgare subsp. vulgare; assembly: GCF_904849725.1. Taxonomy (NCBI): domain Eukaryota; kingdom Viridiplantae; phylum Streptophyta; class Magnoliopsida; order Poales; family Poaceae; genus Hordeum; species Hordeum vulgare. The sequence goes on from NC_058518.1 coordinate 130,733,427, forward strand.
TTTGATTTCTCGCACACGAGTCCACTAACACCACAACAATACACTATCGTGGAATCATTCCGTCTCCATACGGAAATGCCGTCCACGACACTCACGCTTATCTTGACAATTTTATGAGTAGCCACTGTAGTTATCTATGAACAACATATGTCTCCAAGTAGTCCATATCCGCGGACGCGGCTATTCCAATAGATCATAACCCTGCAGGGGTGTACTTCATCACACACACTCCCGACACTTATCTCCATGTGCACGTCATGCACCTCGGCAACCTTCAAGCGGAAGCCCAGCGAGGGAGTCGGCCACGACCGTTAACCACACTAGTACCTAGTCCAGGTTCATCGCCTATCTGAGAGTAACCCGTACGGAAGTCCGGCTGAGGTTTCCGACACGGCCTCAAACGATGTGCGCAGGGTTCCCAAGCCCACCATCGGGGTGCCACTTGGTACACCGTGCCACTGCCTACCGCATCACGGCCCACCTCTCAGGTCAGCACCATGCACGACCTCCAGCATTACTATAAACACCAGAAACTACTTGCAACTCCTGGACCGAGTACTACGCGATTAATAGGCCGAGCGGGGTCATATTTCAGGGCCCAGCATGTGGTAGTATCTAGTCTTGGATTACATACACGGAACTCAGTTCCTAAGGACGGTTCCAATGAAACAACCCGCCATGTACTCCTACACAGCCTTTCACCGGTACCTTTACCAAATCAAGTTCAACACACAACCTTTGCTCACCGAACACATTCCACATTTCTGTTCATCTCCCAGATGACAGACCATACACAACTCTAAGCATAGCATGCATAGCAGGATAAGGCACATCATAGCAACTACCAGGTATGCTAGGTTGCAAGGTTCGGCTATTTATTGTGACAAGGTTAAGTCATGCAAAGGAAGTGGGTCCAACTATCGTGGCAAAAGCAGTTGAAGCATTTGATCCTAATGCAATAAATAGGTGCAGTAGCAAGAACATAGGAGTTATCGGGATGATCAAAAGGGTTGCTTGCCTTGTTGCTCAGAGGAGGAACGATATCCGTCAGACGGATATTCGGTGGAATCCGGGGGTGCGGAGCCTACCGAAATGAATGGCAACATTCAATAACAATCATATGCAATCAAAATGATGCATGAGCATGGCATGAGAATGCAAGTGATAAGTTATTATAATCAAGATGTTTTAGGTTTAGAGTTGATTTAAATCACATTCGAATAGCAATTCAAACGGGTATTCTTGGATACCGGTTTAATTGATTCGACCTGATGCTCAGATCAACCTAATGTTCACATGCATGAAATATCATGTTATGGTACTGATTTATATCTAGGGCAGTGTGTGATCATTGTATTTATAATGGAATTTGGATATTTTTGCAAATTCCATTTATAAAGTGATTAAAGAATTGAATTATTCCTTATTTCACAATTTAGGGTCGTGTAACTTTTTCAAACATAGTTGAAAATAGCATAATCAGAATCCTTGAATTTTTGTGATACTTTTTCATATATAATTTATTTTCATTGGAGTTACAGATTAATTTCTATGATTTTTGCAATTTTTAGCAATTTCCTGAATTAGTTTTAAACTGGAAATTCCATTTATTGCATCAGGCTGACGTCAGCAGGTCAGCCGACCTGTTCAGGTCAAACCTGACAGGGGGGCCCCACTGTTCAGCCTCTCTGGGACTAATCCCGCGCTGACCAGCCCTAACTGAGGTTTGACTTGGCCTTGGGCCCACTTGTCAGCGAGTGATTAAGTCACTAATCGGCTGGGTTAGCTTGCCACGTCGACCTCCACCGGCGGCGAGGTCGTCCTCGCCGGCGGGGAGCCTCCGGCGACCACCAGCACGGCGGAGGGGCTCGGAAACGGCGCACAGGGGGCCAAATGCTGCGCGGAGAGCACCAGAGGAACGACACGTCTCCCGCAGCTTCATTTCTGCGCCTAGCCGGGGCTGATCTGGCCGGAGATGACGCCGGCGACGAGCTTGGCGGCGGCCAAGGCTCGGGCGTCATCGGGGTCTTTGCAATAGGGGGATCTACGCTCGGTTCTTAGCTGCTACAGCATCTACGCGTCGTCCTGGAGCTGTTGGTGCCATCGGAAGGACGAGCTAGACATCGGAGGGCTACCGGCGACGAGCGGCAGCGGCGGTCCTCGTCGGGCTCCGGTGAAACTAGGGCTAGAGGAGGGGATCGACGGGGAAAACTTAGGGAAAACGACCGCATGCTCACAGGGAGTGTAGAGCAGAGCTCAGACGGCTCGGGGAAGGCCTGGGGGCGACGAATCGACGGGAGAGGTCCGGCGGCCGGAGGAGGAAGACGACGGCGTTGCGGGCGTTGCAGGGCTCGAGGAGGCTTCGGCTTCTGCAGAGACGACCAGGGCGACGAGGCGGAGCTAATGGCGTGCTCTGGGAGGGGATCCTATGGCTAGGGGCACGGCCAGCTCGAGCTCGAGCTCGGCTCTAATGGCGGCAGCAGGGAGAAGGAGGGGATCCAGGAGGAGGGGAAGAACCGAGGCGGGGAATGGATAGGGGAAGCTCTGGGGAGCTTATCCCCGTCGTCGCGAGGGCGAACCGGCGGCCAGGCAGGCACGCAGGTGCGTGGCCGCGCCGGAGGAGGCGGCGGCCACCTCCTGCTGCCTACTGGCGCGAGGGAGGGTACGAGCGGGGAGATGGGCCGGGCCTGGCTTGGGCGACAGGTAAGTCTTTTTCCATTTCCTCTGTTTTTGTTTTTCTGTTTTGCTATTTATTTCTCTGCTAATTATTTCAGCTCCAAAACAAAAAGTAAAAACTATTTTAGACCTCCTGAAATATTTGTTATAATATCCCCACTCATTTCCAAGGTTTTCAACATTTTTGGAAAATTATAGTTTCTGATTTCAATTTTTAAATTTGAAACCAGTGGCTTTTGCATTTATTTAAAATGCTTAAAGTGTCAAGAAAATAGTTTTCTCCAATGCTCATTTACTCTCCTGATTTATCAGAAAGTTTGAACATTTCTTGAGGCCATTTTGGGTTCATTGATTTGAACTAGTTTGAAATTTTCCTTTAATTGAAATGGTGGCTAGGGATTTGAGTTTTTCCTTTGCCACTTTGTTGTTTTTGTTGAAACTTCTTAGATGCAAATGCAAAGAAGACATGAGCACAATGCTATCTTGCTTAAGGGTTAGGGATGTGACACTTTTTCTAAGGCCAAATATGGTCTTTTACAAAGGAGAGTTTTTTTCTTGTTTTCAAAACATTTGATAAAATTTAGGAAAACTCAATGAAAATATATTTTCCATATATAAGAGTTTCAACACATGGTCATGTTTAAAATATAGGACAAAACCCTTCAAAACATTTTCTGTGTATTTCAAGTATTTGAAATATTTCTATAAGAAATATTCTCAAATAATTCTAGTAAAGTTCTAGAATGACACACATGAGATGTGTGATGATCCTGCCAAGTTGCATATCAATCCAACTTGATTTGATTCACCAAAATATTGAAAAACCCTCTGTGTCTAGAACCAAATTTGAGCAACTCTATATTGCCAAGTATCTACTTTTCTGCTCAAATTTTATGGACATGTTCTCATACTCTAACAATGCATCCACACACGGTGGTGCATTCAGGAGAACTGAATAACTTGTACAAAACCCCTCAAAACCTATTCTGTTGATTTCTAGAATTTGTAAACTTTACATTGTGAAGTTTCTCAAATTGACCCCAAATTTTTTGGGCATGCTCTAATACAAACATAATGCCACCACACCAAGTGGTGCATTAGTGGGATATTGAATGGATTTTTCAGCAGAAAACCATTTCTTCCCATTTTTAGGGTTTATCAAGTTTCCATTGTCAAGTTTGACAATATGATCTCACAATTGGTGATGAAGGCCAAATGGTGTTACCATTTACCCGTGGTAAGTATCACAACCATTGGATACCACTAGATGCCCTAGGACAACATCAAAGACCTTCATCCACAAGATGGAGGACAAGCAATGTTGACCCAAAAAGATTCCCCTTGCCTCCAATTTTCTACCACAGTACCTTCTAACACTATTTTACCTCCAGTAACTTTGCCATCGTCCCTAATAAATTATTGGCCTCTTCCCCTCTCCTTTTTACCATGGCAGCACCACTTTTACCCTTCTCCTTCTATTATGTTCATGCATCTGCCCCCAAACTTTACCACAACCTCATTTGCATACAGATGCATCAATCCAAGCCCAAAGATGGCAAGCTCATGTGGAAAGTATGAGAAAACCATCTAAACCTACGATTTTGTAACAAATGTATCCTTGAACTACAAGTACTAGATACATTTTTATCCTAAGGGTGTAATTTGGTGTGTTTATAGTCCTTGCATATCTAAGACCCTAGAAAAGGTTTCACCCCCAATGCACTGCGTAAAACCTCTTTCGAATAAGCCCAAGTTTGCTACGGGGACCTTACTTCTAGTGGGAACCTCTTATACCCTACCCCTTATCCTCTCAAACCGCTCGAGTGCTCTCGTGCATGCGTGCCTTGCACTCCACACATCATGGGCTGACACAAATAGCGCTCTGGAAATGAGGTGGCATCGTGACCAGATTGTGGATATCCAGAAATAGTGCTCTACCCAGCAACCTTGTCCTATAGCTCATGTATGTCCTTGACATGGTGTCGTGGTTTTGTCACGGCAGATGTCCTTGTGAAAGGACTTAATGAAGGAGCCATCGCACCTTGATGGCGACTCAAAGGGGGTGAGCGAAAACGAGACTCAGATTTACCCAGGTTCGGCCCCTCGTGTGGAGGTAAAAGCCTACGTCCTGCTTTGTTTAGATTGATGGTGGTTTCAATTACAAGGAGGGCGTAACTCGCCTGACCTAGCTCTAGATGATTTCTAACTTGCCCTGTCCTCCCCAGGGACTCACCTTTATATACAGGTCGAGGCCCTAGGATTTACTAGAGTCCTAGCCACACTACAGATGATGGTTTCCTTTATCTCTAAGTCGTCGTGCTTTCCAAGACTGGAAACCTCCTTGGCGGTCTATCCTCTGTATAGCTCCTGAACCGCCATCCGGCTCTTGGGACCCTTGGGCCAAGGCTTGTATTACCAATAGATGAGTCGCCCCTTCAGTGATCCGACCCAGCTAGGGCGGGTTACACCGCAGGTAATATCCCCAACATTAGGCCCCAGATTGTCTTGAATTTATTCACACCAATAAACTTTCACTCACTTTGGGGCAACTTGCCTTACTCCTATCCTTTGATGAACGATAAGCCGCCATCCGTCATGAATTGTTTGAGCCAACAAACAGTTTTCATTCTCACCACCTTATCCCTTCATTTTCGGGGCTTATTGACGCAACCACCCAACGGATCTTTTGCACCGCCATTTATTTATCCGAAAATCCAAGCGCCATGTCTGCCGGGTCAACATTGGCTTGGTGAAACTTGAGTTCCTCGGTCGCGCAAGCCAACTCGGCATAAGCTGTGTCTCCTTCTTCGCACTCTTGGGCTATCTTCCTGTCTCCGCTGATCGTAATAGGCCCCTTAGGACTAGTCATCTTGAGCTTGAGATAAACATAACATGGGCGATCCGTTAATCGAGCGTAAGCCGGCCTTCCAAACAATGTGTGTTAAGGGCTCTTGATTTTGACCACCTCAAACATGAGTGACTCGCTCTTGTAATTGGACTCTGTGCCAAAAGCCACGTTAAGTTTAATCTGCCAAATTGGATACGCTGACTTACCCGGAACAATGCCGTGGAAAACAATGGACGGCGGCATCAAGTCTTTCTCCAAGAGATTCATCCTTCGAAAGGTTTTGAAGTATAGGATGTTAATGCTGCTGCCTCCATCCATAAGGACTTTGGAAAGGGTTTGTCCTCCAACTTGGGGAGCCACGACCAAAGCAAAGTCGCCAGGGTTATCAACTCAGGGTGGGTGATCCTCCTCACTCTAGGTTATGGGTTGTTCAGACCAATGAATGTACCTGGGGAGCGCCGGCTCAGCCACGCTGAATGTTCTATGTTTCACCTTCTGGTCCCATTTGCACGTGCTGGTGGTGAACACATGATACTGCCCGTTGTTCAGCTGCATAGGGTTATTCTAGAAACCGTTACGATCATCCTGTCGCTGGAGATCTCCTGGCGGGGATGGTTGCTGAAACACTCCCGGCGGGTTATACTGTTGTTGGTTGTGAACTTGGTACTGTCCGCTATTAGGCTGTGATCCGCCCTGTGAACCCGGGTTAGGGAAAACGCTGAACGGGCTTTGGCGTGACCCGGGCACGCCGAACTATTCCTGTCGCTGGCCCTGATCACCTCCTTGGCCTTTGTTCAGCGCCTCAGCTCGGAACTCGTGCATCACATATCAATCCTCCCAAGAGTGGGTCGCCGGCCCCTCAGCCGTAGCATGCTGTGGGCAGGGGCCCTTGAGCATCTCATGATAGTTGCGCGATTTCTTCCCACTGAAACCCCGCTTCTTCTGGCGCTTGTTTCCGTTGCCGGTATTGGTATTAGCAACAAAATTTGTGGGACCTTCCTGTTGTCTTCTTTTACCTTTCCCGCCATGGTTGTGGTTACCCCGTCCTTGAAACTGGGAGTGACCCTTTGATGACTCGCCCCTCCTGGAGGTGCTAGGCTTGTCATCATCCTCTCCAGGATCCTTGGTGTCATTTGACTTGAAATATATGGTGAGGGTATCCATCAACTCGCCCATGTCCTGCACCTTACGCATAAATCGCCCCAGCTTCAGCAGTAGAGGCTTGTAATGACAATTTTTCTCCAGAACCAACACTGCCTGAGCCACCGAGATGCCATCTGTTGAATGAATAACTTCTGCGACTCGTCGAGTCCAGTGATGGGCCGACTCATCCGGCCGCTAAACGCAGTGTTGTAAGTCGACGATGGTCATTGGGCGTTTGCAAGTCCCACAGAAATTCTTAATGAACCGCTCCTTTAATTCTACCCAAGTGTTGATGGAGTTAGGTGGCAGGTGTTTCAACCACGCACGCGCCGTTCCTTCAAGCATCATGGTGAAATACTTGGCGCAAACTGCCTTGTTCACATTGAGCATGTCCATCGCAAGTTCGTAACTCTAGATCCATGACCCTGGCTCGAGATCTGTGTGTAATTGGGCACCTTCCTTGGTCCTTTGAAATCCTTTGGCATCCGCTCATTACGTAGAGCGGGCATGAGGCACGACACCCCAATGTGCCTGCCTCCGGCATCGAGCGGTGTGGAAGGCGTCTGAGTATAAGTCGGATAGCCCTGATCCGCCGCGGCCGCCGTCTCCATCAGGCATGCGGCACGCGTCGCATCCACAATGTCTTGGGCTCGAGTGTCATGGACCCCAGGCGGGTTGGTCTGAGGTAAACGCCGTTGCCCACCGGTCACCGCGGGTTGGTCCTCATGGCGACTCCTGGTGTGACTCGCGTGGGGTGTGGAGTGTAACCGGTCAAGGTTGTGTGAGTATTGAGCATGTTCGACCACCGCTATCTTCATCATCTCGATGGGGTTTCTTGCCTCCACCTCGGCTGGGGAGTTTCCATAGATCGGGAGGGACTCCAAGTGGCGGGTTGCCGCCAGCACATTATCCATGGGATTTGAGAAGTGACCTCGTGGTGTCTGGAACCAAGTTGCGTGGGCCTCCGTTGGTTGAGGTGGTGGCGGGATAGGTGGTTGAACCAGACCTCCCCCTGGAGCGGCTTGCAAAGGTCGATCAGGTCCCGCCCCAGGAGTGCGTGGGGTGTGGAAGAGGCGAGTTGGATGTAAGTCGGCATGGAGGCGCCCGTGATGCCTCCTCTTGTGAATAGCATCGGACGCACGTTGTTGCCTCTCGAGCCGCCAGCCTTCGGTGTTCAGCCGTTCCGTCTCTGCAGTGATCCTGGCCTGCTGCGTCGCCATCCTGGCGGCTTCCACTTCCACGTCCCACTGGGCTTTAGCCATCGCCTCCCGCAGCTTCGCAAGCTCGGCGTTGATCGCTTCCTCATTCTCTACCGTCACAGCGGTTGTCATGAGCTTGGTGACCTCCGCCGTTAAGTCCGCCATGGCTTGAGCCATGGTTTTCGACGTCTCGCCAGTCTCATTGTTGCCGGCCGGGTTTTGCTGAGGTTGTGCCGCCCCTGCCATATAGATGGCGATTTGTCGACGGGGTCCATCGCCAGTGACAACCCTCTGAGTTGTCCTTCGTGAATAGGATGAATTGAATCTGTCTCGCCCATGGATCACTCGCCATCAGAATTGACTGGGTTGTCTCCTGGACTGCCGTTTCGTCTTGTAAGCTGGCTCCCTGCATAAAACCGACAAAAACATGGCGTCTCCTGTCCTGACGTGTGATGGGGAGGACATACCTGGCCGGCTCGACGATGTCGGTGGAGGTGTCCGGCTCAGGCATGGGTGTTCCAATCATGCCGATGAAGATGTTGATCTTGCCGAAGGGGACTCTGTAACCAGATTCGACTGAATCGGCTTTAGGCCCCCACAGCGAGTTATCGATGTAGTACCTTCCGTGGCGGCTCTTCGTCATGATGCCGACCGCATAGCTTTCTGACCCTGGTATGGCTCCCTTTGAGAATTTAACTCCACCGTGCGCTAGCCCCACGGTGGACGCCAACTGTTGTGGTTTTGTCATGGCAGATGTCCTCATGAAAGGACTTAAAGAAGGAGCTATCGCACCTTGGTGGGGACTCAAAGGGGGTGAGCGAAAGAGAGACTCAGATTTACCGAGGTTCGGCCCCTCGTGTGGAGGTAAAAGCATACATCCTCCTTTGTGTAGATTGATGGTGGTTTCGATTACAAGGAGGGCATAACTCGCCTGACCTATCTCTCGATGATTTCTAACTTGCCCTATCCTCCCTAGGGACTCGCCTTTATATACACGTTGAGGCCCTAGGATTTACAAGAGTCCTAGCCACACTATAGATCGTGGTTTCCTTTATCTCTAAGTCGTCGTGCTTTCCAAGACTGGAAACCTCCTTGGCGGTGTATCCTTTGTATAGCTCCTGAACCGCCATCCGGCTCCTGGGCCCTTTGGGCCAAGGCTTGTATTACCAATAGATGAGTCGCCCCTTTAGTGACCCGGCCCAGCTAGGGCGGGTTACACCGCAGGTAATATCCCCAACACATGGTGTTCCAACATGTCGGGCATCTCAACTTGACCTTGCACGCCCTCCCCGATGCCAAGAAGCCACCAAGATGACTCTGACTCTGGAATGCGCGCTCTCCGCATCCAAAGAGTATCCGACGTCACCCGAGCTCCCTCTGCTCGCCCCGCCTTAAAGGCATCTCCCCGCACGCCCCCTATGCCCCTTTAGACCCTCTCCCATCTCAGCTACCTCCGAGGACATCCCACTCTCCCTCTCGTCTTCTGCATCAACGACAACGACCGAAGCCATGCAGGCGGCGCCTCCTCAAATTGGAGCTCCCATCGTCTGTCATTCTCTTCTCACTGCGGCAAGGTCCCAGGCCACACCTACAAGCCTCCCTTCATTCTGTTCATCCTCCCATTGGCTGCACTACCCTGTTGGTGCTCGACATTGCCGCCATCTGCCTGCCATCGTCGCCAGTGCGCCCTCGTGGGCTTCAGCATCCGTGTGATACATGGGTGGACGTGCCTCGTCCTCCTGCGCCTAGGCATGGTCGTGGTAGTACCAAAGGTGACCGAAGCTATCGAGATCGACGCCAGCACGCGCTCGGTTGCAACCTCCCCGTCCCTCCCCTGTTTGAGCAGAGGTGGGAGAAGTACTTTACGCTGGGGCCTGCGTGTAAGCGACCTAGCGGCTGGGCCCATCTTGCATGTGTCGCCTTCGCCCGCGAAATACATACTCCTCGGGTGGCCTTCGACGAATCCTCCTGCGCGTGCGGCTGAAGCTGCTGGCACATGACAACTGCTTATTCTACGCCCTAGCGCTAAATAGCCCAGTGCTATAAAACCTTGCTTTCTCTATTTCTTTTTTAGGCAGGTTCAAATATTAATAGGAAATTCATAGTAGCTCCAAATTGGATGATTCAAGTCCTGGGTGTTCCCAAAATTATATCATATCCGAATATGTGCATTGCACATTTTTCCGAAGAACTTTTCTGTAGTATTAATATTCAAATTAAAATTTGAATATTTCAAACCCCCACTTTGCAAATTCCTGCAGCATCCAAATCAACTCCAAATGGAGTTATTCAGATTCCTAGTTGTTTATAAACTCATGCTCTATTTTTCTAACCTAGGCGAACATTTTTCTCATGCATTGTTTCTGCTAGGTCTAATAAATGACCCCAATCTCCATATAGCTATCATAACATGTGTTTTGTCTCTCCTCACTAAATGAACTTATCTCAACAATTAGGACCAATCAATTTTATTATGAATGCTTGTGATGCTTGATGTGATTGTTGCTTGCTTGCTTGTCTAGATGTGTTTAAATCACAAGGTTCCTACTATTCTCTAGACTCACCTCCTTGACCCACACCTTTGTGCAATGACTCACCTCCTTGACCCATACCATGTGTATAGGACTAGAAACTACTTTTACCCGAAAATTATTTTGACCAAAAAGAATTTATTTTATTTAAGATTTCAAAACCCCATGAGTTGAGATTTGTAATACAAGTCCTCAATTTAGGGAAGATGTTTTGCCCCATATATTTTATTTAAATCTATTATCAAAAAGACTACCCAAAACCACAAAAATATTATTTTAAAAGCTATTTTCTTATTTTATTGAAATACCTATTTGTGAGGCCAAGAATGTTCTTTAACAAAGAAAGGTTATTTTCGTGCCTTCAGAATATTTTGTAAAATTTAGGGAAACTCGGTGGATATATATATTCCACATATAAGAGTTTCAACGCATGGTCATGTTCCAAATATTGGACAAAACCCTTCAAAACCCTTTCTGGCTATTTTAAGCTTTTGGAATATTTCTATAAGAAATATTGTCAATAAATCCCTATAAAATTCTAGCATTTCACACATGATATATGTGATGATCTTGCCAAGGTTCATCTTAATCTAACTTGATTTCATTCACCTAAATATCCCAAAAACCCTATGTGTCCATATCCAAATTTGAGCAACTCTACATTGCCAAGTGTCTCCAATTGAGCTCAAATTTTGTGGACATGTCCTGATACTCCAATAATGCATCCACAACAAGTGATGCACCAATGAGAATAGATTAACTTGTCCCAAAACCCTCAAAACCTTCCTTGTTGATTTCTAGATTTGGAAAACTTTACATTCTGAAGTTCCTCCAATTGATCCCAAAATTTTTGGGCATTCTCTAGTGCTAAAATAATGCCACCACACCAATTTGTGGATTAGTGGGAATTGATTTACATGGTTTTGTAAGCAGAAAGCCATTTCTGCCCAATTCTTGGGTTTTCCAATTCTACATTGTAAACCTTCTCCACCAAATCCCCAATTTGGTGTCCAAGCTTATGTTGACCTTCATGTGATCCTGTTAAGTTTCATAGCAATTGGAATCCATCTGATATCCCTAACACCCATCAAACACCTTCTGTTCAATTACCAAACTTGCTTCTTTGGCCCTTCCACTACAGGATATACTCTTAGCAGACGACAAAGGGGTGTTCCACGGACAGCAAAGGCTTTTGCCGTTAGCTTCCTGTCGGCAAAATTTCTGCGACAAATTTCGATGGCAAAGAACCTTCTTTGCCGTGTGCCGCCACAAAGCGGACGACAAAGACCTTTGCCGTCCGCCATCTGTCGAAGGAGACGGCAAAGACCTGTACACGGCAGCTCATACGTCTCCAACGTATCTACTTTTCCAAACTCTTTTGCCCTTGTTTTGGACTATAATTTGCATGATTTGAATGGAACTAACCTGGACTGACGCTCTTTTCAGCAGAATTACCTTGGTGTTATTTTTGTGCAGAAATCAAAGTTCTCCAAACGTCCTGAAAATTTATGGGGAGCAGTTTTGGAAAATATCAAAAATATCTGCACCAAGTTCCACCTCAGGGGGTGGGCCAGTGGGCCACAAGCCCCTGCTCCGCCACCCCCCGGTGGCGGTGTGTAGGCTTGTGGGGCCCACAGACACCTGTCGCCCCCAACTCCAGCTCTATAAGTTTCCTTTCGACCCAGAAAAAATAAAAAGAGAAGTTTTAGTCGCGTTTTCGACACGGAGGTGCCCTCACCACGTGTTCTCCATCTGGAGGGCAGATCTGGAGTCCATCTTGGGCTCCGGAGAGGGGAAATCGTCGCCATCGTCATCGTCAACCTTCTTCCCTCACGAATTCCATGAAGCTCTTCGTCGTTCGTGAGTAATCTATTCGTAGGCTCGCTGGGCGGTGATAAGTAGGATGAGATCTATCACGTAATCGAGTTAGTTTTGATGGGGATTGATCCCTAGTATCCACTATGTTCTGAGATTGATGTTGCTACTACTTTGCCATGCTTAATGCTTGTCACTAGGGCCCGAGTGCCATGATTTCAGATCTGAAATTATTATGTTGTCACCAATATATGTGTGTTTTAGATCCGATCTTGCAAGTTGTAGTTACCTACTATGTGTTATGATCCGGCAACCCCGGAGTGACAATAACGAGAACCACTCCCAGTGATGACCCAAGTTTGAGGAGTTCATGTGTTCACCAAGTGCTAATGCGTTGGTCTGGTTCTTTATTAAAAGGAGAACCTTAATATCCCGTAGTTTCCTTTGGAACCCGCTAGCACGGGAGGGATGGACAATAGATGTCATGCAAGTTCTTTTCCCTAAGCACGTATGATGACACACGGAATGCATGCCTACAATACATTGACGAATGGGAGCTAGCCACATATCTCTCCGTGCTATAGCTGTTGCATGATGAATATCATCCAAACAAATCACCGACCCATTGCCTAGGAGTTTGTCCTACTACTGTTGTTACTTGTCTTGCTCTGCTGCTGCTGCTACTGTTGCTACTGCTATTACTTGTCTTGCTCTGCTGCTACTACTGTTGCTACTACTGTTACTTGTCTTGCTCTTCTGCTACTGTTGCTAGTACTATCGCTTGCTACTGTTGCTACTTGCTACTGCTGTCACTACTGTTGTTCCTTGCCATTACTATTGCTCGTTACACTGCTGCTACCTGCTACACTGTTGATTCGCTGACTGTTGACGGGAACTGACAACTTCTGTCAACGCAGCAACGGAGGCGCCATTGATACAATTGTTAGGAATAGTCTGCCGTCAACAGATCGTTTCTGACACTGTTGTTATCATATTACTTTACTGTTACTACTGTGCTTGCAGATACTAATCTTTCATGTGTGGTTGAATCTGACAAATTCAGCTGCTAATACTCAAGAGTATACTCTCACCTCCTGACTGGCTTATCAACAAATTGGGTCGAATACTCTAGCCTCGAAAACTGCTGCGAACCCACGCGTTGGTGGGCCATCAACAACATTCGTCTAGTCTCATTACTGGGGAGTGCTTTCAGCATTCTTCTGGTGCCACTGCAGAGGAAGGTTTGTTGTCATAAGCATTCGTCTAGCTAACGCCAGAGATTGCAGGATCAGCACTTTTCTGGTGCCATTACGAGGGAAGCACAACTGACGTCAGCATTTTTCTGGCGCCGTTGCCGGGGAGGTATTGTTATATTCTCTGAGTCACTTGATATTTATATCTGCTGATCACTATGAAGAATCTGAAGGCTCCGAAGACCAAAGTCTTGCCCTCAACTACGAGGGGAGGTAAAGAATTGCCATCTAGCTCCGCACTTGATTCACCTTCAATTATGAGTAAGTTTGCGACTTCAGTTCCTGCTAGAAATCTTGATATGTCGCCTGCGCTTGATGATGCTTATGACGCTACTTCTAGAGATGCTATGCTTGGTACTATGCCTGATGATACTATGCTTGAAACTATGCCTGATACTGCTAGAGATGCTATGCTTGATACTGCTTTGCCTGATGAAGCTAGAGATGTTATTTTGCCCGATGATGGTATGCTTGATACTTCTAGAGATGCTATGCTTGATATACTAGAGATACTCCTTTGCCTGATGTTCCACTAGGAGTGTTCCTTGATGCTCATATTGCTAGAGTTACTGCCATTGCTCGTGATGCTTCTGAAACTACCAATACTATTGAGATAAAACCTCCTTTTGCTCCTGCTAGATCTAGCTCTCCTAGATATGAATTGCCTGATATACCTGAGGGTTACGTTATGGAGGGAGAGATAGCTAAGGATTTTCTTGCGTGTAAGGATCCCTATGACGCTGAGAAATTAATTCTCAAGTGGAAGGAAAAATCTCGGGAAGCTAGGATGAAAAATGACCCGAAGTTTGCCACTTCGCCTATCTTTGTCATCGATAAGGATTATGAATTCTCTGTCGACCCTGAGATAATCTCTCTAGTCGAATCTGATCCTTTTCACGGTTATGAGTCTGAGACGGTCATAGCCCATCTTGCCAAACTATCCGAAATAGCCAACCTTTTCACTAATGAGGAGAAGATCCGCCACTACTATATCCTTAAGCTGTTTCCTTTCTCTCTAAAGGATGACGCTAAAGCCTGGTTCACCTCTCTTGCTCCTGGATGTGTGTGTAGTCCCCAGGAGATGGTCTACTACTTCTGTGAGAAATATTTCCCTGCCCATAAGAAGCAAGCTGCCTGGTAGGAAATATACAACTTTGGTCAACTCCAAGAAGAGAGTCTTCCACAAGCTTGCGGCAGGCTCGTCCAGCTACAGAATGCTTTGCCTGATCACCCTCTTAAGAAGAACGAGATACTTGATATCCTCTACAACGGACTTACCGATGCCTCTAGAGACCACCTAGATAGTTGTGCCGGTTGTGTTTTTAGGGAACGAACTGTAGAACAAGCTAAGACCCTATTGAATAATCTCTTGATCAACGATAATGCTTGGACTATTCCCGAACCACCTCCTAAGCCAACTCCTAAGAAAATAGGTATTCTATTCCTCAATCCCGAAGATATGCAAGAAGGCAAGAAATCTATGCAAGAGAAAGTCATTAGATCTAAAGATGTCAAAAATCTACCACCTATCGAAGAGATCCAAGGCCTCGATAACCCGATACAGGTAGTAGAAGTGAATTCTCTGCGTAGGTTTGACGAGAGTGATATTCCTTTTGATAAACCTGCTAGCCTATGCTTTGATGAATTTGACAACTTTATTGCCAAACAACAGTGTTCCAATGATTATGTTAGCGGACATTTGGAACAAAGTACTCGTATGCTTAGCCATTTAAGTGCTTGCGTAGACAGAAATGTCAATGCTCTGAAGCTTCTGAGTAAACATGCCTCTATGATTACTACTCAGGTAGAACAAGTACTTAAAGCTCAGAATGACGTGCTCAATGAATTAAATGACAACTCTGTCAGAGTCATTACTAGAGAAGGCAAAATGACTCAGGATCCTTTGTATCCTGAAGGTCATCCTGAGAGAATTGATCAAGATTCTCAAGGAATCAATGCTGATACACCTAGTCATCCTAAGGAGAAGAAGAAGGATGATAGAAACCTGCACGCCAGTTCACCAAATACTGTCACACCTGAAGAACCTAATGATATCTCTATGTCTGATGCAGAAACACAATCTGGTGAAGAACATGAACCTGGTGACAATATGGAGAGTGATGTTCATAATAATGCTCAACCTAGCCATGATGAGGATGTGGAGATTGAACCTACGGTTAATCTTGATAATCCACAACCTAAGAAATACGACAAGAATGACTTCACTGCTAGGAAGAATGGTAAAGAAAGGGAGCCATGGGTTCAGAGACCTATGCCCTTCCCTCCTAAGCCATCCGAGAAAAAGGATGATGAGGATTTTGAGCGCTTCGTTGAGATGATAAGACCCGTCTTTCTGCAGATGCGGTTAACTGATATGCTCAAGATCTCCGTATGCCAAGTACATGAAAGATATCGTGACTAATAAACGGAAGATACCAGATCTTGAGATCTCCACCATGCTTGCCAACTACACTTTCAAAGGTGGAACTCCTAAGAAACTTGGTGATCCTGGAGTGCTCACTATACCTTGCTCCATTAAAGGAAACTACGTAAGAACTGCCTTATGTGACCTTGGAGCCTGTGTTAGTGTTATGCCGCTCTCTCTTTATCGTAGACTTGAGTTGAATAAGTTGACACCCACTGAAATTTCTCTGCAAATGGCCGACAAATCAACTACTTTCCCTATCGGCATTTGTGAAGATGTGCCTGTTGTGGTTGCTAACACCACTATCTTAACAGACTTTGTTATCTTGAATATTCCCGAGGACGATGCCATGGCTATCATCCACGGAAGACCCTTTTTAAACACTGCAAGGGCTGTTATAGATTGCAGCAAAGGCAATGTCACTTTCCATGTCAACGGTAATGAGCACACCGTGCACTTTCCAAAGAAAGGATATCCAGTACATTGCATCAATGCTATCGAAAAGACTTCATCGATTCTCATTGGGAGCTTTGAATGCCCTATTCCTCGTTTCAAGATGAAGTATGATTTGCTTGTTGGGGAGATACATATCCCCATTGAGGTGACTTATTGGCTATTCGAAAATTCTCCGTTCTCTCTTGCGATTCGAGAAAGTTTTGTAATAAGGACTTGATCAACCCCATTGACGGATTTCTTTCGATGACCATGAGACGGATGAATCAAAGAGTCACATACCTCTGTTTCGAGTTTTCTTTTTCTGATGCTTAGAAGAAAAATGATAGAATTAGTTTAGCTTTTCCTGTTTTCTGTTTTAGTGTCCCGGAGAAAAATAGCTCGAAAATAAAAGTTCTCTGATGGTCCTAAAAATTTAGTATGATTTTTTGGGGAATTTTTGAAAATTTCTGGGCCTGAGAGCTGGCCTGGGGGCCAGACCAGTGGGACACAAGCCCTGCCACCGCCACCTACCCCCTCGTGGCGGGTTGCAAGCTTGTGGGGCCCACAGGCACCCCCTCCACTCACTCTAGCTCTCAACCTCTTCTTCCACCTCCAGAAAAAACTGTTTCGCAGCTCAAACCCGTGTTCTTCCTCATTTGGTTGTGATTTTTGATCTCCTTGCTCAAAGCACCATTCTCTGAACTGTTTTGAGGAAATTACTCCTTGGTAAGTGACTCCTCCATTGGTCCAATTAGTTTTTGCTCTAGTGCTTTATCCTTCGCGAATTCTTGCTACCTTGGTGACCCTATTATTGAGGTAGAAAAGTTGATTTTAATTGGTCCCAAGTAGTTTTAGCGCGTGATACGGTCTCTAGGCACTAGTAGGAGTAGTTGCTACAAGGTGTGGTGGGTCTTTATTCACTTTTCTCTTGAACTTCAAAAATTTCAGCAAAAGGAAATTATGTTCAGGAGGAAGTTTCATGGTGGTTCCTCAAGTAAGAAGGGTCCTCATCTCTCCTTTCCGGAGCCCGAACCTTTTCAACTAAGGGACGCACCGGTGCAACCATGTGAATGGCTTTCCGACGAGTTCATGATCGAAGCAGGCTTCAAGGATGAGTTTGATGCACTTGTCCGCAATGCCGGGTTAGAAGAATTCCTCTCAGATAAATGTGAATAGTATGCTATGCTCACTGCCTCTTTCGTGCGTAGATTTAAATTTTTAGCTGGTCGTGAATCGTCCATACTGTTTGATTTGTACGATAGATCCTATACCGTGGATCTAGAGGATTTCAATAGGATCTGCAAGATACCTCATGGGGGTAGTGTTAATGATCGTGCTAAGTCTTTGGTCAAAGACTTTGTCTCAAGTATAACTGTTGGAGAAAACAGAGATATCACGCAAGCCACCATTGGAAGCATCCATTTCCCTGCCTTGCACTACCTTGCCCTCTTCATAGGTAGGTGCATTAACGGCAAGGGTGCGCATTGTCACCTATGCGCTTCCGACCTTAGTATCCTTAAGAGCGCAGTAACAGGTGACATGAGCTTCAATATGGGAGCTATAATAGCAAGGAGCCTGAATAAAAATGCCAGTGAGGGGGATTACTTTGGTGGAGTTTATGCTACACGCTTAGCAAATTTTCTAGGAGTATCCATCTGTCCAGAAGACCCTCCTCTCCGTACAGCCTACCTTGATCGTGTCGCTCTAACACGCTACCAGTTCCTTGAGAGAGATCATGGATCCCTCCTATACCGCTTGATATTTAACCGGCAGCGTGTTTTCCATATTACCCTTCCTGCTCCTGATTTCTTTGATTTTCAGGTTAAACGAAGATACTACATAACCATAGGAGAGGCAGAGGAGTATGAGAGGGAGGCGACTGCTGCTCGACTTCGTGAGGCATCTATTCAGGCAGTGGTTGCAGCACTCCCGTATAACACCCATTATGATTTTGGGTTTCCCCAGGATCATCCATGGGAGTAGGCCAAGCTAGGCCAAAATCCTAAGCTTGGGGGAGTACGTGTTCTCACCGACTTTACATTCATGCTTATGCTTTCACTTTGTCAGCCGGTGTTTACACTTTGCCACTGTATTATCCATGCTAGTTTCTTTTTGTTTTGTTGTTTTCTTGTTTTGTGTCCTTTTGAGAAAACCCAAAATGATTTTCCTTTCTTCTTTTGCTTGTTGGGAGCTTTCTCGTGTAAATAGTTTTATTTTTCTTTGTGTCAAGGTAGAAGATATTGGTTACAATGCTTAGTTGTTCTTACATGCTTACCTGTTTAGCTTTCAAAGAGCCATATTATTTTGTCTTCTCCTTTGTGTTTGCCTGCAGATTCAGCTTAGTCCAATGCGCTCATTATCGTTTTCATCGTTCAATCGTGCAAATGAAAGGCAACAATGATGATATATGATGAAGTGACTTAGACTGAAAAGCTGGTATGAACTCTATCTATTTTGTTTTTGTAAATATGACTAGCTTGTCGACCCAGATTTAGCTTTGTTGTGGGAGAACCATGTTTGCAATGACAACTTAGAGATCATAGTTTCTGATGCCATGCTTATTTAGCTGAGAGCTTATAATGGTTTGTCTTGAATGCCAACATAGATTTTGAGATGACTGTGATGTAGTATGATAGGATGGTATTCTCCTTTGAATGTTTCAAGTGGCTTGACTTGGCGCATGTTCATGCATGTAGTTGAAACAAAATCAACATAGTCTCTGTGTTGTTCGTGTTCATGGTGATTTATATCATGTTCATGCTTGCATTCAGTGTTAGTCAAACTCATTGCATCTTGATGACTGTTGTCGCTCTCTAGTTGGTCGCTTCCCAGTCTTTTGCTACCCTTCACTTGTACTAAGCGGGAATACTGCTTGTGCATCCACTTCCATAAACCCAAAAGTTTTTCCATGAGAGTCCACCATACCTACCTATTTGCGGTATCTACCGGCCGTTCCAAGTAAATTTGCATGTGCCATTCTCTAAACCTTCAAGAAATAATCTGTTTTGCATGCCCGAACCGCTCATGTGGTGACAGAGGGCTATTGGTATCTTCCATGCTAGGAGTGTTATCCTCGACATATGTTTATTCACAGTCATTCACGAGAAAGGGGCCGGTATTTGGGATGCCCAGTTCCATGCTTTAAACGAAAACATAACTATAAAACAAGACTCCCCCTGGATTGATGTTAGTATGGACGGTACTCGAGGATTCGGCTAGCCGTGGATTGTGCTTGATTGGTGGTGGGGGAGTTAAAACTTTACTTTTCTGTTTGGGAACCGCCTATAGCATGAGTAGCATGGAAGATATTGAGAACTCTTGGTCATTGCTTTGATAATGAAAGCATGCCACCCAAAATTATTATCTCTGTTTTCAAAAGCTTGAGCACTAGTACCTCTGCAAATTAATGCTTCCCTCTGCGAAGGGCATGTCTATTTATTTTCCTGTTGAGTCATCCTCCTCTTATATAAGCACCAATTAGAGAGCACCTCTGTCATTTTTACGCTTTTCTTTTGGTTGATATTGAGTATGATTATGACTGGATCTTCGTTGCTATGAATTACAATGTTTAGTCAGCCCTTGATCTTTGAAAGTGCTCTGCATTTATGTTTTGCGGTCTCAGAAAGAGCTAGCGAGATACCATCTATTCATATTGCTTCATGCTTGTTTTGATTGAAGTGTTGGTATTTGAAACTCATTATTATTTGCTCGTTAGCGGATTATGCCATTGATATTAGTTTACCGTGAGACCTTTGTGTCATTTGCTTATGTGGTTAACTTGTGATCTTGCTGAAATTCTGGTTATGAGTTAGACATAGTTGCAACAACAAGATCAAACAGAGTTTGTCAAAGTTTTTCTTTCTCTCTCAGTTTGTCAACTGAGTTGCTTGAGGTCAAGCAAGGTTTTAAGCTTGGGGGAGTTGATACGTCTCAAACGTGTCTAGTTTTCCAAACTCTTTTGCCCTTGTTTTGGACTATAATTTGCATGATTTGAATGGAACTAACCTGGACTGACACTGTTTTCAGCAGAATTGCCTTGGTGTTATTTTTGTGGAGAAATCAAAGTTCTCCAAACGTCCTGAAAATTTACAGGGAGCAGTTTTGGAAAATATCAAAAATATCTGCGCCAAGTTCAACCTCAGGCGGTGGGCTAGTGGGCCACAAGCCCCTGTTCCGCCACCACCCCCCTGGTGGCGGTGGGCAGGCTTGTGGGGCCCACAGGCACTTGCTGCCCCTAACTCCATATCTATAAGTTGCCTTTCGTCCCAGAAAAAATAAAAGAGAAGTTTTCGTCGCGTTTTCGATACGGAGGCGCCGCCACCACCTGTTCTTCATCTCGAGTCCATCTTGGGCTCCGGAGAGGGGAAATCGTCGCCATCGTCATCATCATCCTTCTTCCCTCTCCAATTCCATGAAGCTCTTTGTCGTTCGTGAGTAGTCTATTTGTAAGCTCGCTGGGCGGTGATGAGTAGGATGAGATCTATCATGTAATCGAGTTAGTTTTGATGGGGATTGATGCCTAGTATCCACTATGTTCTCAGATTGATGTTGCTACTACTTTGCCATGCTTAATGCTTGTCACTAGGGCCCCAGTGCCATGATTTCAGATCTGAAATTATTATGTTGTCACCAATATATGTGTGTTATAGCTCCGATCTTGCAAGTTGTAGTTACGTACTAGGTGTTCTGATCCGGCAACCCCGGAGTGACAATAACCGGAACCACTCCCAGTGATGACCATAGTTTGAGGAGTTCATGTGTTCACCAAGTGCTAATGCGTTGGTCCGGTTCTTTATTAAAAGGAGAGCCTTAATATCCCATAGTTTCCTTTTGGACCTTGCTGCCACGGGAGGGATGGACAATAGATGTCATGCAAGTTCTTTTCCCTAAGCACGTATGACGACACACGGAATGCATGCCTACATCACATTGACGAACGGGAGCTAGCCACATATCTCTCCGTGTTATAGCTGTTGCATGATGAATATCATCTAAAAAAATCACCGACCCATTGCCTACGAGTTTGTCCTACTACTGCTGTTACTTGTCATGCTCTGCTGCTGCTACTACTATTGCTACTGTTGTTACTTGTCTTGCTCTGCTGCTACTACTGTTGCTACTGCTGTTACTTGTCTTGCTCTGCTGCTACTATTGCTACTACTGTCTCTTGCTACTGTTGCTACTTGCTACTGCTGTCACTACTGATGTTCCTTGCCATTAATATTGCTCTTTACACTTCTGCTACCTGCTACACTGTTGATTCGCTGACCGTTGACGGGAACTGACAACTTCCGTCAAGGTGGCAACGGAGGCGCCATTGATACAATTGTTAGGAATAGTCTGCCGTCAACAGATAGTTTCTGACACTGTTGTTATCATATTACTTTGCTGTTGCAATTGTGCTTGCAGATACTAATCTTTCAGGTGTGGTTGAATCTGACAAATTCAGCTGCTAATACTCGAGAGTATACTCTCACCTCCTGACTGGCTTATCAACAAATTGTGTCAAATACTCCACCCTCGAAAACTGCTGCGAACCCACGCACCGGTGGGCCATCAATAACATTCTTCTAGT